>NC_080091.1:8457376-8772543 GCF_950005125.1 Chionomys nivalis
TGTAGATTGCTTCTTGTATGATGGCCATTTTTACTAAGTTGATTCTATGGATCGATGACCTTGGAGATCTTTCAATATTCTGACATTTTCTTCAATTTCTTTTTTTTCAAAGACATGAAGTTTTTAATGATACAAGTATTTCACTTTGCTGGTTAGAGTTGCGTCAATACATTTTTTTATTAATTGCCGCAATTGTGAATGGTGGTTTTTCCTTCATTTCTTTCTTAGTCTATTTGTCTTTTGAATATAGGAGAACTATCTTCTTCAAGGTTAATTTTGTATGCAGCTACTTTGCTGGAAGTATTTCAACTGTATAAGTTCTCTGGTAAATGTTATTGGGGTGCTTATGTATACACTATCATGTCATCTTCAGATAAAGACGATTTGACCTCTTTCTTTACAAAGTATCTCCCTGATCTCCTCCAGTTGTCCTACTGTTCTTGCTAGATCTTAAAGTACTATATTAATTAAATATGGGCAGAGTGGACACATTTGTCGTGTTTCTGATTTCAGGGGAAATGTCTTGAGTTTCTATCCATTTGATTTGATGTTACCTATAGGCGTTCTGTACATTGCCTTTATAGTGTTTCACTGTGACCATCACCACCCTAATCTATTCAGGACTTTAATTATGAAGGTGTGTTGGATTGTGTCAAAGGAATTTTCTGCATCTAATGAGATGATCACCACGTTTTGTTTTCTTTCAGTTTATTTTTATAAGGTAGATTACGTTACTGATTTTTGAATACTGCATCATCCCTGCATCTCTTGAATAAAGCTTAACTGATCATTTTGAATGAGCCTAATTGAACCTTTGTGAAGTGTTCTTGGCTTAAGTTTGCCTGTATTTTATTGAGCATTTTTGCATCTATGATCATAAGGTAAATTTCTCTACCATTCTCTTCTTTTGCTGGGTCTTCATGCAATTTGGGTGTCAGGGAACGACGACCTCATAGAATGATTTGGCAATATTCCTTCTGTTTCTATGTTGAGGAATAATTTGAGGAGAATTAACATTAGCTCTTTTTGGGCTAATACAATCTGGTTCTGGGATTTTTTTGGGGTAGAGTATGTTTAATAACTGTTTCTATTTTTCTGGTGGTTATAATAAATAGACTTTAAGTCATTTAAATTGCTTTTGTAATCTTGATTTAACTTTAGCAAGTGGTTTCTATAGAAAAATTATCATTTTCTTTTAAATATTTCAACTTGATGGAATACAGGTTTTTAAAGAATGTCCTTATTATTATCTTGATTTCTTTGGTGTCTGTTGTTATGTCCCTATTTTTATTTCTAATTGTATTAAGTTGGGTTTTCTCTGCCTTTTAGTTAGCTTGGATAAGGGTTTACACATATTGTTCATTTTCTCATAAATCTAACACTTTATTTTATTGATTCTTCATATTGTTCTCGTTTCTGTTTTATAAGTTTGAGCTATCAGTTTGATTATTTCTTTCTGTCTACATCATTTGGGTCTGATTACTTGTTTCTGTTCTAGTGATTTTTAGGTGTGCTGATATGTTGATAGTACGAAATCTCTCTATTTAAGTTTAATGTAGGCCCTTAGTACAATAAATTTTCTCTTAACACCACTTTCATTCCTCCCCATGTTTGTGTATGCCGTATATTCATTTTCATTGGATTCTAGGAAGTCTTTAATTTCTTTTTGACACAGTATTCATTCAGTTGAGAGTTGTTTTGTTTCCAAAGGTTTGTAGGCTTTCTGTTTATTTCTGTTGTTGGAGATACTTAACTTTAATCTGTAGCTGTGTGGTAGGAGGCAGGAAGTGTTTTCATTTATTTTCTTTTATTTGTGGAGACTCACTTTGTGAGAGAGTATGTGGTCAATTTTGGAGAAAGTTTCATTAAGTATAGAGAAAAAGTATATCCTTCTGTGTTTGAGTAAAATGTTCTATAAATATGTTGGGCACTTCTTTTTCAATGTCTGTTAGCTCTGGGAGAGAAGAGGTCTGCTGGAAGCCTACCTGGTTTGCTGGCAGGCATGGCCTATGGATGAGGAGAGGGTGGCCTCCTGGAGTTTGGGGCTGGGGTAAAGGGACCATATGTGGTAAGAAAGCTTAGGATGTTTAAAGGTTTCTGTTTAACTGGTGTCTTCCCAGTGAATATTTAAAACATTATTAAGGAATATGCTGCACTCAGTTGAAGCTTACATATTAATATGTATGCAAGGAATGTATTTTAATCACTGTAGATGGTTTTATTGTCTTCTGTCAGTGACCTGTTGTTATGCCAGAACATTTCCTGCAGCATTAAATATTTGTTGTCGCCCTACTATTTAATAATTTTATTTTTTAAGCCTCTGCCTGGAGAAATCTATTCAGTTTCTAGAACCTCAGGTGAGAAGAAATCTCTGTATTCACTTGCCAAAATATCCTAATGGTTGACATCATACTGTGTGTCATCTCACTACCTTCACACACAAGGCATAACTCTGTTAGAATGCCAGCATGGCAGAGAATAGAAATCTTTTGTCTCTTAACTCTCTGTAAGCAAAACCAGCTATTTTTAGCGAGTTCAAACAATTATTATCACCATCTTAACACTAAATGTCTCACATTCTCTAGAAAAAAAGGCTTTCATTTGACTGTGCATATTTCATATTTCATGTTAATAGTCTTTTCATTTCTTTGTAACAGAGTGTTTAAAAGCTCAAACCACTCTAATGGGAGTATGACAGACACATGCTTACATGACAAGCATATCCTGACAGCTTCAGAGGGCAGGAAATCCAAGTTCACCCTGATGGCAGCTCAATTCTCACAAGATAGCCGCTGTCTTGTAGTTTCACACAATAAATTATGAAGTGTGAGTAGAAGAGAAGGAACTATCTTCATGGCAGCTCCATACCCATTACCTGGTTACATTCCAAAGGACTCAACTCTACATGCCACCACTCTGAAGATCTTGATATATATTCAGTCTGCAATAACAGAATCAGAGAATCACAGCTTGGCTCTCCAAGCTGGTCTCATGGCTCCAAAGAAGCAGGAGCAATCAGGTTGCTGTAAGACTGATTTCACCTGATGAGGACCTAAGATCTTAATAAACTCCAGTTCATGTGGCCTCTATTTTCTTATGTGACTCCTCCAACTTACACATGATTCAGAAATACAGACTTTATTTTGTTGCATTTTGCTTCAACTATTTTTGTTTTCCACTCCATACACTTTGTGTATAATCTCTGTAATTTCATGGATAATTTGGGATGTGCAGGCCATGTGAGAACGTGTAGAGGACCCAGGTCAACCTCAGCTGTTTTCCTCTATGGCTTTCCTCTTGTGTATTGAGACACAGTCTCTCAGTGAATCTGGAATTCTCTACTTCAGCTGGAATGGCTGGGACTGAGCTTTGTGATCTTCTTGTTGGGACTGAGCCTTGTGATCTTCTTGATTCCTCTCCACAGCATTAGAATTAGAGACAAACACTGTCACTCCAATGTTTTGTGGGTATCTGTGATATGAACTTGGGTCCTTAGGCCTTTGACACCAACATTTGCTCACCAAACCGCTGCTGCATCCCTGCCGTGTCTAGTTTCTTACTGAACAGAAATTTCATCTTCATTAAAACGTCTATTTTTTGTGAGCAAGATCTATTATCAATTCCAAAAAAATCTTGAAATCTTCCATAACTGGAAATCTGTCTCAATAAATGTCATTGCTATAAAAGTGTACATGAAGTAATGACATCGTTGGGACCTATATTTAAGATTCATGTCTCTGTTTGTGGTACGTATTTCAGTTCTTTTAATTCCTGTGCATTACTGAATACAAACAAATTATTTGAGCATTCAGTCAGTTTCTATGCTTGACTATGTGTTTCTTGTTTGAATGTCCTGTTGGTTTATCTTAGATAACCAAGTGTAATCTTAGATGGAAGTTAAATTTTTTGAGGTCACATAATGAGCGGGTGCCATCAGATGATCTGTAACATTATTAAATGTCTCATTAAAGCCTCTTCACATTTGAGACCTCTTAGAACTATTAGAAAACAGAGTGGCCCCCAAGCTTCCATTCTTGGTTGATTTCTAATTCTGATTTTTCTTTATTAACTTTCATAAAAGTACCAAGATTGACCCCTATACTATCATTGCGAGTTAAAGTGTATCAAAGTGAGTAGGTATGGAAGAATGGACAACAGTATTGGTCACTTTGAAAAAAGGTTAAATCTTCTAATGATGCTTAATTTAATTTGATATTAAAATATGATAATATTTTATCATGGTTTCAATAAGGCCTTGTCAACCAGTTAATTGGCTGTTGGAGAGCTGACTCAGTTGTTAAGAGCACTGGCTGCTCTTGCAGAAGACCAGTGTTTAATACTCAGTCACCACATGGTGGCTAACAGACAGCTATCTGTAACTCCAGTTCCAGAGGATATGATCCCCTCTTCTGTTTATTGTGAGCACATGGTGTAAATACATAAAGGAAAAATATACAATAAAATCCTTTTGCAATTTTCTTAAAATATATAGGTACATACAAAGGGGCACTGAGCTGGCCCTTGTAGTTGGGGAAAAGCTGATGATACCATTGACCAACTTTCTAATGGTTAAAATGAATGACAAGGGGTTCTGAAAGAGGTGCCAGTAACAGACAGACCTAAGCAGCTACATAAACAAAAGTCAAGAGTGTTAATGAAGGAAGACTCTCCTTTTGTTTTGTTCTGTCCAAGAAAGTAAAAATTCATAGCTGTGATTTCTGGTTCAAGATATATAATATAGTTGATGCTTTGTCATTTCCATGCCTCAAGTAGAAATGAGAAAAAATTAAAATGAATGACTTTTCCTGAGCAATCAGAGCACGACGTCAAATCACAGACCATCACACTCAGGGCAGGAGAATTAGAGAACCAGAGATAAATGCTGCTCTTTTAACAGGAGTCCCTGGAGAACAACGCAGTGGCACAAACAGGAATTATTGGATGATGTGCTCATCCCTGCTGAGACTGATAAGATTCTGGGACCACAGTTAAATTACGAACTCCTAGTTACAGGTTTTACCAGCTATTCTGTGATATTCTCAAATGAAGATGTATGGAAAATCTTTTGAAGATTTAATGAGGAAAGAAAGACAGACATCAGTCCTTGTTACCCATGCTCAGAATGTCACAATGGTGACATGGTGAAGATAGCCCCCTCCACATCAAAAGGACTCTACCGTAATCATCAGTAAAAGTTGGAAACAAAGGGAAAAGAGCTTCAAGACTCATCCTAGTTGATAGAATTCTCTAGAAGCAAATTTGAAAAAGCCAAACAGGATAATAGGAGATAAATTGTTAAGGCCAATAAGTAAATCTAAACTTTAAGAGTCCAAACTACAGCAACTGCTAGACATAGCATGACTACTAGCTTTTTTACACCAATCTGTGAGCTGTTGTGACTGACCCTCTGTGTGATCTATTGCTCTCAACACAAAATATTATTTAGACAAATCGACATACAGAGAATATGAAGGAGGGAGAGGAAGAGATTTAAGAACAATCACATAAGGAGTAGAGGGTGAGAAAGAAGGAAAGATGTAAGAGGAGGTAAAGGAGGAAGAAACCAAAGGGAAACACAGCAGAACAATGAGAAGGTGGAGGGAGGAGAAGATGAGGTGGAGAAAAGGGAGAAGGGAGAAAGAGAAGAAGGAAAAAGAAGGAAGAGAAGAATGGAGGTAAGCAATAAAACTAGGGAAAGACTGTGCGTCAGGTGTGCTTTTCAGAGATAACTATCCAGTAAATTGCTTTTTATTCAAGTGATTAAATGATGAGTGTAGCGAGCTGCGTGAAGCCACATCTGATAATCATCTCCTAATAATGGCTAAGACCTGACTTATGCTGTGATCACGCAATGATTGTCAGCTGCTTGCATATGCGTGGACCTTTGGGCAGTGCCCACCTGGCAATCCGGGGTTGGTTGCCCATGCCTACTTAAGGGATGGGAGATTTTGCCCGAGGAGAGAGGGAGAGAGCGAGAGTGAGTGAGAGAGGAGGAGAGAGAGGAGAGAGAAGGAGAGAGAGAAAGAGAGAAGAAGAGAGAGAAAGAGAACAAGGTCCTAAATAAAACTGCAGCAGGAAGAGCTCTGGTGTGTTGCGTGTCATCCTTGCAGGACAAGGTAGAGCCGCGACAGATGAGAATTTCTATTTACAGAAGAAAAATGAGATAGAGATTGATTGCACAAACTGCCTAGACTTGGAATCTCTAAACTGAAGTAAAGGCGTGAGCCTGGTATACCTGGCACCCTAACTTCTGTTGTAAATAAGGTACCATGATATACCTGTCAATTGCTGCTTTAGAGTATAAAACACTGAGAATGCATAGAATTTCTAGACTATATTCTGTGTGGAAGTTCCTGTCTTGTTAGAGGTGAAATGCATGCAAAATGATCACCGGGGAAAAGGGAATGTTTTAAAAAGAACAGGTTCAACTAGCAGGCTCCATAATTTTGAAACTTCTTTATCTGTTTTTGCTTGAATAATAAAATACAACAAATAATCTGTGCATTTTAAAGAAATGCATTGGAGTACTTAATAGATTTAATTCATATTTTCAGATCAACGAAAATGAATAGGAACATTAATAGAAAAATTCATACATTCTGCCACAAAGAGACACAAACAGTGATTATTTCCCTATGAATAAAACATTTTTCTAGAGGAAAAATTCTAAACAGTTTCAGTTTTTAAAATTAGATCAAATGTGAAGTACAATGCATATACCATATTTTTGAGGCCACAGTTTTATACCCTGTTTATATTCACTAACTTATACCAAAAAAATCATCTGAACCTGATACATCACAGCAGACAGTATGTGAAAGTCTGAGGACAAGAAGGCCAGGAAATATCAAAATAAAAGGGAACCTGATGATTCAAATGGTTAGAATGACCATGGCAGTGAACAAGCAACATTTATTCCAATTTATTAGGTGGTATCATTTTAGGAACAACTCCAGGATAGATGTCTTCAAAGTTTTCCAAAAAAATCCCCCAAATATTTGTCATTTGAAGTTCAGCACACTGCTGAGTCCACTAGAAGCTTTGCTTCAGATGTGGGGGTGTATCTCCCAAGAGACTGGCACTTGATGGTGAATTCACTCTGGTATTCCAATGCTCAGGGATTCTTTTTTTTTTTTTTGGCACTTTTTTTTATTAATTAATTAATTAATTTAATTAGTAAAGATTTCTGCCTCTTCCCTGCCACCACCTCCCATTTCCCTCCCCCTCCCCCAATCAAGTCTTCCTCCCTCCTCAGCCCAAAGAGCAATCAGGTTTCCCTGCCCTGTGGGAGGTCCAAGGACAACCCACCTCCATCCAGGTCTAGTAAGGTGAGCATCCAAACTACCTAGGCTCCCACAAAGCCATTACGTGCAGTAGGATCAAAAACCCATTGCCATTGTTCATGAGTTCTCAGTAGTCCTCATTGTCCGCCATGTTTAGCGAGTCCGGTTTTGTCCCGTGCTTATTCAGACCCTGGCCAGCTGGCCTTGGTGAGTTCCCGATAGAACATCCCCATTGCCTTAGTGTGTGGGTGCACCCCTCGCGGTCCTGAGTTCCTTGCTCGTGCTCTCTCTCCTTCTGCTCCTCCTTTGGATAGTGAGACTTCAGTCTGGTGCTCCAATGTGGGTCTCTGTCTCTGTCTTCTTTCATCGCCTGATGAAGGTTAATATTCAGGAGGATGCTTATATGTTTTTCTTTGGGTTCACCTTCTTATTTAGCTTCTCTAGAATCACGAATTATAGTCTTAATGTCCTTTATTTATGGCTAGAAACCAAATATGAGTGAGTACATCCCATGTTCCTCTTTTTGGGTCTGGCTTAACTCACTCAGGATAGTGTTTTCAATTTCCAAGGTTATTTTGTTGTTGTTGATTCTTTATTTCAAATGACCGGGTATTTGCATGCAATATTAAGTACCTTGGACCACTGCAGACTGAGGATGGAAATACAGAAGACCCTCCCAGATGATATACTCTAGGATCCCCACACACATCTTTGGAGAGTTATTATATAAAACACAATTATGAGGGTGAAAATTCTCCCACAGCTTCTGACTGTTTTCCATTTGAACATATTTATCTTTCATGTTGTCTGTGTTCCAAAAAGACAGGGCCAAAAGCCAGCGAAAACAAAACAAAACAAAATAAAAACAAACAACAACAAAGAAGCCCTGGAGAGAAGACCATATCAAACACACTGTTTCATGATGTTTTCTTTGTAATGTGTAGTGTGATGGAGCTATGTTCTTAGCTTCCCAGATAAAATTTCTGAGATTTAAAGTTTGGGGGGGTGGGGGGGAGGAGGAGGCTGGAGAGATGGCTCAGTGGTTAAGAGCATTGCCTGCTCTTCCAAAAGTCCTGAGTTCAATTCCCAGCAGCCTCATGGTGGCTCACAACCATCTGTAATGAGGTCTGGTGCCTTCTTCTGGCCTGTAGGCATACACACAGATAGAATATTGTATTCATAATAAATAAATAAATAAATAAACAAATAAATAAATAAATATAAAAAAAGACTGTGAGGGCAGAAAATCTGTACAGAAAACACCTTACCTTCATGATCTTAAAAACTAATAGCATTTTCCTATCTTCTCCCTGTAGCTAAAATTATAATCTGTACTTACATAATAGCATAATCTCGAAAGTGGATTCATTAATAGCACATTAGATGTAGTAATACTTCTGAAAAACTGCTTACACCCATCTTTCTTCATTCCTTCAGAAGACACAGCATTAAATGACTGTCTTACTGCACAGTCAGCAAAGTAGATGCAATGACATGTTGTTTAAATGAGGCATGTTGGTGGTTTGTTATGGTCTAGATATTAGACTATTTTGATATTACTAGTTTGGTCTACTCTATGCTCTGCTTTTTCAATTTTATTCAAACATTTATCTAATGCCTAAAGTTTGATAATGGGTTCTACATATTTCTCTAGGAATTTCTTAAAGATTTGTATATACTAAGGCACATAATTTCTCAACTTCTCTAGTTTTTGATAATATGTTTTTATTGCCTTAAATTTTGTTTAAAAGTGCCTTAAATATTTCAGGTTTCATTTTGATTTATTTTATTTTGACACAATGATACAAACATTAAAGGTGGCTGTTGTCAATCCTCCCTAATACTGACCTTTTTCTATATTATCATAGTTGAGCTTCCCAGGATCCTGCCATGGCTAAACAGATTCCACAGTATCATAATCATGGCTCAATTGTCAAGATGGAAAATGAAGACAGAATAAGAACACCATAGTGGGCATAGCATATGAGACATGAGAGTTCTACAAAGTAAGTTTTACAGAAGACCTACTTTTTCTCTTTTTCTCCATGTAATCATATATAGATCTTTCTGAGAGATAGAGTAAGACAGAGACAAACAGAAACAAAGAGAAAGAGAAAAAGGAGATCCTCACAAAAGGAACAAGTTAGACCCAAGCTATTCTCATAAATGTGAAATCTATTTATTGTCTTTGTGGTCTTCTCCTTTTTTTCTGTGGGTATGTGTTCCATGATGAAATTCCGTGATCATAAAGCATCCTATCATTACATTTTTGTGGAACCTCTACAATGATTTTAATATCTATACATTATAAAATATTAGTCCATAAAATTTTTATTATGAACATAAATATGTGTGTCTTCATAATAAATAATTCTAGAAACATCACCCACATCTACCTGCTGTTCTTTGTGCCCACATCCACTGACATAACTGTTGAAGGAGTCACACCCATCATACCTCTCTCCTCCTTGGATAAAAGAATCCAGGATGCTTAGTAGCTTGTTTGGACTTCAGAATTTTGAATATGCTGCTTAAATGAGTGGTGAAGACATAATTAAATACAAGGAAGTATTCCAGAAAAATTTTAATGTGAAAGACATGAACCAAAGGAGAAGCATATTTGTGGAATTTGGCAATAAATTTACAAAGGGAGAAGAAATGTCTGATCAGAAACCGATTTGCAACAGTGCTCATACTTTTCTTTATGAATTCCATACTAATCACACAGTGTAATTTATCTGATTGCTCAAAAAGGCCAATATAACAGTAATTCTCATTTCTGTTTTGCATATCAATGAAAAGAATATTCAAGATCTATTTTGCCATAAGAGACTAAACAATGTATTAACATGGCATCAGTGATAGACTCATGGTCAATGTAGAAAATTTATTCTCGGCAAATAATTATTAAAACATTCCCCAGGGTCTTATGGCCCGCCATGGCTAAGTATATACTGAGTATAGGTGCTCATAGTTAAATAGAGAATAATCAAGAAATTCTGGTTCAGAGGGAAAGTGGCATGTATATTGAAAACAAACACAGTGAGTAGGGGAATCGAGTTAAAAATTCCTGCTGTATTCTACAAGGCATCTGAGAATGTGTGGAACTGAGAAAGCATTAAGTGCTTTAGTAGACATGAAGGTCAATGACATTCCAGATTAAAGGAACAGGTTTAGCAAGGATGGAGAGGCTGAGATGACAAAGGAGAGTTGTGTGTCTTTGAGGCTAAAGGTCTCATTAGAGAAGGAATGGCTGGAGGAATCAGAAAGTTGGAGGAAGTGCCAAGGCTGAAGTTTGAGAAGTGCTTTGGTTATTTTTGAAATCCCAGATAAGATAACATAGGGAAGGTATTTTGCTTCTTTAACAGGTGTTTCATTGTATCAGATATTTGTTATTGAATGCAACTTCCCAAATGCAGAATGTCACGAGGAGTAACTGGACAAGAATCTCCATACTGCTCCAAATCTGAATTTGTTCAGTGAAAATCTCTAAGCAGTCATTCATGACAGAATCCTTCAGAATATGGTAAGATATTATCAATTTTGGTGAGATAATGCTCTCTCAGTTTAAACAATAAATAAATAAAGCACTCAGTCTAAGAAAATTAAGTGTCAGCATCAGATGCCTAGTAAATATTGGTGGAGAAATAAGCAACATAAATTATCCAGAGCACACACCTCTTACACAATGAACAGTGCTTTTCTCATGCTCCAAACACTGTCTCAGAATGACCCTGATTGGGCTTAGGAGCAGTTGATAAAAAATACAAATGAAAAATGTGACTAATAATTATATAATTCTTGATTTTCTCTGTTTTCTTCCTTTCCTTTTCAATACTTTATGTTGTACCGCTTTCATTTCTTAATGAACAGCTTCAATAAATGCGTAAATTATTCCCATTTGTAGTCTTGTCTCTCTCCTGAAAACAATCACCCAGAATACTGCTCCTAGGTATGAGGCAGATCCTACTTCTATTCATGGGTCAATTTTCTATTACTGTAACAAAATACCCAGGGTAGTCCACTTAAAAAGTCTAAAGGTTCATGCTTTATATGTTTCGATCTCTAGCTTATTGCTTCAATAGCTTTTGCTCCTCTGGTGAAATAGTTCATCTTAGAAGCTATGAAGCAAAGAACATGGAAGGCACAGAGTCTGGGCCCCACCATGCCAGAGATGATCAAATGATGTAACACTGCACAGGTTATGCGCCACCTCTTAGTTTCCAGAACCTAGAAGCCTTTCCACCGTAAGAAGTACATATGGATATTTGTAAGGTATTTCACATTCAAACTAGAACAACAAAATACTTAAAAGCATTTCAGCTTGTCTCTCTGATGAAAGATTTTTCTACTACCATATAGTCTTCTTCTTTAATGTGTGGTACATGATTTGGCTCAATATTTACATTTCAGAGGGATAGAACCTGCAACTCTCCAAACAGAATAACCTTGTTCCTATTTCAAAGACATACAACATTTAACCTGTTCCATGATCTTTTTCTTGGTGAACAATTTCAAAGCCTGTCTAACACAATCAGGCTACACATTCTCAATGTTTTTACTAAAACTTCCCATTAAATCCATTCAAAGCTTTGGAATCTAGTTTATCTCACCTATATATGTATATATGTGTTTGCCTTGCATTGTAATAAAACTGCAGGAAGGCAAGATAACTGACTATTTTTGTATGCACATAAACCTGTGCCAACTGATCAAGTAAATAAAGATGGTGTCACAGACAAATATTCTGCAAAGCCTGAGAAAGTTTATGACTGACATGAAAATTGCTTCATCCGCTCAGAGTAGTAAATGCTCAGAAAACAAGTGTGAAAAGTATTACAGGAATTTTCTTCAGTTGACTTGATGTTCTGTTGCACATTGTAAATGTGCCAATGCCATTTGTTATTTCTTGCTGATGTTATATATTTTTACTACTGAAGTCCATTACAGAGAGTCCATGGAAATATCTACAGCTTGAAGTGCTTTTTTTTATGTTCTCAACGGAAGGAGCTGACAGTTTAAAGAGGACTTACAATAACTTATTCTGAATGGTTTTCTTTCTACTATTATCACTGAAACATTTTTCCACTAATAAATTCCTTAACTTGTCTTTCAGGAAGTGTAGAAATCAGAGGGTTTTTTTAATAACATGAATTCAGTGTTGATTTCTGGCATCTTCTATAAGTTTGCTTCAGGTTTTACAATTATAGATTAAATAATAAAATTTCAGATGTTGTGATGAGGACAGTAATTTATCAGGAAATTGAAAGCTCTTTGTTAACACATCTTGTCTTTATCTCTTAAAAAGATGCTAATAACTTCTTTTGCTTTTAGGGAACATCTGTTTGGAAGCTCAGTAGTATCAGAGCTACCCCACTCTAAACCCCTCAGAGTCGCTCTGAACTCAGGACAGTCTTTCAGTTCAGTGATGTTTGCATAAATTACTGAAATTGAGATAGATGGATTTTTGGCATGTGCACTTGGCTTTTGATCTATAGTAACTGGGTAACTGTCCCACCTATAATAAGTAGTGTGCTCACATTCATTTTCTGCCCCTATCTAATTACCACGCTTACATTGACATTGTAATGCTAATTGTGTTGATTGGTGGAAGAAAACAATATGCCACAAAGCTAATAAACATAGATTAAGTTTCCAGATTAATACAGGGAGGAGGGCCTATAAACTGCTCACAATATATGTATCAACAGGATCACAAAGTAGGAAATTACACTGCTCTTGGTCTCTGTGGTCAGTGGAAAATTACAGTACTGTGGAAATATCTATAGAGCAGCCAGGCCGTCTTTGGCTCTATGAAAGGCACAGTCTGACTATCAAGTCAGATGGCACCAAGGGGCTCTCAGTTGAGACATTATATTAACATAATAAATGGCAATGTATTTAGAAAATTTTAAAACCATTGTTTTATTATTTGTATTTTGATTCTACTAAATTTGAATTAAATTATTAAGTGTGATACAACACACATACAAAAACACACACCCAACACCCTCCCCACATAAACATACAGAAACATGTTGTCTTACAGAATGTAAAGTACTAGGCTATCCATCTGCATGGATATTCACAGATTATAGCAAGTAGTTTTCTCTTAGGAATAATCTTGATGGTCGTGACAGTTGAAGACACATGGGGTCAGGGGTGACATGTGTCTCCCATTTCCTGTGATCAGAATGGTGACTACCAGAATTGTCATCAAAGAGCTTTCATCTGGTAATTGATGGAAACAGATACTGAGACCTACAGCCAATCATTGGGTTAATCTTGGGAAATATTGCTGAAGAGAGAAAGAATCATAGAAGATAGAGGGGTCAACTACATTACAACAAAAACCCACAGAAACAACTAACCTGGTTTATAGGCACTCACAGAGTCTCAGCCAGCAATGAGGGAGACTGCATCGGACCAACCTAGGCCTTCTAATGTGTATGTGACAGCTCAGTCGCTTGCTCTATTTGTAGGGCTCCTAATAATAAAAGCAGGGGTTGCACCTAATGATTTGACTTGCTTCTGGGAACCTATTCCTCATATTGAATTGCCCTGCCCAGGCTTTGTTGATGCCTATGGGAGGCCCTGCCCCTTTCTGAACAGAAACAGAGGAGGAGTGAATTGATGAAGGGTCGGGGGAGAAGTGAGGGAAGAGAATAGAAGAGAAGAGACAGGCTATTGTGGTTGGTGTGCAACAAAATAAAATTTAATTTAAAAGAAGACACTGAGTTTTGCCTTGAATTTAAACTTGCTCTGAAATACAAGGTATTCAAAATTTGAAAGGAAATTGAAGGCATGTACGTGGTTCACGTAAGGTTTTTATACAGATTCTAGAATGCTACAATGAGACAAATGTGGGGATGTGAGGCCTGCACTAGGAAGTATCTATCCAAAGGATAAAATATCATGATACAGGTTTTCCTGATAATGCCTGAGACAGATCTCCTTTGGACTATTTAGAGAAGAGGTATTGTGTTTCATGATGGAATAAAATTGAGAATGAGAACATAAATGACATTCTCAGGAGTGTTTGTATGAGAGTACAATTCAGTGAATCCAGTCATAGAAAACACAATTGTGCAGACTTTCAACGAACTATTTCATAATAAAAACTAAAGTTTCTATAAGGTGCATTTCTGAAAATGTGTTAAAGACACAAGACAAAATACATGGAAGTAGGAGCACCAATATGGATTTTTAGTAAAGTCAGAATCATTTATAAAAATTAACTTTATGATGAAGGAAACATGACTAACATGTAGTAATATGCAAAATAAGCTCTGAGTCTAAAGGACAAGAAATAATGTTGAGACTTAAAGAATATTCTCGGTTTATGGCCATCTGTCTGATGTTTCCACCATCAATCATGAGCACCAGCTGGTTACTGTGACCCACAACGACTTTGGGCAAGTGTTTATAATCTTTATTTTCCATACTGCAGGTTGTACATGAGTTAAAGTTTGTGATTCCCAAGGCTATCAGTTTTCACCTGGATACATCTTCCATCTTTGCTCTGCATGAAAAATCCCCTGATAGCAGCCATGTTGTCTTTGAAGTTACCAGTTGTGCATAAGTGATGTCTAATGTTCCCACAGAAGAGAACTTTAAGGTGGAACACAATTCACACGGTGGGAATATGCTCTTCAGATCATAAAGACCTTGGAGTGGGCGAGTGGAGATGGAGGAAGGGTGGATATAGGAGCAGGGAAGAAGATATCTACATTAAGGGAGTCATTTTAGAGTTGGCAAGAGACTTGGCTCTAGAGGGAATCCCAGGTGTCCACAGGGATGTCCCCAGCTAGGTCCTTGGGCAGCAGAGTAGAGGGTGCCTGAACTGTCCTTGCCCCACTATCACACTGATGATTATCTCTAATATCACCATAGAGTCTTCCTTCATCGACGGATGGAGATAGAGACAAAGTCCCTCATCAGAGCAACGGACTGAGCCCCCAAGGTCCAGTTGAAGAGCAGAAGGAGGGAGAAGATGAGCAAGGAAGTTTGGACCCCGAGGGTTTGGTCCACCCACTGAGACAGTGTTCCTGTTCTAATGGGAGCTCACCAAATCTAGCTGGACCGGGTCTGAATGAGCCTGCGATCAGACCGGACTCTCTGAATGTGACTGAAAATGGAGGCTGACTGAGAAGCCATTGATAAAGGCACTGGGACTTGTTTCTACTGCATGTACTGGCTTTTTGGGACCCTAGTCTATTTGTCTATTTGGATGCAAGGCTTCCTAGGCCTGGATGGCAGGGTGCTTGGACTTCCCACAGGGCAAGGAACCCTGCCTTCTCTTAAGGAGGGAGGGGGAGGGAGGAGGGTAAGTGGGGGAGCGGGAGGGGAATGAGAGGAAGGGAGGAAGTGTACATTTTTGAATGGAAAAAAAAACGCACAATCATCCAGCTTAGCTTTCCTTTTTCTGTGATCAATAATAAGTTTTATACAATAAATTATGGCAATTTTCTATGACAAAAATGTTGTGATAACTCTTGGACACCTGTGGCTCTTACACAATCAAAACAATGTTTTACCTCACATACAGTCTCATTGTAAAATAGCCACATGACATTGAACACAGAATAAAAATGAAAATAAACACAACAATTTTATACTGCTTATAATGCTTCAATGATATAATGGTTGGAATATTTAATAGAATATATTTTAAGATGTATTTTATCCCATGCTTTTTCAGTTCCAGTGCAGCTGGCCTTGGTGAGCTTCCAATAGATCAGTCCCTCTGTCTCAGTGGGTGGGTGAGCCCCTCGCGGTCCTGACTTCCTTGCTCATGTTCTCCCTCCTTCTGCTCCTCATTGGGACCTTGGGAGCTCATTCCGGTGCTCCAATGTGGTTCTCTGTCTCTATCTTTATCCATTGAAGGTTCTATGGTGATATGCAAGATATTCATCAGTATGGCTATAGGATAGGGCCATTTCAGGTTCCCTATCCTCAGCTGCCCAAGGAACTAACTGGAGACATCCCCCTGGGCACCTGGGAGCCCCTCTAGGTTCAAGTCTCTTACCAACCCTAAGATGGCTCCCTTAATTAAGATATATGCTTCAAACCGGACTCTCTGAACACGGCGGACAATGAGGACTAATGAGAAGCCAAGGAATATGGCACTGGGTTTTGATCCTACTTCATGTTCTGGCTTTGTGGGAGCCTAGCCAGTTTGGATGCTCATCTTCCTAGACCTAGATGGAGTGGGGAGGACCTTGGACTTTCCACAGTGCAGGAAACCCTGACTGCTCTTCGGATTGGAGAGAGAGGGGAAAAGGAGTGGGGGAGGGGGAGAGGAGTGGGAGGAGGGAGGAGGGAGAGGGAAATGGGAGGCTGGGAGGAGGCAGAATTTTTTTTTCAATAAAAAAGATGTATTTTAAACATTATATTTAATGCACATAATGTGTTTTAAGCAAATCCACCTCCCAATTCCTCCTTTCCAACTCCTTCACTGTTCCTATCACCACTTTTTTTACACCTGTGGTTGTGTCTGCAGTTAAATCCCGAGTCATCATAAGTTCAGGTCCTCGTTTCAATCTATTACTGGGCGAGAATTTATATGGAAAAGGATAAAAGGTACCAGATCTATGAGCATAGACAACAGACAGGCATGGCATTTCACTCACAGGTTGATTTCCAGTGGGTTGAAAGCAAGCATGGCCAGAAAAGAATGACAGGGTACTTTAAAACAGTGATCTTTCAAAGCTGTCCCTTTCCTAATTTTTTCCTCTTTTTTTTTTAAAATTACTTTATAAATAATACCAATCAAAATTCCAACTTCTTCCCATCCTCCCATGTCCCTCGGATCCCCCAGAATGCCTTTTCCTCACCCCCTCATTTCCTAAGGGAAGGTAAGGCGCCCTGCCCTGTGGGAAGTCCAAAGCCTTCCCCCCCTACATCAGGCTTAGGAAGGTGAGCATCCAAAGACATCAGGATCCCAAAAAACCAGTACATGCAGTAGAGACAAATCCCAGTGCCATTATCTTTGGCTCCTCAGTCTGCCCCAATTGTCAACCATATTCAGAGGGTCCAATTTGATCCCATGCTCATTCAGTTCCAGTTCAGATGGAGTTGGTGAGCTCCCATTAGCTAAGGCACACTGTCTCAGTGGGTGGACCAACCCCTCGCGGTCCAGACAATGCTTGCCTCAAGCTTACAGAGTTTCATCTGCCTCTTCCTCCCAAGTTCAAGGATTAAAAGATTAAAGGGATGTGCCACCATATCAGGCTGATTTCACTAAAATTTAAACTCAGATAATGTGATACTTCTGGGGTTATATTATTTCTTGTTTTTTTATATTTCTGCAGGATTTTTTTCCTCAGAACCACTCAGATAAACAGTAGAATTATTCCTTTTTTCCATTTAAGTGAAAAAGTTATTAATTCTTATGTGGAATTTTAACTAAATCTAGATCTTACTTTGTGAAAAGTCTCTATTTTATTTAAATCTTCAAAACATACATTAGAAGGATAGTATCCCTGTGCCTTCATAGTCTTATCTTCTTTACAATGTCATGCAGCTTATGATGAACAATCCTGGGTTGGCTTCATGTTTGCTCAATGATAAATACATTTTTCTTCTTCTCTACCCTCATGAAATTTCTGAATTCACAGAGAACTTGAGTATATTTTTCTCAAGATCCTGGATAGTTTTAGTCATGAGTGCAAATAAAAAACCCCACACATTCCAGTTATCCACAGTTATTCACAGATACCAATGTTTTCTATTATCTGTATATATTCTGGAAATGCAGTGTAAGTGGAATGAGCCTTCCCTGGTGAAAGAGTCAGGCCTTTGTGGGATCCATATGTGGAATCCTCACTTATCAAGTTCCTGGAACTTCTGAGCACATTTCCTCCAATGGCTATGAGTATTAAAATTTCCCAACCCTGTGTGTCTTGTGCTTGCTGTGGTTTGAATCTCACATGTTCCCCCACAGTATCCTGTATTTGAGTAGCTGATCTCCAGCCTGTGGCATTATCTGGGAAGACTGTGTAACATTGGGAGGTGAAGTCTTACTAAGGAAGGGGTTCATTTGTGTGAACCTTAGGTCTTATGTTTGGCCCTACTTCTTTATTGACTGTGTATGCAATGAGAACACTTGCCTCCTGCCACTGCCTGTATCCTTTCCCCACCATGATGGACTGTGCCCCTTCCTGTATAACTTCCACACCATGATAGACAATGTCTCCTCCTGTATACCTTCTCCACCACAATGGACTGTGTACCCCTCCTCTATACCTTCCTCACCATGATTAACTGTGTCTCCTCCTGTATACATTCCCCAACATGACAGACTATATCCATCCTTGTATACCCTCCCTATCAGGATGGACTGTGTCCCTCCCTGTATACCTTCCCCACCATGACAGATTGTATCCATCCCTATATACCTTCCCCACTGTGAAGGACTGTGTCCCTAGCACTGGAATCCATGACAAACCATATCTTTATTAAGTTTCTTTCTCAGGTTCTTTGTTACAGGACCAAAACAGTGCAGCACCTGATGGGAACTATGGAACTAAAGGTCAGGCTAGCATTGGCCTTTTTCATCAAGTGAATAACAACTGTGATTTGATTCATAAAGTCTCCCCTTGTCTTATTGTGAAGAAGCAAGTCTCCAGTACAAAAATGTCCTTTATTCTAACCAAGCATCTGTCTTTCCAGAACAGACTATGTCTAAATGTAGCAGGGCCCATGTGGGCAGTGGCAACAGGTGACATGATTAACAGCTCTGGAGTTGGGCTGCCTTGCTTAAGAAGACAGTCCTAATTGCTCCATGGTACCTTATAAAAAGGTGGAACTATCAGTATCTGACTTTACTCTGAGAGTCTATGGGAATTAACAAGATAATTACTGCTTTGAATAAAACTTGAGATGATAATTGTCCAATAAACGTTGGATATAAAGGTAATGTAATCATTTATATTCAAGAGATTTCATTTAAGGTTTCATCTTGCAGAAAGCAACAATTGGGGAAATTAATATACCAATTATTGATATTTGAAATAGAGTCCTAAATAGAGCTAATAAACATGTGGATCACTTCTCTCTGAGCCAAAGAAATAGGAATGGGTAGATACTGATAGAAAGGAGGAAAGATTATAATGGAGGTGACCCACACAGACAGGAGTGACTATGTAATAAAAGGCTGCTTGTTTGTTCCCAGCTTCCCAGACTCTTGAAATAAACATACAGAAACTATATTATTTGCAATATTGCTTCTTGATCAATCACTTAAGCATACTGCTGGCTAGCCCTTATATCTTTGGTTAACTCATTTCTATTAATCTGTGTATCATCATGTGGCTGTGGCTTACAGAGTAAAGTTCCGGCACGTCTGTCCCTGGCTGTGACTACATGGCTTCTCACTGACTTTGCCTTCTTTCTCTCAGCGTTCAGTTTAGTTTCCCTGCCTAGCTGTACTTTACCCTATCACAGGCCAAGGAAGATTCTTTATTCATTAACCAATAAAAACAACACATATACAAAAGGACCTCCCACACCATGACTGGACTAGGAGATGATCACAATATTTGAAGTTTTAGTCCAAGAATAGGTTTTAGAATTATTAGTAAGTTGTGTGAGGGATTTTATCTTTTTGAGATGTCATTTTCTTCTCAAGCACTCGTCAACTTCAGTCTGATTTTTGTGTCAATTTGTACATGATATGATAAGAACTGAATCTACAGCTCAGCAGCAATTGGATAGCTAAGTTTATAGTGACATGTAGCTTTTTCTTTCTAAAATGCCTCTCTTGCAAGCATGAGGACTTGAATTCAATACCCTAGGATACATGCAAAATCATATCAGATACTACATTTGTAATCCCAGCACCAAGGAGGCAGGAACAGGTAGATCTTTGGGGATCACTGATCATCCAGAACTCATTGGTGAGTAACATACCATTAGAAGGCTCTGTAGCATAAGAAAATGTGGGTGACACCCAAGGAATAATGACCAAAATCATCATCTGAACTCCACTTGGACACGCATGTACCCTGATCCTCACATAGACACATACATACATGTGTATAAACATACACAGAAAAGGTGATAAAATGACTCATATTAATTTAGTATAATTACAAAGAATTAAAATTTTATATTTCTCAGACTATAGTTTATGGACTATATGAAAATTTCACAAGAGGAGTGAAGGTAGATGCAAGTTTTTACTTTGAACTATACCTTCATTTCCATTACAGACTCTGAAAGTGGTATATGAAATTGACTTTCTTTCTTGGAATGTCCTAGGGAACTATGGCTATAAATCTTGTCTGTACAATACTAACTGTACATAGCCCAAGTATACAAGGCTGATTTATTACAGGCAATCTCAATTTGTTCCTTTATCTTCTGCTTCTATAAATTCAGTCTGTTCAGTTAACCCTCTGGAAGAGAAAGCCATTTACTTTTAATTTTTATTTCACCTGTAGATGAGTGTTCAATGACCTCTACTTCATGTATGTTAGTAGATAGTAGAACGGCCTCTTCATGAATATGGGTGGCATCCAGACACCTACTATTATATGTTGTTGCTTTTTTGACTTCCAGGAACTATTTGTAATTGCTTAGAATTAATTGCATTTTACTCCAGAATCTGACCCCCATTTTTTTATGTTTATTGATGTTAGTCTTACATTATCTGTCTTGTTTAGAAACTATCCTTCCCACCTTCACTAATGTATACAATACTTGCTGCTCTAAGTATTCTCAAAGTTCTGTCTTCTCATACACTTTTTGGATCTACCTGAAATTGAAATGTTTCATTTCTACACTTACAGAAACATTTGTTATATTCCACCTAGGAAACAACACCGTGTACTAGTTTATATACATGTGTACGTGGTGTCTCTCAGAGACTCTCTTCAACCCTTCCAAAGCAGGATTCATCCCTGTACTTCTGCTGCACAGCATAGGAAATGGGTGCTCTTTATTTCTATCTTTATGACCCTACATGAATTGTTACAAGGCAGCCAAATATACTATGTAGTACTGTTAATTATCCCATGATCACAAAGTTCCTGCCTTATTATCCTACAAAGCTATATATCTGGCTCTATAGATGCATTCAGAACTTAATTCCCAAACAACATTTGATCTTGTACAAGGACAAAGCATTCTGGTAGTATCAGAGAATATATAGTTGCAAAAAAAAATCAGAAATTACTTAGCAGGCTTTCAAATGGAAATGAAAAGAAAGGTGATACCTCAAGTCATAAAATTAGTAAGGGACTATGGGTGTGTCATTTGAAGAAAGAAGTTAGAATATAGGTTGTATGAAGGAGGAAATGAGATAATGGAACCAGAAATGCTAAAGGGGCTGAGGAAAAGAAAATCAAAGTATTATTGGGATTATGGGAATGGATCATACTGTAGAAGTTTTCTAAAACATATGCATATACACATGTAGACAAAATGTAAAGGGGTATTACCTACAATGTGGGACAAAGTCTCTCCCAGACACTCTAAGTTATCAGACAAAAGTCCCAGCACCAGGCTTAGGTTTACTATTTTCAAGTTAAATGTCAGAATGGACACACACACACACACACATACCCACACACATACCCACACCTACACACACACACTATAAGTTATTGCCATTGGTTAAGCTTTATAATTTGATAGCAAGTCCATTTTGTTGAAGTTACCACATTCTTGACTCAAAAGTCATTGAGAAATCAAGCTTGTACCAGTCTAGAAGCTTCTTTCTCTACTATTAGCTTCAGAGTAGTGGAAAGGGCTAATCACACTACCAGGGAAGAAATTATCAGTCTCACCCAACTGTGAGCCTTGTAAATCACAACAACTGGCCTGCCAAAATATACCATTGATGCAATAGTGGTGTAGATTTTTTAGGAAGAATTTTCTGATGGTATTTACAGCCCATTGTACAAGACAGAATTCAAGGTTAGTATTATTAACTGAGCTCCAAACCCATTGTTGACTAGATCATATGACAACCACCTAACTCTCATCAGATAAGCTTTTTATAAAACAATACATGGTGGTTAATATGGAAACTCACACTGACCAATGTGCAGAGAATAAGAGATTATGGTTCTTTTGTTCTAGATGGGAGATCTCTATCATATCCTCTCTACCCAAGGTTCAGATATTATAACCGAAGAATACAAGAAAACAACTTAAGAGGCAGAGTTAGAGTGAGTGGATGACTGAAACCAAAGAGTGTTTTGCAAACACTACAGAGCAGTTGCAGTCATGAACTCACAACATTGGGGAGAAAACACACAAGACCTTACACAGGTCCAAACTAGCAAAAACCCCAGCATGAAGATGGAGGGGCTCATGCAGTCACAACCTCTAACTGAGATGCTGTTGGCAATTGGTAGCTACTGGATGAGTGTTAGCTGTCTCAGCACTATGGCTCCTGAGAGGCTACCCATGTACCAGAGGTAACCTTCCACATATGCACATACAAACAGCATTACATGGAGTCACTGTGTTTTAAGAAATGAAACAAACTTTGGAATGAAAATAGGTGGATAGATAAGGGAGGAGGAATTGGAGGGCTGGAAATGAGGGGTACTTTTGATCAAAATATATTGTGTGAAAGTATAAAATAAACAATTAAAAATCAAAATGTAAAACCACTATTGAAAAACAAAGGAAAAGTGAGTTAACTCAAAAATAGTTTTGTATTTCAAGATGGAGAAAAGTAGAAAATGAGCCAGAAGTGCAACGTGGTGGTGAGTTCAGCATGATGTGGAAGTGTCTGGTGATGCTTTCTCAATACACAGACCCAAGGCAGGTCTTGGAGAACAGTAGGAAATACATGCTGTCTGGTATTGGGAGATGGAGCAAACAAAGCTCTAAAGCTGTCCTACAGATCCTTTGGTGGACTGGCTTAGGGCAGAGAAGGGGGATGAGGCCTTGTCAGAACTCTCCTTGTCCTCACAGTGCATTTTAAGAACAGGAGTGAAGATGCCATTGATTCTCTGAGACAGTGGGTTTGTGTTTAACCAGGACTTTCCAGAAGGTGATTCACAATTTTAAAAATATTTTTATTCTATGAAATGAAGAGAACTGTTGTAGGAGGGCCCACTTGTTTGTCCCAGCCATTCTGCTATCTTAGCCCTGAAATAACCACACACAATTGTATTAATTAAATCACTGATTGTCCCATTAGCTCTAGTTTCTTATTGGCTAATTCTTACATCTTAATTTAACCCATTTCTGTTAATCTGAATATCACCACAAGGTTGTGGCCTACCAGCAAAGTTCTGGCATGTCTGACTCTGGAGGCAGCTCCATAGCATCTCTCCAACTCTGCCTCTTCCTCCCCGCATTCTGTTTAGTTTCTCCTGCTTACCTAAGTTCTGCCCTATCAATAGGCCCAAAGCAGTTTCTTTATTCATTAATAGTAATCACAGCATACAGAGGGAATTCCCATGTCACCTTCTCTTTTCTGTTTAAATAAAAGGGAAGGCTTTAACCTTAACATAGTAAAATTAGATATAACAAAATAAGTATCAAACAAGAATTATATTTACAATATTTATATCTACTTTATCTTTTATCGAAACTAAGGAAAACTATAACTGTAAATTCTTCAACTCCACCAAAGACTGCACAAAGATATGACATTACATAAGTAAATATGAAGTGCATTGTAAACAACTTCCAAAACTCTAGAATTGACAGAGACATTTTACTGCCTGGAAAGCCACCCAAAGTTCTTTTGTACCATTGGGGCATCCATTTTCAGCCTACAGGCCCATAGTATCTGATAGACTTTTCCATGAAGCAGGAAATTTCAAAGACAGTTCAGTCACTTTCTTCTGTATCTTGCAGAATGTCTCACAGACTCTTTCATGAAGCAGGAACCCCAAAGGATCATTTCACCTTTAGGCAAGATCAGCAGTCACTTTTCTGAGGGTCCTGCATATCTAGTTTAGCAGTCCAGGTAAGAGCAGTTTCTTGTCCAAATGGCTAGCAAACTCCATATGGAGGCTCTTCGATGCCCATCTTCCTATTGGAGTAGCTGGTGCTACCAGGATCAAATGTGTCTCATTGTCAGGAAAAGTCCTAAGTTCTTAAAACATTTTAAATGCCATATTTTGTAGGTCTCTGAAAGATTTGAAGAATATCTATCTAACTATATATCTATAAAACTTAACAAACATGACTAAAATCTTGACTATTATAGATGACTATCTATTAACCTATATTTCTTAATTATACATTACATTTTTAAATGAGCTACACAAACACAATACTTTAATCAAGATCTAAAATATATATACATATAACAAAATTGACCTTAAATCTTTGTCAATAAACCAAGATCTATACCAAAGAAATTATTCATCTCTATTGCATATACCTCTTTAAATGTAAAGAAACATTTACAAACAATATTTGGGAATATGGGCACAGTTCTGTCCAAACTTCTTCCTACTGTTTATTGGGCAAAGTATTTTTTGTGGGGGTGTTTTACAGCAACCTTTCAGGGGGTCTTGTTCCAGGAAATCATATTGGTGTAGAAGCAATCTACAGGTTTTCATCTTCTGTGAAAACAAAAGAAGAACTTCTTTTCCAAAGCACCATATTTTTAGACCTAAATTCTGAAGTCAAGATACCTTTATAATATACATGCCGGCTTAGCTTAGCAGCCCATACAATGAAATATCTCTCTGTACTTAACTTCTTCACAGTCAAAAACTTAAAAGAAAATGCAAGAATGTATATAATCCAGACTCTGTGAATTTTCAATTTTTATGTGGCTTATTTTTCTTTACTCTTTTTAATCTATGACTATCTATATTCTGTCTCTTTAAAGACTTTTTTTAAATGATTTACTTCTTTTCCAACTCTCTATACTTTTTTTTCTTCTCTCTTCCAAGCCTAGTACATTTATCAAAGACTGTGACCCATTTAAAGGTCTTTTATGTCTGAATCTCTTCTATTGTGAATCTGTAATTCTTTACTGTCAAGGAGAACTTTTTAAAATGCTAAGTGCTTCTTAAAACTTAAAGCTGCATCATTGCTATCATTGCTAGGAGTAATATGGCAGTGCCTTCTTGTCTTGCCCAGTCCAGCATGGCAGAATTGCTTGTGCCTCATAGCCATGTGTAACACCCTACTTCTAGGCACACAGCTGGCCCATGCCAACATCAAGCAAACTGTAGCAGTCTGCTCACAAACCCCACTCAAATGCTCTATCTCCCAAAAGAGCCAGAAGTCATGATAGCAGCATAGACCAGAAAGCCTACATTTCAAAATGGTTGAGATGTTTTTTATCTGCTGCTGAGTCAGGAAAATCTCTCTTAAAGGAGCTGTGGCACACTGCCAGCAAACATCAAAAAGCTGTATTAAACTGTGTATTTTTTTCCTAGAAGTCCTTTTCAAGATTTCTCAGGTTTTACATGGATTTAGCTAGCACACGTTGGAGTGTCAGTTATTGTAGGAGGGCCCACTTTTTCATCCCAGCTGCCCTGCTAGCTTAGCCCTGAAATAACCATACAGAAACTACATTAATTAAATCACTGCTTGGCCCATTAACTCTAGTTTCTTATTGGCTAATTCCTATATCTTAATTTAACCCATTTCTATTAATATGTATATCACCACAAGGTTGTGACCTACCAGCAAAGTTCTGGCATATCTGACTCTGGCGGCAGCTCCATAGCATCTTTCCAACTCTGGCTTTTTCCTTCCAGCATTCTGTTTAGTTTCTCCTGCCTACCTAAATTCTGCCCTATCAACAGGCCCAAAGCAGCTTCTTTATTCATTAATGGTAATCACAGCATACAGAGGAAAATCCCACATCAGAGAATCTATACTTTCTCAATAAGTTAAGGTATATTCTGCAGTGAGAGTCATTGTTTCCTCTAATCTCCTTATTTCCTCACTGAGACATCAACTCCACCCTTCATCCTTATTGCTATATCAGTCTTGTAAGTGCATGATTTTAGTATTATGGATATTGTTCAAAAGCACACATTCCTTAGTTGTGTGCTTAGATGTCTTTTCTGTAGATAAGGAACACACTGGACATTATTTGTTGAGATTGGAAGGTGTAGAGACATGAGATGAAGGCTTATGCATTTTTTGCATTCTCAGCCATATTTACAATCTACCCAAAATCTTGACTAAATTTGCAAGGATAAATATTTCATGAAACAGCTATTTACCTCTCTAAATGGGTTGGGGAGGCAGAAAGTAAGTTTCTCTGAAACTTGGGTGTAGAGTACAAGGTGGGACAGTGGAATCTGTTCAAGAGATGTGGGTGGGTTTAATTAAACACAGGGTTACAGAGATGCCAGGCTCTTGAATGAAAGCACACATGAAGTTAAAGGGTACTCTAAGAGAAAAGTCAACTTTATAAGTGAAGACATTTGTTCAGTAGTAATTTTGTTTATTTGATTTTCCCCCACTTTTCTGTTGAAAGTGTTCTTTCTTTGAATAAACTGGAAGTTACTTAGCCTCATAGATCAAGCTATAGAATCATGTAAATGCACAAACTAACTCTTTATAAAAAGAGGAAGTAGGAGGAATAGAAAGAAAAAAAGGAGGAAAGGAAGGAAGGAAGAAAGGAAGGAAAAAAAAGAAAGAAAATGGTCTTCAGTAAATATTTAGTGAGTAGTAAATGCTTGCAGAGAAGCTTACAAAGTCAGTCAGGACTGAGACTTTCCTTGATAATAACCAATAAGTTCAGTCTCATTAATCAATACCAAGATATAAGTACAACTCC
The DNA here is from genome assembly GCF_950005125.1 of Chionomys nivalis. Classification (NCBI taxonomy): domain Eukaryota; kingdom Metazoa; phylum Chordata; class Mammalia; order Rodentia; family Cricetidae; genus Chionomys; species Chionomys nivalis. Next base: position 8,484,389 of record NC_080091.1, read on the forward strand.
CCCATGGTGCATACTTTACTTTAATAAAATTCCAAAGACACATGCCTCTTTAACTTACTCTTCTAAATTCCACCTCATAGAGGGTAAAAAAAATGAGCAGAATAGATTTTAATTTCAGTCTTTTTTTTATTATTTTGTTACATTTTTGTAACATCCTGACAAGAGTTTTCCCTCCCTTCTCTCCTCCAAGTCCCTTCCCCGCACCTCACTTCTATTATCCCCCATCACTCCTCCTCTGTTTCTCTCCAGAAAAGGACAGGTCTCCCATAGTTATCAACCAAACATGGCAAACCAAATTGTCATAAGACCAAGCACTCCCCCTCATTTAAGGTTGGACTACATGACCCAGTGTGAGGAAAGGGGTCCCAAAAGCATGCAAAACAGTCATGGACAGCTCCTGTTCCCACTCTTAGGAGCCACATAAGAAGACCAAGCTACACAACCATAACATATATGCAGAGGTCCTCAGTCAGTCCCAAGCAGACTCCTTAGTTGTCATTTCAGTTTCTATGAGCCCTTGTGAGCCCAGGTTAGTTGATTCTGTGGGGTTTATTTTTTGTGGAGTCCTTGACTCCACTCGCTCCTACAATTCTTCCTCCCCTTTTTCTACAGGATTCCGTGAGCTCTGCCTAAAGTTTGGCTGTAGATATTTGCATATTTTTCTATCAGTTGCTGAATGAAGACTCTCTGATGACAATTGAGCCAGGATTCAATATATGAGAATAGCAGAATATCATTAGGAATCACTTTATTGACTTTTTTGTCTTAATAAAGGCAAGCCATGGGGAAAAGAAAAGGAAAACTTAAAATGTGGGCATATAGTAGGAGGGAAATTCAAGAAACTGTTTTCATATAGAAAAACTACTCTCTGAACTTACTCACACTGCAAATAAATATTCATTTAACAAGATGTTCTATTTAATGTTCATAGGTATGTACATATAAAAATGTAATAAAGCACATATATTTAATTAACTTAATCTCAAAATTATTCAATCCTGTTGAAAACTGAAAGAGGTTTGTAAACCTCAGGCTGTTTGTGGAATGGCCATATGGAGGAGCACCAGGCTGCCTGGCAAGTCTGCTAAACCTAGTTCGACCTCTGAGATTTTTATGGTAGGAGGAGAGAAAAGAATCCTGCAAGTTGTCCTTTGACCTCTACCACATTCATGATGTGGTATGCATGTGCCTATATACACACACACGAGCATGCACATGTGCACACGTATGCAAACATGCATGTGCATGCACATACCATACTGAAATAAATGTAAAAACGAGAATCCTTTCAGCCTCCCTTTTTACCTAGAAAAGCAAATGAATATGAACAAAGGTCTACTCATTTTTAGACAGAATCTATGACAGATCATTTGAAGAAAAATATAGGGCTGTGCAGCCATTAAAACAGACCGTGGCTCCCGGTCAGAAGCAATTGTTGGATGAAGTGGGACATGACAACCTCAAGGGGCAATTTAACCATGGATCATCCCTCTTGCAGGAACATAAATACTTTTGTAACCATTCCTAGTTGTTGCCTCTTTATCATTATGTTCATCACAGGGGTTTAAAGAACCCTGTATGTAAATATGAACAAGACAGAACAGTCTTGTAAATACGTGAATGTATTCAAGACAGGACAGTCATTTCCAAGTTGCAGAAACCTGTGCTTGTGAGGTGACAGGTGGGTAAACAGAGTCAACAGCAGAAGAGGATAGCTCTGACCTCAGGTGACTGGTGAACTACCATCCTGTGGGAACTCACATTGCTGAGTCTACACTTGGCCTCACACTGGTCCAAACTGTGTCTCTGCATCTTCTAATCTCAGCTTGTGGACTTGGGCTGAGTGTCATTCACACTGCTTATTATTATTATTATAAGATTTGGCTGTCTCTCAATTTTACAACTGCTTTATTATCTTGAATAATTGCAAATATGCTGAGGCTAGGAAGAGTTAAAATAACTTATGAAGATCACAACTTTAGGTAAACATTGAAGGTGAGAGCTGAGAGAATAATTCGACAAGGTGACAGTGGTTACTCTTTTTTTTAAATTTATTTATTTATTTATTAAAGATTTCTGCCTCCTCCCCACCACCACCCATTTCCCTCCCCCTCCCCCAATCAAGTACCCCTCCTTCGTCAGCACTAAGAGCAATCAGGGTTCCCTGCCCTGTGGGAAGTCCAAGGACCACCCACCTCCATCCAGGTCTAGTAAGGTGAGCATCCAAACTGCCTAGGTTCCCACAAAGCCAGTACATGCAGTAGGATCAAAAACCCATTGCCATTGTTCTTGAGTTCTCAGTAGTCCTCATTGTCCACTATGTTCAGCGAGTCCGGTTTTATCCCATGCTTTTTCAGACCCAGGCCAGCTGGCCTTGGTGAGTTCCCGATAGAACATCCCCATTGTCTCAGTGTGTGGGTGCACCCCTCGTGGTCCTGAGTTTCTTGCTCGTGCTCTCTCTCCTTCTGCTCCTGATTTGGACCTTGAGATTTCAGTCCGGTGCTCCAATGTGGGTCTCTGTCTCTGTCTCCTTTCATCGCCTGATGAAGGTTAATATCCAGGAGGATGTCTATATGTTTTTCTTTGGGTTCAACTTCTTATTTAGCTTCTCTAGGATCACGAATTATAGGCTCAATGTCCTTTATTTGTGGCTAGAAACCAAATATGAGTGAGTATATCCCATGTTCCTCTTTTTGGGTCTGGCTTATCTCACTCAGATAGTGTTTTCTATTTCCGTCCATTTGCATGCAAAATTCAAGAAGTCATTGTTTTTTACTGCTGAGTAGTACTCTAATATGTATATATTCCATACTTTCTTCATCCATTCTTCCATTGAAGGGCAACTAGGTTGTTAAGACAAAAAGGGAACCCACTGACTGGGAGAAGATCTTCACCAACCCCACAACTGACAAAGGTCTGATCTCCAAAATATATAAAGAACTCAAGAAACTAGACCGTAAAAGGCTAATCAACCCAATTATAAAATAGGGCACTGAGCTGAACAGAGAATTCTCAACAGAAGAAGTTCAAATGGCCAAAAGACACTTAAGGTCATGCTCAACTTCCTTAGCGATCAGGGAAATGCAAATCAAGACAACTTTAAGATACCATCTTACACCTGTCAGAATGGCTAAAATAAAAAACACCAATGATAGCCTTTGCTGGAGAGGTTGTGGAGTAAGGGGTATACTTATCCATTGCTGGTGGGAATGCAAACTTGTGCAACCACTTTGGAACGCAGTGCGGCGGTTTCTCAGGAAATTTGGGATCAACCTACCTCTGGACCCAGCAATACCACTCTTGGGAATATACCCAAGAGATGCCTTATCATACAACAAAAGTATATGCTCAACTATGTTCATAGCAGCATTGTTTGTAATAGACAGTGGTTACTCTTTATTACTTGTTTTTCCCTGATTTAGAACAAGAAGTGCCAATATCTCAAGGGATGCACTTCATATATGGGCAAGCTGGCCACTTGAAATGTTTACTTTTGTCTTCCTACTTTAGAGTTCAGGGTTTATTCAAGTGAGGGTTATGGCCTATAAAACAACTCCAAATGTTTAATAAATCAATTTGAAAAATTACAAATTGTTTTAACACTTTTCAGTTGAAAAAGTTGTGTCTTTTCCTTTGTAAATATTAGTGTTTAAGCACACAAGTTCATTTTTAATTTTATAAATTTATTATTATATATTACTTGTTACATTGTTTGGGACAAGGTCTACCCAAATAAAGACAAGACCATTATGTTTGTAGTAATGAGATGGGGTTCTCTTTGGAAGCACATAAGAGAAAAGTAACCTGCTGGTGGGATTTTAGAATTCAGTAAGAAAAACATGTTCCATACAACATCAGCATGCCCTCAAAATCATTGTTTGCTCCTTGTTTCATAAAAAAGAAATCTAGTCATATATTTATAAAATGTTCGTTTTTACATTACTTAATATCATCCTTAAACAAAGTCCATAGCATTATAAAATACCTGTTTGAAGGGAAAGATCGGAATGCAGAGAAAGGAACTGATTCTGTTTAGTCTGAACGTTCTCACTGAACTTATCAGCATAAAATCAGTTGTCCCGTGACTGACAGTTCTCCTTCACCTCAAGACATCTATCTCTTAAAAGCATTACTAACAAAGTGATTCTAAGGCAATCATGTTTCATAAAAAGAAAAAGAAATTAATGCTGACATTTAAAATTCCAAGCAACAAATCCTCTTCTGTTTTATGAGTCAGGTGAACCTTAGATCTAAGGACTAGATACATAAAGGATCATATTTTAGTCATAGACATATTTCCATGATGTAATGAAAATGCTTAAGACTAAATCTAATACCCCATAATGTTATATTTTAAGAATGTTATCGATTTACAATAATAATTTATTTTAGCATTTGTTATTTTGTACCTATGAGTGTTTGTTCAATTGTATATATGTACATGTCAGGAATGTCTGGTATCTGCAGAAGCCACACAAGGGCATCAGGCTCCCTAAAACTGGCGTTATGAATGGTTCTGAATCACCCTGCCAGGGGTGAAAATGGAACCCAGATCTTATGCAAGAGCAGTGAGTGTTCTTACCCACAGAGCTACCTCCCCAGCTCTAGATGATGAGTCTTAAAATTATCCCCTTGTCTGTCTCATGGTTATTTGCTTAGGGAACAACTTGCATCAACAACTTTCTCAGCAGTGGGTCTCCCTTCTTTGAGTTGTGTGGAGTGGTGAGATGTCTAGATTTTTTATATTTTCATTTCCTTTTGAAAAAAAATAAAATATAGGAACAAAGTACTAGAATATAAATTTGAATTTAAATGAATTATTTAAAAGAAGGCTATGAGTTAATTACATTTTCATGCATAGAGTGTATAATATATTATAACACAGAGGAATTGTTTTAAGTCAAAAATGATTCATGATAGCCTTTAATTTAATAGGCTAATGGAGTTATTTTTCTAATATAAGTATTATATTACAATAATTATAATAGGCTATAGGTAACACATTTTTCTTTAGAAATGGTGTGAGACAGATGGATGGGTTAGTATTAAGGGTCTCTTTTCATCCAATAGTAAATCTGAAAAAAATGGGATTTATGTCAAAAAACTTTTAGGTTAACCTCATATGTTAGAACAAACTTGTTTTGATGTTTGAAACAAAAGTGAAGTTCCTCTGCTATCGGTTTGGGCATAAATGAATTAAAGAGTATTTAATGAGAGTTACTGGTGCTGTCTCTGAGGCTGACACTCAGTGGTGCCGTAGACTAATTTCCCACCCTTCCCATGGGGCTGCACTGAGAAGGAGGAGAGCCAGCTGGAGCAAAAGCAGTGAGGTGCTGATGTTGACACGAGGAACTGGATGTTTTGGAAGTGTCCTCCTGGAAATTTAACCTAGGCACAGGAAGCTTGGAGAGACACATTTACAAGAGCAACTATTGAGAAAGGTCACTGACCCACTGTCCCTGGTCCTGTGGTCTTCATGGGTCCAGTCAAGCTTGTGAAGCAGTTACTATGGAGACTTGAAGGCCATGAGGAAGTCTGGCTCTCTGACCATACTTATAGCTGACAGAGTTTTAAAGATAACTTTTGCAAGGTGATTATGTCCCTTAAAAGTCATTTTTTAAAGAGCATTTGCTATTAATTTAACACAGGACTAATCCAAAGTAACATATATCTATAATATGCAATGTCCAGACACAGACTGTTCTGTGAATATTTAAAAGGTGTTCTTGGATACAACACAAATCAGGTTTAAAATCAGAAGCACTCTGAGAAGCTGTAATGTCAATTAGCAAGAGCTTGCCACATAGCAACGTGTCCTACACATCCTTGCATCCCACTATGATGTTCTCTGTTTGGCTTTCAACTCTGACATCTCAGAACTCTACTGGTGTGATGGGTTTGTGCTGCACTGTGGGTGCAGAGTATTTCCTGCGTCTTTCTCTATATCTTACTTTCCTTAGCATTATTGGCTAAAAATTAATTACTCCCACTCCAATATTCTCTGTCTTGAAGGTTTGGTTGTCAGCTGATGGTGCTTCTAAGCAACAAATGGGTCTGAAGATAATAACTTGACAAATGACTTAGTGCCTTGAGGACTTCATAACAGAATGCATCATTAGAAGTTGGGGCAGTTGGAGACAATAGTTGAGAGGGATGTGGCTGTGTGGGGTAGATTTACTACCAAACCTTCTTCTCCCTCTCTGGCTCCTGTCTGCCCTAGCTGAGCCATCATGCTCCACCACACACTGCACACAACAGTGTTCTGACTCACTCAGCATAGGCCTGAGATTACAGAGACTGTTAGCATGGCCTAAAAATCTCTGAATCTGTGACAGTAAAGAAATATTTTTGCTTTATAGTATTTCTTCAGATATATCATAGTGAAACAAGGCTACTTAAGCAGTTGGCATCCATATTCCATGTTTCCTGCCCATTGTATGAGTCCTATAAACAAATTCAGTGCCAGCATAGTACTAGACAAAGAAATGTCAGCAGACACAACATTTTTTGGAGGATTTAGGGAATGAAAACTGAGTGAAATAGTAAATGGAAAAGACAAGAGAAAAAAGTCCAACTTTCTCAATGTGTAAATTTGTAAACTATTTTTTCCTGTGTGACTGAGGAAGAGTAAGAAGAAGAGGAACCTGAAAATTAACAAACACTAACAGCGAGTGTACAGAGCATGACCCTGTGATGTCCCCACGATCCTAGTTGGGGAACGCTTCTCTAGATAATGTCACTTTCTAGAATAATTACTGCTAACCATATTATTTTTCAGAAGATCTACTATATAATGTGATGGCTTGAATATAAATGGGCCCCTTAAGCTAATAGATTTGAATACTTGGTCACCAGGGGGTGACACTATTTGAAAGGATTGGGAGATGTGGCCTTTTTGGAGGAAGTGTGTCTCTGGAGTTGGCCTTTGAGGTTTCAAAACCTTACCACAAACCCAGAATCTCTGTCAACTACAACCTGCAGATATGGATTCTCATTACTTTCCCTGCACCACATCTGCCTAACATGTTGACTTGTTCTCTGCCATGATCATAATGGACTAGAGCTCCGAAACTATAACCAAGCCCCAAGTAAATGCATTCTCTTATAAAAATTGCTGTAGTCACAGTGTCTCTTCACAGTATAAAACACTGACTAAAATATACAGTAAATTCTTAGTAGTATAGTCTACATCTCCCTATGTTTTTACCAAAAAAAGCATGTCTGCTTGGTTAAAGGGAAACTCATTAAAAGGGGTGTCATTTCACAAACCTCTTTATTAACATGAGTATGTCTCAGTTCCTTATTTGACATGAAGCACAGTATAGGGAGGCGTACAGCTTCAAGACAACATTTAACATAATCTTCTTTTCCCACATCATACCTGGACATCCACAGGAGTCACTCCTCAAGGTTCACTGCTGATTCAGACACTGATCTTGGCGGGCTGTTTTTTTCCAGGGTAAGTTTCTCTAGATTCTGATTGGGACTTTTTGAGGCATCAAATACGTGGGTAATCAACTAAGATACCTAAAGCAATTATTCACAAAGAGGCAATTTGCATTTGTTTTATCTCCGCAATTCTTGCCTCTATTTATAAAATATGAGACTTGAGCAGCTAAGGACTTTGTTTCCTTCTCTCATGCTCTGTCTTAGCATCTCACTCCTTCATTTTGTTACGTAGTGACTAGTGGGGTCTTAAAACCATGGTTCGACATTCTGAGTTAGATCTGACCCCAAATCACTGGATTCTCAGCAAGGACATTCTGCTACTTGGTTCATTTAGCTTCCATCTTGACAATTATAGATTTCACTTGTCCAAAAACCATAGAATCTACTAACATAATTAGTCTCCTCACTCCTTTTCTTCATGAACCATTTAGCTGTGAAATGAGCTTGTCCTGAATTCAATAGTTTTCAAATAAAATTCTTTGAAGATTGTGATGATTTTCTTGTGGAACTAAAGACTTGCTAGACATAGATATAGCTACCAATGAGAAACTTGTAATCAGTACCACAAATTAGCAGGGAAGCCTACCCCGCAAGCCCCTGAGTCTCTCCTTACACAAACCAGATGAATGCATTTGGTTTAAGTATCAAAAAAATAATGGTAGACCTAACATTTGCAGTGCTATGATGAATATTTTAAAAGCAATACAGTAAATCCTAAACTATAAATAAATCACATGTAACAATTTATGAGGTTTCTAAGATAAAATAATGTCTTAGAAAGATTGTTTCCCCCATAAAAGCAAAGACAAGAGGATGATGCAAGCAATATCACTTTTATTGACATTTTTACTTTGCCAAATTTTTCTTTAATTTTTCTGGTTGTTATGAATGAGCTGTTGATCTGTGGTTTACTGCTTTGGAATTGGTTCTACATAAAAAAAAAATTGCTAACACCAAACTACTAAGAAATAGGTTGTAACTTTCACCAAAGAAATATGTTTTGTGTTTCAACTTTAGAGAAATTACTTGAGAATAGATGAAAGCATATCTGAATACAGTCCCTCAAAAGCCTGAGTAAGTGAACAGTGGCTAACCTGATTTTTTAGCTCTCTGTGATAGGAAAACTAGGTAAAACATAGTTATAGCCAGTGAATTACCTTGAATAAGAGTTGTGGATAATGCAATATATATCCCTTTAGCTTTCTGTAATGTAACCATGCCAGCAACAACTTTAATCAACACCTTTAATCACACTTCCTTTATCCTTCTTAGGTCATTTTCTCCAGTGTGTTGATTTAGGGAAGGGTTGTCCCTATGTTTTGAGTTCTCTGTGGATGATTTTTGGCCCTGATGTGTTGAACATCAGGCCCAAAATTTTAATAGTACAATTTCTGTCTTATTTTGCTTTTGATATTTTTCTTCTATGACCCTTGAAAATCAATATTAAGTATTTCTCTATCATTTATTTTCTGGGCTTTTTTTCTCAAATATTAAGGTAATAAATTGATACTCTCTTCTGGATAAAGATTCAAAACAATATATTCCCTATGAATCTTTGCTAACACCCTCTTATTTCCAGTCAACTAATGTCCATTCCAATCTGAGGCATTGGTTAAAATGATGAATGTATTTGTAGATCCCTAGGTGAATGCTGATTACTGCACCCCACGTATCATTCACAATCTTCTAGGTGCTAGAAAAAGACAAAAATGTCAACTCTGAAACAATTTTGAAGTTAGTTTTATTTATTCCTACGTAAATGCCTGCATAATAGGAGGGTGGTTGAGAAAGAATGGCTACCTAAAGAAATAAAAAGACTGGATAATCTTGAGTTTCCCATGAGGAACTCAAATAGATATGCTTTGATAGGATAACACTCAAATTATCATGTAGTAGTTTTTGTTTGCTTTTTTAGATTTATTTACTGCTTTGACAACAACACACTTGTGTTCAATCACAAGTGTCTGCAGTCTTGAGAAGAAGAACACATTCCATGTGACTCAGTACCTGCTGAGGGTAACCTGTACATATAAGTTAAGATTTTAAAACTCCAACAAGGGAACTCTTCCAATATGGGTACTGTAATTAATTGGTTGGTTAATTTATTTGGTGTTGATAGTGTGCATAATTTTATAGAGGCAGAAAGTGGAACTGGATTTATTAGGGGGATCTTTATAAAGCACACTTGCATTTTTATTTATAATGCTTCTATTAAAATATTAAAACCAGGGTCCACACTGGGTTCTGAGGAGAAAACACAAGCCAGGCAGTCACATACTATTATGATGAGCAAATATATGGTCTGATAAGAGAAGGAGGGAGGGATGGAGGGATGGAGGGAGAGAGGGAGAGGGAGAGGGAGAGGGAGAGGGAGAGGGAGGGAGAGGGAGAGGGAGAGGGAGAGAGAGAGAGAGAGAGAGAGAGAGAGAGAGAGAGAGAGAGACTCATTCCTGTCGACAAAGACATTTCTAAATAGGTGAAAGCAGTGAGGAGCCAGCTAAAGTAGGTGACTTGATTGCCACCCAGGGCCATGGTGATGTCTGTGCCTGGGTTGCTGCAAGGGCTCATGTCTGGGTTCTCAGTCCTGCTATAGCTGAGATCTGTGTTGATGGCCTTGGCTCCTGATACCACTGAGAGCCTAAAGGATAAGACTGTACAGAGTTGTCCCTGCCCTTCACTAACTAGGGGGAACACTAGGGAGAATTGATCCTGCCACTCTCCAGCTGAAGCGCTCAGGAGAGAGGGTCTCATACCTTACCTAGACAGCACAATAGAACTGACCCTGTTGGCAGGGTGTGTAGGTGAGCCGACCCTTGTGGGCATGAGAGTGGGATAGCTGTTACTCTCTCCCAGTCACCTGTGATGTGGTGCTAAGGGCAAAGAAGGGAAAGAGACCCTCCCCACTTGTGCACTGCTACCACCTATCCAACCCAGAAGTCATGACCGTGGAATTGCTGACTCCACTACTTGTCTGTCATGTAGTAGTGGAGGCAAGGGCAAGGGAGAGATCTTACTCCTAACCCATTACCCCTAGCTTTCTCTTCCAGATGAGGGATCTGATCCTCCTTCTTACCAGCTGCAGTACTCAGGAAAACAGAGCTGCTTTTTATCTGGGGAGCAGAGTAGAACTGACCTTTGTTGGTAGAGACACAGATGAGCTGGCCTCGAGGATGTAAGCACAGGATAGCTGACCATGCCCCCTTGTCTTCCACTATGTGGTGGTGAGGGCGAGGGAAAAATGACATACCCTGACCTTGTCAACTGAGGTGAGCAAGTAAGTAGAGCATCCCATTTACCAGCTGCAGCACGTGGGAAAGTGCTCCTTGTAGCTTGCCTAGGCACCACAGTAGAGCTGACCCTATTGACTAGGTCCATGTAAACCAGACCCGCGTGGGATATCTGGCCTGACCCCCTCATCAGCCATTTAGTGGCACTGTGGGGGACAGACACCTTTCCCACCCCTCGTACCTGTAGCAGGTGGGAGAGCTGGCCATGAGTTCATAAGATCAGGAAAGATGTCCCTGGTCTCACTAGGTGCAACACTTGGGAGAGTGGCCCCTGTATCTTGCCTGGGCAATACAGTAGTACTGGTCCTGATGATATAGGTGTGAATGAAAGAACCTTGGGAACATGAAAGCTGGAGAAATGGCCCCACCCTATGCTTCTTGCTGTGTGAGGTAAACTATCTTGGGCAGTGCTGAAGAGCTCACTCTGGTGGTGAGGACAAGGGAGATCTGATGGGTTGACCAACCTTTCAACTACCCAGTTCCAGAACCAGGCTTATGAGTTGGTGCACCCTACATCTGTGATCTGCTAGAGCACAAGACCATGTCCTGCAGACCCAAAATTGCAGGGTCTGGATGACACACGACAACCACAGGGTACCCAAGAGGAGACCCAGTGAGAGCAAGTACCAGTGGTTGAGCAAAAACCAGAGGCCTCCAACCAGATCGACAATGCTTTGCATCAAACAATTTCAAGTAAATATATATACAGATAAAAGGATAGACTGTGTGAATGATGGGATTTATGAAGAGATTTTTTCATTTCTTTTTTTTTTTCCTTTTTTTTCTCTTAAATTTTATTTTATTTTGTTTTGCAAGGGCCGGGATTGTATATGCAGGGATGGGAGATGAATGGTATCAAGATATGAAAGAAACAAAGAATAAATACAAAGGATGTTTTGAAAGAAAAAATTAAAACCTTCTCACCTTTGGTTTTCTGTTATGGAGAGCAAAGCATAGTCAGGTGAACTACAGATAATCCTTCCTGAGGAACATCCCACAGTGAAGCACCTACTCAAGGAGCTGGGCGACCAGCTCACATTGATTTCCTCTGTAAATCAAAGTGTTTGGTACTAGGAAGGATCAATCGAAGAACTCATTCAGCTGCCTGGCTTTGTGATGCTTAAAAATGCATGAAATTGCTTAGTTAAAATTGATCTCTTTCTACTCCACGTTAGTATGTTCTCTATATTTGTGTTATGTAAAATTGTAGCTTTCAAATCAAAGTGTGAGTTACAGAATAAAGGAGACTTTCCTTAGCTTTTTCAAAGTTCTCAAAGATCAATATGGTTCTTCTTTAGTAGGGCTGTAGTGGGAAGAGCTAAAGTGTGCATGTGTGAGTGTGTGTGTGTATGTATACATATATATATACACATATGTGTTTGTGTGTATGAAATATGTATTGCAGACATGTATATGTGAGTATGCACATATGTGTATATGGGTATTTATATATGTGTGCTGGCATATATATTTGTGTGTGTACATGTGTATTAATTTTTAATGTGAAGTAAAAAAACACACTTCCAAAAATCCTTTCTCAGATTCACTTTGTCTAATTTCTGAATGTACAAAATCCTTTTCTACAATAATATTGACTTACAAAAGAAATGATCTTTTTTTTCTGAGCCTCTCTGATGTTTTTGAGGTCTGAACTGACGGGTTCATGATTTTCATGTGATTCTTCCTTACACAGTCCTGCTGGGCACCACTTTATCAGTGCTTTGAAGTGAGAGCCAAAACTGCTACAGACCTGTGCAGTTGACAAGAGCTGATGTTTTGATCCAACTAATTATTTCTGATTTCTGGTTCAGCCACAAGGATATGAAGAGGTCTGTATAAGTTCACTGCATTTACAGTCTTATAAACATCTTATAAACATTATTTCTTAGGTGTTAGCTTCCTGAATTGTTTGACACTACAAATTTTTCACCTATCTGTAGGAAATGTGTAATGAGATGCATTATGTGGTATTTGAAAGCATATTTTCTGACTATGTACAGAGCCTATTCATCATTATTCAACATCTTAGACAATAGGCACAAATCTGCCAGGATAAATTTGCACTGCCCTAATAGGGGAGGCTCATATTCACACAGAACTTAAGTCTACCTTGTCATTGTTTTTATAAAAATGCATACATGCATTAAATGAGTAGTTGTAGTGGATTAATTAAAATTATGCAGGTTCCTGATTGACTACAGTGGGCAATGAGACCACATTGCAGGTCCCTGATCAGGGGCAGGTAGTGGGCCCCAGAGCAGCCAGTCCCAGGCAGCCACAGTTCCCTGAGTGGCTGCAGCAGCCCATGAGGAAAGACAGACAGATGGACACACCATGAGACCACACCACAAGTCTCCAAAGGAGGCTGGTCCTGGGCAGGTGGTCAGAGACATGGATAGGCATGCCATGCAGAGTAAGGTTGGATATTTATTCAGTGGGTTATGGAAGGAAAGGGGAGAAGGGAGAAGGGGGTAGACAGAAGGGGGAAGGGGAGAAGTGGGGAGAGGCAGAAGCTGCCTCTTCAAGAGGGAGACAGAAAAGGAAGAAACTCATGCTGGAAGTTAAAGATCAGCTTGCTTCAGCGGAGGGGGGGAGTGGGCATGGCTGGTCTCTTAAAGAGACAGAACAGATTATTACACCCACTTCAAAATTAAACGTGACATTGTAATGCAACTATTTAATTATAAAAAGGAACCCCAAAGAAAGAAATCTCAATAGACAAATGGAATAGAGAGAAACCTCATGAGAAAACCCAAGACAAAATGATGTTCTTAAGGGGAGACTTAAGAAACAGTACAAATCATTTCGATACCCTATTTAACCAAGTGATTTTTGATGGACACTCTGCCTAACTTGATATCCTTCTCATGGACCATGAAACCACATATTCCTTCAGAGAGAGTTGACATTGTATAAACAGCAATTGAAGGTCAGCATCATCTTTCTCTCCTATGACTAGATTGTAAAGGTTTGTGTCTAGGAGATGGATAATTACAGAGAGATGAAAGGGCCCCTTTGTGAGTGGTCTAGAACTCTCTATGAACCCCAGATTGACACTGACCCTGTGATACTTCTCCCTCTGCTTCTCAGGACTGGGGATACAGGTCAGGTATGTGTCTGCCCTCCTTGCAGATAGCCATTCATTCACAGCTGTGGTAACTGACAGCTGAATTGAAGGTCACTAAGCAGACAAGACTCACGGTTCAACTTCACAGATGTTTCTCCAAAAACAAAAAAATGCTGAAACCAGAAAACACTTCTTTGATTTAGACACATATTTCACTAAAAGGTCACATGATAACAAGTGAAATACACAGTTGTAGTATGTCAGTCAACTTGAAGATCTGAACTACCTAGCTGACCCTGTTAGGCATGGAAAAAAATCAGCTAATCCTGACAGATGCTTCAAGATCAATAAAGTACAGACCGTGTTTAAAAACAAAGATTCAGGCTATTTCAAATGTGCACACAAAGACACACAACACACACACATACACATATCCAGGATGGTAGGCCTAAAAGTATCTTTGCTTTCAATATTATATCAGTTTATTCATAATTAAGTAAAAACTGATTATAGCTACAAGTTTATGGTTATTTAGTTTCACTGATTCATTTTTCTCCAATATCCTGATTTGCCAACTGAGGTAGGAAGGTGGGAAAATAAAAATGCTTTCTATTCTTGATAAGACTGCTTTATGGCAATGGAGAGAAGCACCAGGTAACTCTAAAGGTGGCGTGATGGGACTCTGCAGTTTCTGAAGGAGGAAGAAAGCTCAGAGAGAAGATCCTAGAACACTGGATTCCCAGAGTTCTTTCCACTGCAGAGGGAGTGTTCTTGAAGATCAGAAAGCACAACCCTTCACTCTGGGCTTTCTCATCAAGTGTTGCTTTATCCTTTGATGTGCCTTCCTATAACTTCTGAGCAACAAAAAGGGATCATCACGTATGTATTCTAGCTGTTTAATAAAGCTAGACAGAATTGGATGACTTTAAAAAAGAAATTCTCCTCTTAGCAGATACAGTTTTCCATGTATTTGTAACTCTGATGTAATCTCACCATTCCACTGAAGAGTTGACTCCTTTTAACTGGGGTCATAACTCCTAACCCACAGCAACACAATGATAGGATAGGAAGAAATACCAGATTAAAAGTAATTTCATTAGATATTATAAACCTGAATTATCACACAGAAACTATAAAATTACAACACTGTTAGGTCTATAACTTAGGCATATTCCTAATTGGCTCTTATATCTTAAATTAACCCACTTCTATGAATCTATGTATCATTGTGAGACTGTGGTTTACCAAAGGTTCTGGTGTCCTTCTCCTTCAGCAGCTACATGGTATCTCTCTGACTCTGCCTTCTTTCTCCTAACATTCAGTTTAGTTTTTCCACCTAGCTCTATTCTGCCATGTCATAGACCAAAGCACGGACTTTATTAACCAATGGTAATAAAACATATTCACAGCATACATCTCCCCCTTTCTATCTAAATAAAAAGGAAGGTTTTAATTTTAACATAGTAAAATTACATATTGCCAAACAGGTATCAAGCAAGAATTACAATCACAATATGAGTCTATTTATATCTGGAAAAATTAAAGAAAGTTTTCTATTATCTATCTGATCTTTGTGAGTCTGAAGTTTCATATATAATTTACCTTTTATTATAACTAAGGAAAGCTATAATTATTGGTCTTCACCTCCAACAAAGACCCAAGAAGGATATAACATTACCTAAGTAAACAAGAAGTGCATTATAACCATCTTCCAAAGGTCTAGAAAAGACAGAGACATCTCACTGCCTGGAAAGTCATCCTTGATTAACACACTCAAAAATCAAGTCCAGTCTTTTCATGTTCTCCCTACTCAGGCTGGTACTATCCCTGAGAATATCATAGATACTTAAAGTGCATTGGCTATAGTAACTTCCTTCCTGCTAGGCTTCATATTTCCTGGATGAAATGAACCTTTGACCTAGGTCTAAATGTCATAGCAAATGAAGCATTCATGTGGGATTTTTTGTCCACATCATCTTCAGGAAAGAAAGGCAATTGTTCACTAAGAGCAGAGTTCTTCTGTAAGTATAGAACTAGAGGAGATCAAATCAGACTTCCACAGAAATGTTTCTTCACTAGCATTTTTTGTTAATATTTTCTTTGACTTTTTATGGACACCAGGGAACATTATGCTGATATTAATTTTATTTATCTTATAAAGTATACTTTCAAGATTTCTGAAGTGTCATTAGAATAGTTTCTATTTTTGTGATATGACATTTGAATATGAGACAAAATGAGATGTGAGTTGAGCTTACCATTGACAAGAAGATGAATTATATGGTGCATTATGAAGAAAATTTAATATTATTATAACAAACTTAATAATCTGCACTACAGGATAAATTTTAAATGGCATTGAGAATATGAAACTGTTTTCAATCTTTCCTATGTGAGGTAACATAAATGCTTGTCTTTCCTATTTTACATTAAGTTTTGAAAGTCAAGCCTTCACTTTGTAGGTTACCAATAAGAACAGAAAAAAAAAACTACAAACAGTAAAAACAAAACACTACAAAGAACACATTACAGCTATAGGTTATTTTACAGGTTTTATTTTTTCTTAAAATAGTTTTGAGAAGTAAAGTATGTTTTAATCCTTGTGATTCAGGCTAAACATGACGTGATTCCATACTGTGAATGGTGCATGTAGTTCTTGATGATTCTGACCAAGGAGTTTGGAAATGGTTGAAAAGCCACTGACCTCATTTAGAGTTCACTTTTAAGAGCTGATGGGCAAGCCTGCCAAGTTTAATAGCCTGAAAGCAAAAAGTATGTCTAATGGGTTTTCAAATTGCTCCTAGGTGCTAAAATAATACAGTTTTCTCAGAAATAGTATCCTTCTGAAGACAAGTAGATCAGATATTCCACCACTGCCACCAACAATAAAGATTCCGAAGCTAAATAACTCAAACCCTTTTACAGGTGAAGTATAGAGAAGTACAGACAGGTGGGACTTCACTAGGAAAGCAGATATGAAATTTTAAACATATTCTTTTCATTATTTTTAAATTGCCAGACTATGTATGTTCGTATGACCAATGTATAACTGCCATCTCAATGGAAAACTTTCAGAAGGGATGCATTTCCCTTGTAATTTCTACCCCTACTATGAGTACTTTTCTTTATAGGTTTTGAGATGTGTGTGTGTGTGTGTGTGTGTGTGAGTGTGTGTGTGTATTTGTGTGTATGTCTGTGTAAGATAATGGATCTCCTGGAGTTGTAGGCTGCTGTGCAGCTGTGTGTAATGAGATATGTGTTTGTGTCCTTTTCAAGAGCAGAAGTGTTCTCAAGTGCTGAGTCATTTTTTTAACCCTTTCATGCACACCCATGCCTGGGGTTTACCTCCTTTCCCATCATTCCCCTTTAACTTTCATATGTATTACCTCTCCTTCTGTGATGTCTGTGCTTTCCTAAACAGGGTCGTTTCTAGTTCCTGGGTCTACAGGTACTTCCAATTAAACAGACCAATCTGCAGGTTCCATGCTGAGACCCATATATGAGTGAGAACATTTGTTTTGCTAGATCTTGTTTACCTTACTCAGTATGTTAGTCAATTCCATAAATTTACCTCTGTAATTCATGATTTTATTTTCTTTCCAAGTAAATAAAATTCTGTGACATTACCTTTTTATTTTCCATCATCAGTTGAAGGGAGTCTTTGCTGTTCCTATGCCCAAAGCATTCTGAATAGAGAAACTGTGAACATCAAAGAGCATGTGTCTCCAGGGTTGGAAATGAAGCCCTTGGGTATATCCAAGAGTATCATAGTTGACTTGTTGTTGTGGAATAATATCCTTGTATGCTGTAAAGATTTGTCACTCAAATTACATTGATAGAGCTCTGATTGGCCAACTGTAATACCCGATTTTGTGTTACGCCCTTGGTACAGTTCACGCGACACTGTACCGTACGAGAGTCAGGCAAGGGCCTGGAGATTGAAAGAACACACAAAGAGACCTGGGTCATTCGTAAGGAGATCAGCCGAATGCCATTTATTCAACCTTGGGGAAATCCTTATATACCTAGCTGCTGCACAAGGATTTCTGCCCAGGCAGGTGGGAAATTACCATACCAACAATGGAGTCAATGCCCTACAGCTAATCACCAGGCGAGGCAGGGGTAGCACAGGAACAAGCAGAATGCTTTAGTTAGCTAACCAGAAACTGTCCTCAAGATGCACCCCAGGAACAAGGGTAGACCTGGGCCCTACAGGTCCCCCTTTTATATAAATTATATGACTAGGCCCGTCTTGGATGGCATTGGACATCAGGCAATACCCCTTACCCGTCATGGGAAAGCATCCAGGTCAAAACACATTTTCTGTCTTAGGTTGGGGCAGCCCCCCAAAACCTTTTTTGTCATTGGCTCATTAGTCATCCATCACCGAGTTTAGCCAGATTTGTGCTGAAAGATTTTCTGGGGCAATAGCTAAGAGGACTTGCCATGTGGCAACAATGACCTGAGCTTGCCTTTGGCTCTGGCACCAAGAAAACATAAAGATGATGCTTCAGCACATATATGTACTCCTTAAGGAGACTGTGCCTACTCAATCCTTAATGAGTCTGCCCAAATTGGAGCCCTTTAAGTAAGGTCTCAGCGCTGGTGAAAGGAACCCTGGTATAGTTAACTAGAATAATCTCAAGAGTCAATTTGTAAAATGTGCATTCCAGGGTCCGTGAATAACAGCAATAAGCCTATTTCTGTATATCTAGCAGTGGTCTTTAACCAAAACCAATAGAAAAATTAACTGCAATATTCATTTGTAAATTTAGCTTAATTTGAATGGCCAAGGCATTTGCAACCTGTCCTGAGAAGGTATCCATTGTGATAGCAGAAGCAACTGACTGACTAATGAAAAACCCAGCAGCTCTAGCTGCATTGGCAGCCACAGCAATGGCTGCATTTTCATGGGATGGGTTGATAGGTAGAGGAACAATCCTTGGCACTCGGACCACCACAGCCAGCTCCTCAGGAATCCAGCAACTCTTCAGTTGGCAAGCCAATATCAGGCTTCTGGACAGGAAAATCCACAGCACACACCAGCCGCTCAGGTACCCATATTGGATTGTCAGCATCCTGTGGGAAAACACAAACAGCCTCTCTTCCCCAAACCAGTACAGGATCTGGACCATACCAGGTGCCATCTGCTAGATTCTTCCATTTGACATGAGGCATCCCAGAAGAATCTGGCTGCCAATGCCGGTCAGCAGCGGTATGAGATTGAGCATCAACAGTCAAAAAATTTAAAACGTATAAAATAAAAGACAAATGGTCTCTGGGGGTGGAACCATATTCCTCCTTTTTTGTTTTATGCAAATAGGCTTTGAGCAAACAAAGGGCCTAGAGATTGAAAGAACACACAAAGAGACCTGGGTCATTCGTAAGGAGATCAGCCGAATGCCATTTATTCAACCTTGGGGAAATCCTTATATACCTAGCTGCTGCACAAGGATTTCTGCCCAGGCAGGTGGGAAATTACCATACCAACAATGGAGTCAATGCCCTACAGTTAATCACCAGGCAGGGCAGGGGTAGCACAGAAACAAACAGAATGCTTTAGTTAGCTAACCAGAAACTTTCCTCAAGATGCACCCCAGGAACAAGGGTAGACCCGGGCCCTACAGCCAATCACCAAGCAGAAAGTGGAGGCAGGCTGAACAAACTAAGGATGATGGGAAGAAGAAGCATGGAGTTGGAGATTCCAGCCCAATGTAGAGAGAGCAAGATGGGAATACCTACTGAGAAAATGTACTGCCATGTTGTAGCACATGAATAAGAAATATGGGTTAACTTAAATTGTAAGAGCTAGATAATAATAAGCCTGAGATATTGAATGAGCATTTATAAGTAATATTAAGCCTCTGTGTAGTAGTTTGGGAGTGACTGCTGGGTATTTGTGATCAAGCAGTCTGAGACAGGAAACTTCCAACTACTAATCATATGATAGATCTATGTCTAGTTTTCTGAGGATCTACCATAATTATTTTGACAGCACCTGTACCAATGTGCACTCCTACCAACTGTTCACCAACTGCATATGAGGGATTCCACTTCCCACATCATTGTCAACATTTCTTTTCTTTGTTTATATAACATTGACACATATGTATTATTATAATATTATAATCAAATTGCTATTCATCAGGAAACTTTCTGTTGACTAGCTTTCACAGTTTTCTAAGGGGTCATGCAGACTGCTGGGAGTAAAAGTCATTAACAGTTTTATACAGTAGGTGAGCCCTGTGACTATAATAATGAGCAAGTGTAGCCAGTGCTATTCTAATTGGATCTAAGACCTCTTCCATAGGCAGAAAGACATGCTTAGTACTGTACATCTAGTCACAAACTGGACATTGTCAATATACATCATGAAGGTTCAGGGATCATTGTAAAGGAAGAGAAGCAAAGACTGAAAGAGACAGAAGGTGGGAAGACCAGAACAAAACCGTGTGTTCTGGTTCTGACATGTCTGTTCCACTCATGAATTCACTGCAATTGCTTTTGTCTGCAAAAGATCCACAGAAGTCTAATCCAGTCATCATTCTCATATGGGGTAAAGGGGTTCATGTGTCCTCAATCCTGAGGCACTATGGACAGTTGATGGTTTCTGGAACAGCAACAGATATTTTTCTTTAAGGATGTGGCCCCTGGTAGGTGAACCATGCTCTAAAGGAAGGCCATGCAACCAAGGGTATAAAGGCAGCACAAACTGGACTCTATAAGTAATTTAATAAATAGAAATGACAAAGTTGAGGGTGGGCATAGATCTGGGAGGAGTTAGTAGGAGGAGTGAAGGAATAATATGATTAAAAACACTTTATGTAAAATTACAAAAGAATCAAATATTTTTAAAAGCCTAAAGCAATTATAAATAGGTAAATATCTTTCTTCATTTAAGTAATAATTTTAATATGGTGAAATGTGGATTCTGTACTAAAAAAATCAATGCAAAATAAGTAAGCATAATTTATGTTAAAAACACAACATTGAAATAAGAATAAGATTTACAAATGTAACACACAAGAAGATGGTGAGAACCGGGCGGTGGTGGCACATGCCTTTAATCCCAGCACCCGGGAAGGCAGAGGCAGGCAGATCTCTGGGAGTTCGAGGCCAGCCTAGTCTACAAGAGCTAGTTCCAGGACAGGCACCAAAGTTACAGAAAAACCCTGTCTAAAAAAAAAAAAAAAAAAAAGATGGTGAGATTTTTTAGCACAGCAAATTACAAAAAGGAGTAATTTTGTTATTAACATTTGTGTATGATGGGAGAAAGACAGAGATCATGATGGTGGGAGTTAAGAAAATTTCCATAGGGTGTCTGCAAGCAGTTCTATAATTGCAACTGTGGCCCATAATTCACAGTGACTGCAATGCAGAGATAAATAACACAACTTTCCTTTGAGTCATATATATATCTACTATAGTTAAAAAAGTTTAGACTAAGCCTTAAGACATCTTACAGGCTATTGGCTAAAGGTATTCCCACATTTATTAGCATTTCTCTCTGAAAGTCAGGGCGTTCCCAGAACATACCATCCTCCACAAAGTGTTATCATACCCTCAAATATCATGCCAACATGCCAGGACCCAGAGCCAAGGGACACTGGAATGTGCTCCAGATAAATTATTGCAGTGCTTAAAACACTTTTTATAAAAATGTGAACATTGTTAGGTGCTTGGCAAAATTTTCATGAAAGAAGAAAGGGATGGGGGAAGGAATAAAAGAGAAAAGGGAAAGACAGAAGGGTGACAAGAAATGTATTGCCCATAGGAGTAATTTTCAAACAGATGAAAAATTGTCACAGTTTAAGCAGCTAACAGTTTTTTTCTGTTTGGAAATGATTGTGCTAAATATGCAAATCCACCTGCACATGCCACTGCTTTTGAAGAGCAGGAAAACAAAGGAGGCAACATGGTGACGCCCAGAAATAGTTTATTTTTCCATCCAGCATAGACCTAGGAAGAAATATTTTCCCTTGCTTCTTTATTATTGTGACCTTATAAGGTATGCGTAGAATTTTTTTCTCTTTTTAGGATATTTCATAAAACCAAGGCTACAAATCTTACCCACCAGAAACTTTCTAATTTCATCACCATATCTTCATCTTTTAAAATTTCAAGCAGTTTTAAACTTGTTATTCTTTGTCTCCTTCAGTAAATGGTCATGTTTCCTGGACCTACTGAGGCCTATAAATTTCTCTCCCTCTCTTTGTTGTCCCTTCTCTGTCTGTGTATGTGTGTATTTCTAGGTAACATAAAACAAAAGTTTAATGAATCATCTCAAGTTGACTCATTGAGACTATTTCTTCAATGACACCATGGCTTACATCCATTTTTACATCTTCTCAGTGACATCTTATGCCTATTTGCAGTATTGATGCATGTTCTGGTTTATCTTTTTATTTTTGATCACACAGTATTTTGTATTCATTAGTTGTCACCGGCCTGTGTTCTTGAGAGATTTCTTTATGTTTGGAAACCTCACCCATGACTTATGTTTCAAATTAAGGTAACTCCAAAGGCAATGTAGACTTTTTTTTGTTAATCATACTCTTTATTTGTGAAAATTAAAAGTCTAAAAATTAACATATTTTACCTTTATGAATAGATCATATGTTTACAAGTTGTCATTCCGAAGTAGAGTTTAGATGGGTTTTACACTTTGAAACAGAGCTGAGAGTTGGTGTTCTGCTGTCTCAGTTACAGAATCTCAAAGAGATTCTGACATGCTTCCCGTGGCTTTTGTGCTAGAGTTGATTCTAAGGCTGAGCATACATACTGCTGGGTAAATAGCAGCAACTCCAGTTAGAGTTACAGATGCTACCAGAGGATATATTGTAGCTGTCGCCATGGGCACAGCATATGAGCTTCCTGCCTCTCAGGACACCCTGCGGTATGCTGTCCGAGGGGGATTATATCAGACTTTGGGCCCCTTTTCAACAACAGTAGTTAACTAGGAACAATTCTATTTGTAGTTCAAGAACAGTGGAGACACCAGATTCATGGTTATTGTCTGTACTCACTCTGTCCCAGAACAGACCTTCTAGATACATGGGAGAAATGCAGTAGGCTGAGCTGGATGGTCTGGGCAGATGAGAAAATTGGTATGGAATTATCTATGAGTTTTCCTTGGCAAAAATTATATAATGATCCAGTATGAAACTACAGTGAAATTTGCATGGGTGAACCTTAGAGACATCAGATAGGATTTGGAGACTGAATAAAATCTTATACAATATTATAATACTGAGATATTTTAGAACAGTACCTTGGAAAAATGACTGTGTAATTTTTCTAAATTTTGTATGAACTTCTTGTGAAATTGTTAATCTGTTATTGAACAACCAATGAGTACGCAGTGAATGGGCTGTACGGAGAAGATTCACATAGTCTTTTATGGCATTAATAATAGTTAAGGGTTTTACATTATTTCCACTTAGTCATGCTCATAATTTTCAACTTTTCAAAAGTTGCAACACAGTAAGCTTTCATCTTTCTAACTTCTACAAAAGCACTGAAATATCTACTTGTGTACTTTCTTCTGTTTCATTTACAAAAGAAACCTCTATGGTCTGGAAAGCTTCAGGTGACACACCTTTTCACATCCAGATGGATCAGTGGAAATAAATGTTTCTTCCTTTTCATGAGCATGTACCATGTCACTTTCCAACCAGTGTAACCCCACTGTCTTCCCTCCCATGTCCCCTTTGCAGAATAGAGCATTCCTACTAAGCTGAGTCCCAATTCTCAGCTTAAAGATCTTCTGTGAATGTGCTACTGTATGCTGGGCTATCTCCCTGCCTTGAATGTATACGCATTCGGTTGTCTTGAGTTATTGATGAAGTTATACCACTGTCCTACCTCCTACTCTTCACTTAGCCATTTCCTTCATTGACTTCCTAGGCCCTGATAATAGAAACCCTGTGGCATTTGGAATGAGACTGTCCCCATAGGTTATTTGAATAATCCAGTTCTTGGTGCACTTTGAGAAGCTTTAGGTTGTTTAGGTTGATTTTAGGAGTACAAAGATTTGGACCACTTCCGGGTTGCTCCTGCTGATTTGTGGTTGCCTTTGAAGATGTGAACTTTCAGCTTTTTATTCCTGTCACCATAGCTACTGCTTGCCTTTCCCACCATGATGGACTCTTGCCCTGAACTGGAGGCATAAGTCAAGAGAAACCTTCCTTCCATATTCAAATAAGGTATTTATTCCATATTCAAATTAGCTTATGAAATATCACACTAACACAAATTAACTAATACAAATCCTGATTCCTTTTCCCCTTTTAGAGTAATATTTAACAGAAGTAATGGTTTTCAATTCTTGCTAACATAACAATATTGAAAGGCAGAATGAAGCATTTCTTTGCTTAACCATAAATTTCACTTTGTATTTCTCTAACATGGCAAACATGGCTATTGAGTAGAAATCAAGCTCTGCGACTGAGCTGAGGGCACCTAGCCTGGAGGTGTAGAAAGGGTTTCAAGTTCCCCATGAAGATTATGCCGTTCTTGATTTATTCTAGAAACAGAAGTCCCACAAAGTAGAATTATCATAAGAGCATCCGCTTTTTAGAGATTAAAAAGCAGGACATTGCGAAATTAATTTTAATATCCAGAAAGTGGCAAAGCTGGGTTTGAGTTTAAGCAGTGTGGACATTGACCAGAAACTCCAGTTAAGTGTCTGTGAGCAAGTTTCACACATCACATCCTGGAGTGTCTAATGTCTTACACATAATTATGCTCTCTGACGGCTCACTGTAAACATGGAAATTTATCATTTAAGCAAAAAAAAAAAACCTACTAACAAAAAAAGGTCATGTGTACAATAAAATGTTGTTACTTTAAAAATGGGAAGGCATGTCATGATAGAAAGATTTTCACTTTCATTTTTTTTCATGTTGCCTTTTCATACCCAAGTACACTCATGTTAAAGCTATCACATAGTAGAAACATTGATTCAAGAGAGAAAATATACTGTCTGAAAGCTATAGAGACAAAAGTGGGCAATGTGGAATAAACAAGTCAATAATGTAAAAAGAAATAATGGCTCTCTTTGTGTACACACCAAATAAGACAGCACCAACATTCATGAGACAGAAACTAACAGGATTATAGGCAGATGCATAAATACTCCTGTTAGTGTTAGGGACTTGGCCATCACTCTAATAAGAAAGACAGGTCTTGTAGCTAGAAAAAACAGTGACATCTCAATTGATCTCAAAAGCGCTGCCAGGACCTGAATGCAAGTATTAGCTGTGGACAACACTTTCCAACTACAGGAAACCTGAAGTGATGTTGACAGCAAGACATGTTGAACTATGTGTCTACTCACATTTTATCGATATAAATAAGAAAATATCTGCCTTAGCTTCTATGGCAATTACATTAGAAATCAGTTATGGAAGGATGAGCAGAAAATCTAAAATTGCTGGAGAGACTCCAACACACTATATATAACAAATGCATCAAAGCAGACACCTGGGGAGAATCTTTAAATGTTTTGATGTAACTCTTATGAAAAGAAACACAAATTGTCATTGTTTTGATTACATTTATAAAAGCATTGGAAAAGCGGAGATAAAGTGCTATAGTGCTTCAGATACAAAAGGACAAAATGCATTCATTTCATTGTTGAAATTTTATTTTATCTTCAGCTACTGCATCAAATTTTGTCTTTTAATTTTAGTATTTCCCCAACATCTGGCAAGCAACTAATATTGTCCCAGCCTCTGGAAATGACAATAGGAAGAAATTGCCAGTGTGTGTGCCTTCAAGTAATTTTTCTAAAGAATACAAAAATAATGAAATCGAATGTTTGGAAAACAGATTCAGTATTTCATAGCACGAAGCTCCTGGACAAGATAAGGTACCTGGTTAAGGAAAACCTTTTTTTTTCTTTTTTTTCTTTTTTTTTTTTTAAAAAAAAAAAAAGAAACTAAAAGCTGTTAGGGAAACTCAAGAAAAAGAATAACAGGAGCATATGACATTTCTTTTCTCTTAAAAATTATTATCGGGAGATCTGTTCTCGGCACCAGGAGAGCCATCATTGGGGTGAGTTTCTGACCCGCAGCAGCAGCCCGGGACACGGAACTCAGAAGTTCCTCATCCCCCCCCATACTTCCTGGGCTCCCTGCAGGGGCTCTACTCCCCACATACTGCCTCTCTCTTCCTATCCCACCCAGCTTGCATCCAGAACCCTTCTCCCTTCTGCCCCCTTCCCTCTTCGGGCACATAACACCATCCAGCTCAGCCTGTCTGGGCACTGGGGGTGAATCCTCAAGTCAAGCAGGCGGGCAAGAGTTCCTTTGTGTCAATAACCTGCCTGCACCAAGCAAGGTATGTGCTTTGTTTACGAACTACCCAACCAGCACAGAGATCTGATCTCGGCACCAGGAGAGCCATCATTGGGGTGAGTTTCTGACCTGCGGCAGCAGCACGGGACAGGGAACTCAGAAGTTCCTCATCCCCCCCCATACTTCCTGGGCTCCCTGCAGGGGCTCTACTCCCCACATACTGCCTCTCTCTTCCTATCCCACCCAGCTTGCATCCAGAACCCTCCTCCCTTCTGCCCACCTTCCCTCTTTTGGGCACATAACACCACCCAGCTCAGCCTGTCTGGGCGGCGCTGGGGTCGAATCCTCAGGGCAAGCGGGTAGTGGGAGTTCCTTTGTGTCAACAACCTGCCTGCACCAAGCAAGGTAGACACTTTCTTTACAAACTACCCAAACAGCAGGGAGATCTGATCTCGGCACCAGGAGAGCCATCATTGGGCACGGAGATCTGAACTCGAAACCAGGAAAGCCATCACTGGAGCACCAGGAGAGCCATCACTGGGGAGTGCCATCACTGGGAAGGTACATCAGTAGGCAAGGAGACCTGATCCTGTAAAAGAAGATCCATAAGGGAGCATTCGGAGGAAGAGATGGGCAGGCGCCAATGCAAGAATTCATCCAACAATCTGAAAAACAATATGAAACTACCAGAACCCAGTGACCTCACAACAGGAGGTCATGAACACCTTAATCAAGAAGAAGTAGAAAAAACTGACTTTATGAAAGTGATTGACGCCCTTAAACAGCATGTAAAAAATGCCCTTATAGAAATGGATGAGAAGTATAACAGAAAGTTTGAAGAATTGAGTAAATCACTGAATAATACCCTAGGAAACCAAGGAAACACAATCAAACAGATAATGGAAACAGTTCAAGACTTGAAAACTGAAATGGAGGCAAAGAAGAAAACACAAACAGAGACCGACTGGACATGGAAAATATAGGTAAACGAATAGAGTCTACAGAAACAAGCATAACAAACAGAATACAAGAGATAGAAGAAAGAATCTCAGATTCTGAGATACCACAGAGAAAATAAAAACACTGATTAAAGAAAACAGCAAGGCCAATAATCTCTCATCACAAAACATTCAGGAAATATGGGACACAATAAAAAGACCAAACCTAAGAATAATAGGAGTAGAAGAAGGGGAAGAAGCACAGCTCAACGGTTCAGAAAATATATTTAATAATATTATAGAAGAAAACTTTCCCAACCTAAAGAAAGATATACCTATGAAGGTGCAAGAAGCATACAGAACACCAAATAGGCTGGATCAAAAAAAAAATTCCCTCTCCATATAATAATCAAAACAAAAAGCATACAGAATGAAGAAAGAATATTAAGAGCTGCAAAGGAAAAAGGCCAAGTTACTTATAAAGGTAAACCTATCAGACTTACACCTGACTTCTCTATGGAAAACATGAAAGCCAGAAGGTCCTGGATAGATGTATTGCAGAAACTAAGAGACCGTGGATGCAAGCCCAGACTACTATACCCAGCCAAGCTTTCGTTCACTATAAATGGAGAAAACAAAATTTTCCAGGATAAAAACAAATTTAAACAATACGTAGCCACAAATCCAGCCTTACAGAAAGTAATAGAAGGAAAATCACTAACCAAGGAGTCTAACAATGACCACAATAACTCAGACATCTAGAGACCCTTCACCAGCACAACTCAAAGAGGGGAAACCTACAAACTCTACTACTAAAAAAGTGACCGGAATTAACAACCACTGGTCATTAATATCACTTAATGTCAATGGACTCAACTCACCTATAAAAAGGCACAGGTTAAGAGATTGGATACGAAAACAGAATCCAACATTCTGCTGTTTACAAGAAACACACCTCAACCACAAAGACAGGCACCTACTCAGAGTAAAGGGCTGGGATAAGGCTTATCAAGCAAATGGACCTAAGAAACAAGCAGGAGTGGCCATACTAATTTCTAACAATGTTGACTTCAAACTTAAATCAATCAGAAGAGATGGAGAGGGACATTTTCTACTCATAACAGGAACAATTCATCAGGATGAAGTCTCAATCCTGAATATCTATGCCCCTAATATAAAGGCACCCACGTACCTAAAAGAAACATTGTTAAAACTCAAGGCAGCCATCAAACCGCACACACTAATAGTAGGAGACTTCAACACTTCTCTCTCACCAATGGACAGGTCAATTAGACAGAAACCTAAAAGAGAAATATGAGAATTAATGGAGGTAATGAATCAAATGGACTTAACAGACATCTATAGAATATTCCACCCAAATAGGAAAGAATATACCTTCTTCTCTACAGCTCATGGAACCTCAAAAATTGACCACATACTCAGTAACAAAGCAAACATCCACAGTTACAAAAAATATTAGTAACCACCTGTATCTTATCAGATCACCATGGATTAAAGCTAGAATTCAACAACAATGCTACCCCCAGAAAGCCTACAAACTCATGGAAACTTAACAGTCAACTACTGAACCATACCTGGATTAAGGAAGAAATAAAGAAAGAAATTAAAGTCTTCCTTGAACTCAATGAAAATAAAGAAACAATATACTCAATATATGTATGGGACACAATGAAATCACTACTAAGAGGAAAGTTCATAGCAATAAGTGCCCACTTAAAGAAAACAGAGAAAGCACAAATTGAAGACTTAACAGCACACCTGAAAGCTCTAGAAAAAAAAAGAAGCAGACTCACCTAGGAGGAGTAGAAGACTGGAAATAATCAAACTGAGGGCGGAAATCAACAAAATAGAAACACAGAAAACAATTGAAAGAATCAATGAAACAAAAAGCTGGTTCCTGGAGAAAATCAACAAGATTGATAAACCCCTATCCAAACTAATCAAACGGCAGAGTGAGAATTTGCAAATTAATAAGATCAGAAATGAAAAGGGGGACATAACCACAGACACAGAGGAAATTCAGAGAATCATTAGATTTACTACAAAAGCCTGTATGCCACAAAACTGGAAAATGTAAAAGAAATGGACACTTTTTTAGATAAATACCATATACCAAAGTTAAACCAGGACCAGGTGAACAATCTAAATAGACCTGTTAGTCGCGA
Organism: Chionomys nivalis; assembly: GCF_950005125.1. Classification (NCBI taxonomy): domain Eukaryota; kingdom Metazoa; phylum Chordata; class Mammalia; order Rodentia; family Cricetidae; genus Chionomys; species Chionomys nivalis. The sequence continues at coordinate 8,513,615 of NC_080091.1, forward strand.
AGAATTAGAAGCTGTTATCAAAAACCTCCCTTCAAAAAAAGTCCAGGAGCAGATGGTTTCAATGCGGAATTCTACCAGAACTTCCAAGAAGACCTAATACCTATACTCCTTAATGTATTTCACAATATAGAAACAGAAGAGTCATTGCCAAATTCCTTTTATGAAGCTACAGTAACTCTGATACCAAAATCACACAAAGACTCAACCAAGAAAGAGAATTACAGGCCAATCTCACTTATGAACATTGACGCAAAAATCCTCAACAAAATACTGGCAAACCGAATCCAAGAACACATTAGAAAAATTATCCATTATGATCAAGTAAGCTTCATCCCAGAGATGCAAATTGCATATGATTCAACATATGCAAATCTATCAATGTAATCCATCATATAAATAAACTGAAAGAAAAAAACCATATGATCGTTTCATTAGATGCTAAAAAAGCATTTGACAAAATTCAACATCCCTTTATGATAAAAGTCTTGAAGAGAGTAGGGATACAAGGGTCATACCTAAATATAATGAAAGCTATTTACAGCAAGCTGACAGCTAACATCAAATTAAACAGAGAGAAACTTAAAGCCATCCCACTAAAATCAGGAACACGCCAAGGCTGTCCACTCTCTCCATCCCTCTTCAATATAGTCCTTGAAGTTTTACCAATAGCAATAAGACAACATAAGGGGATAAACGGGATTCAAATTGGAAAGGAAGAAGTTAAACTTGCCTTATTTGCAGATGATATGATAGTGTACATAAGTTACCCCAAAAACTCCACCAAAGAACTCCTACAGCTGATAAACACCTTTAGTAATGTGGCAGGATACAAGATCAACTCCAAAAAATCAGTCGCCCTCTTATACACAAAGGATATGGAATCAGAGAGGGAAATAAGAGAATCATCACTTTTCACGATAGCCACAAACAGCATAAAATATCTTGGGGTAACTCTAACCAAGGAAGTGAAAGATCTATTTGACAAGAACTTTAAGGCATTGAAGAAAGAAATTGAAGAGGATACCAGAAAATGGAAGAATCTCCTTTGCTCTTGGATTGTGAGGATCAACATAGTAAAAATGGCAATTCTACCAAAGGCAATTTATAGATTCAATGCAATCCCCATCAAGGTCCCATCAAAATTCTTCACAGATCTTGAGAGGACAATAATCAACTTTATATGGAAAAACAAAAAGCCCAGAATAGGCAAAGCAATCTTATACAATAAAAGAACTTCTGGAGACATTACCATCCCTGACTTCAAACTCTATTACAGAGCTACAGTAAAGAAAACAGCGTGGTACTGGCATAAAAACAGAGAAGTCGACCAATGGAATCGTATAGAAGACCCGGATTTTAACCCACAAACATATGAACACCTCATTTTCGATAAAGGAGCTAAAAGTATACAATGGAAGAAAGAAAGCATCTTCAACAAATGGTGCTGGCACAACTGGATGTCAACCTGTAGAAGAATGAAAATAGACCCATATCTATCACCATGTACAAAAATCAAGTCCAAATGGATCAAAGACCTCAATATCAATCTGAACACACTGAACCTGATAGAAGAGAAAATGGGAAGTAACCTACAACACATGGGCACAGGAGATCACTTCCTCAACAGCACAGACATTAAGGGCAACATTGAATAAATGGGACCACCTGAAACTGAGAAGCTTCTGTAGAGCAAAGGACACAGTCACTAAGACAAAAAGGCAGCCTACTGACTGGGAGAAGATCTTCACCAACCCCCAACAGACAAAGATCTGATCTCCAAAATATATAAAGAACTCAAGAAACTAGACTTTAAAATGCTAATTAACCCAATCAAAAATGGGGCACTGAACTGAACAGAGAATTCTCAACAGAAAAAGTTAAAATGGCCAAAAGACACTTAAGGTCATGCTCAACCTCCTTAGTGATCAGAGAAATGCAAATCAAAACAACTTTGAGAGATCATCTTACACCTGTCAGAATGGCTAAAATCAAAAACACCAATGATAGCCTTTGCTGGAGAGTTTGTGGAGAAAGGGGTACCCTCATCCATTGCTGGTGGGAATGCAAACTTGTGCAACCACTTTGGAAATCAGTGTGGCGGTTTCTCAGGAAATTTGGGATCAACCTACCCCTGGACCCAGCAATACCTCTCTTGGGAATATACCCAAGAGATGCCCTATCATATGACAGAAGCATTTGTTCAAGTATGTTCATAGCAGCATTATTTGTATTAGCCAGAACCTGGAAGCAACCTAGATGTCCTTCAATGGAAGAATGGATGAAGAATGTGTGGAATATATACACATTAGAGTACTACTCTGCGGTAAAAAACAATGACTTCTCGAATTTTGCATGCAAATGGATGGAAATAGAAAATATGATCCTGAGTGAGGTAACCCAGCCCCAAAAAGAAGATCATGGGATGTACTCACTCATAATGGTTTCTAGCCATGGATAGGGGGGACGGAGCCTATAATTTGTGATCTTAAAGAAGCTAAATAAGAGGGTGAACCCAAGGAAAAATATATAGTTATCCTCCTGGCTATGGGAAGTAGACAAGATTGCCGAGCAAAAAATTGGGATCTTGGGGGTGGGTGGGACAGGGGTAAGGGGAGATGGGGAGAGAAATGTGAGAAGGGGATGATGGGGCGAACTTGGGTAATTGGGATGGTTGGGATAAAGGAAGGATGGATATGGGAGCAGGGAAGCATATGTCTTAATTAAGGGAGCCATCTTAGGGTTGGCAAGAGATTTGAACCTAGAATGGCTCCCAGGTGCCCAGTGGGATGTCCCCAGTTAGTTTCTTGGGCAGCTGAAGATAGGGAACCTGAAAAGGCCCTATCCTATAGCCATACGGATGAATATCTTGCATATCACTATAGAACCTTCATCTGGCGATAGATGGAGATAGAGACAGAGACCCACATTGGAGCACCGGAATGAGCTCCCAAGGTCTCAATGAGGAGCAGAAGGAGAGAGAACATGAGCAAGGAAGTCAGGACTGTGAGGGGTGCACCCACCTGCTGTGACAGTGGAACTAATCTATTGGGAACTCACCAAGGCCAGCTTACCTGGAACTGAAAAAGCATGGGATAAAACCAGACTCTGTGAACATGGCGGACAATGAGGGCTGATGAGAAACCAAGGACAATGGCACTGGGTTTTGATCCTACTTCATGTTCTGACTTTGTGGGAGCCTAGGCTGTTTGGATGCTCACCTTCCTAGACCTAGATGGAGGACCTTGGACTTTCCACAGGGCAGGGAACCCTGACTGCTCTTCGGACTGGAGAGGGAGGAGAAGAGGAGTGGGGGGAGGGGGAAAGGGAGGGAAGAGGGGGAAGGAAAAGGGGAATGGGGAGGAGGTGCAAAATTTTTTTTTCAATAAAAAATTGTGGCATTCTTAGAAAAAAATTATTATCATTTTTAACTTTAGGAATGTAGTGTGAATGTTGTGTGTGTGTGTGTACATGCATACATGTGTGTGTGTGTTTTGTGTGTGTGTGTATGTATGTGTATGCTTGCAGGTGCCCACTGAGGCCAGAAGAGGGCAACAGGCTTGTCTGTGAAAGTTATCTTAACTAGGTTAAATTGAAATGGAAAAAGCCATGTACTTTAGGCAGTACCATTCCATGGCTGTGGTGCCATACTTAAAGAAAAGGAAAGTCCTAGCTATGGTCATGCCTACATTTCCCTCTGTTTCACGACAATGGATATAATATAAGCAGCTGTGTCAAGCTCCTGCTACTATGCTTCCCTACTATATTAGACCTTACCCTCAACCTGTGAGCCAACCAAACCATTCTTTCCATCACTTACCTCACATCATGGTTTCACCATAGCAACTGGAGAAGTAAACCATAGACTCATGTGATCGCCTTTCTCCATGTGGACAGGAAACTTCTCATGGCACTAGGATATAACATAGATCTATGTAGTAAGAGAGGCCCTTCCCCCCCCCCCCCCCCCCCCCGGCTAGCTTACACCAGAAATAACCACACAGAAACTGAATTCATTTAAACACTGCCTGGCCTACTAGCTCTAGCCTCTTATTGGCTAACTCTCACATCTTGATTAACCCATTTCTATTAAATCTGTGTATCACCACATGACTGTGGCTTACCAGCAAGATTCTAACCTACATCCGTCTCAGACAAGAGATTCATGGCGTCTGTCACACTGCTCTTCTTCCCAGCATTCAGTTTGGTCTACTCCACCTATTTAAGTGCTGCCCTATCAAAAGGTCAAGGCAGCTTCTTTATTCAACCAATGAAAGCAACACATAGATAGAAGAACCTCCAACATCAGATTTATATACAATAACTGAATGCCATTGTATGTATTAAATTCTCAGCCATTCAATGAGAATTATTGAGGGATGAAGTGACTTAGAAGTGCTATGGCTGTCTGGAGAAGTGCTATCTAAGAGATTTGCTAATGATTTCAATCACCCTAGGAATCATGATTACTTACCATCGTGGTGGTAAGGATCAGCTTAGCAAAACTCAAGAGAACCGCACATCTCTACATACTCTATATAAGTCCTCTTTTGAAATTCTTAACAGAGTAAAAGTCAATACACAGTATTTAAACCTGTGCTTTTCAATTAATACATTTGTAGGAAAAAATTGAAAAAATACTTGATCAAAGAAGACAGATAAAATGTCTAGTTTACATACCAAAATGATAGTAAGCTCTGAATTTAAAAATTATATCAACTTGAAAACTTAGTTTTTAAAGCAGTTAAGCTTCATTCATTTAAAAAAAAATGTGTACTTACTTGAAAACAACCAACCAGTCATTAAATTGACTGATAACTTGAAAACAGGAAATCTCTGAAATTTAGGTTGTGAAAAAAATTGAGGTGAAAATATTTATAGAATAAGTAAAATATGTTTGGAATATGCCGCATTTTCTTTATTGCAAGCAAATATGCATTTAAAGTTTACAACAGATTTGTAAGAAAAATGTAACCCAAACCAGTATTTCAGGTCTGCATTTGAGCTTGTGCTGGAGACTAGATAGCAATACAGATGTAGTCTTATCACTCACAGTAGTGTTTTCTGGCAAGTGGTTGGAAAGCTTAGCAATTCTTTTTTATTTACCAAAGGAAATAACATTGTAACAAAATATTTTTAGTCCTGATTTTCCTGTCTTGTCCAATTCTTCTAGTTGAGTGACATGTGTGGAGATCCATTGCCAATTTCTGGAGTTAAGTCCTTGCTTTTACAAAACATTACTTTATTAATGAAGGCTTTATCCTAAGCAAGTCTGTGCCCAGATGACTAGTGATACAGCTACTACGTTGTCTGTTGTGTTTTACTTCACTTCATCCCCCAGGAGTCTACATGGTGCTCTCCACTCCATTTCCATTGCAGAGCACGCGACACCTTCCTTATTTCCTTATAAACATCTTCAGCTATATACCATTCAGAAAATACATTCACAGTTCATTAAGATGAGCTAGAGGCAGTAGTGAGCTAGGCTGTGTTCAATTGAGAAAGGAGTGAAATTGTGTGGTTATTCTAACAGAACCCGGGCACAAATTAGCCTTAGGATGCTCTGGGAGACCTGAGCTCCTGTCTGTGCAAATGTGTCTATTTTTACACGTTTATTTTATTATTGAAAATATTAATTTTTATCAAGAATCATCGAGTTGCTGATCTTTTCATGAGATTCAGTGTATAAGAATCAATTTGAAAATGAATTAATGCAGTTTGTAAATTAGGTCAAGGAAATATACTGGGCTATAACAGACACTCAAGCATTTCCTTCATTGGTTGGATAAAGCATCATAATACCTGACCTCCAATTTTCTTTCCCCAGTGCTGCAACCCAGATGAATGCATGGTCCTTTAGCAATTGAACTGGGAGGAAGACACTGGTGTGTACATTGCCTTTAGTAAAATATTATTTCTGGGCTAAGAAGAATAAAATAGATGAGTTATTTCAAATGTCTATGCACCAGGCAGATTGGAATCCTAAGGGGGTTTTAGCTCTCCTCTCAAGATCTGACTCCCCACACATTTACCTTCTCAGATATAAGTTCTGTTGAGTTATCTCTCAATTTTATTTTATTTTATTATTTTTTTTTTGCAGCTTAAAAACATTGCCTTTATTCAGAACCTGAAAGAGTTTAAAAATCACACCATTATGAAAGTTTAAAAAAATATAGCACTCAGTGCAATGAAATACTACATTTACTTATTTTTCAAAGACTTAAGGCAGATTTCTGAGAGTTTACATGTGAGATGTTAGCTAGCATGATCCAAACTCAACTATCCATTTCTCATATCTTTCAATATCTGCAGCTGATACCGACTTAGAGACTTTCTTTAAAGCCATTTCAAAATCCTCCATGGTGGTAGGCATATGCATTTCTTCTCTGGAAAGGTTTCGGATTTCTTCTGGAGTTAGACCCTCAATACGTGTTCTCATGGCCATCAAGGGTGAAAGCCGAGCTGCTGGTTCAAATGGATGGTGTTGGAGGCGCCTCAGAAAACGATGACCCTTCCAAGATGGTTATGGTTCTGGCAGCTACTAATTTTCCCTGGGATATAGATGAGGCTTTAAGGCGGCGTCTTGAGAAAAGGATCTACATTCCTTTGCCGTCAGCAAAAGGCAGGGTAGAACTGTTAAGAATAAGTCTTCGTGCCGGGCGGTGGTGGCGCACGCCTTTAATCCCAGCACTTGGGAGGCAGAGGCAGGCGGATCTCTGTGAGTTCGAGACCAGCCTGGTCTACAAGAGCTAGTTCCAGGACAGGCTCCAAAACTACAGAGAAACCATGTCTCGAAAAACCGAAAAACAAAACAAAACAAAAAAAAAATAAGTCTTCGAGAGCTGGAATTGGCTGATGATGTTAACCTTGCAAGCATAGCAGAAAACATGGAAGGTTACTCGGGTGCGGACATTACCAATGTATGCAGGGACGCATCCTTGATGGCCATGAGAAGACGTATTGAGGATCTCTCAATTTTAAAAGTCAGAAGATAATCAGAATTTTTAGTATTCCAATGAACATTTTATATGAAACAATCATATTAAAATATCACTCCAAATGAATTTTGAGTGATATTGATCCACTTATTCCAAATATAATATTTCAATTTATTTTAGATTTTTTTCTTTCTTTTTTTACTTTACTTTTCTTTTTGTTTTTGTTTTATTTTTTGAGACATAGTTTTCCTGTGTTACATCTCTGACTGTCCCAGAACTGACTTTGAAGACCAAGCTGGCCTTAAACTCACAGAAATCTGCCTCCCAAGTGCTGGTATGTGCCTCCACTTCCCAGTTTAGAGCTCTTTTTTTGAACACATATAGTATCAAGTGCTGTATGAAGACATACCTGCTTCATTTCTTGATTTTTCTAACCCCTTAAATATATTCAATTATTCTTCTTTTTACATAACAAACTAACTGTAGCTCAGAGAAGTTAATTGATTTTATTGACATCATAACGTTAGATAGAGATGTTTGGATTCTCTTACTGTACCAGTCTTTTCTTAAATGTTATTGATTCTGTTTCACAGTAAGAAACAGCAATAAGACAAAGTATGCAAATGTATTAGTATACATGTCTCATGATCTCAGGAAGAATACCATGATGGTCGGCAAATCTGTACCTATTCAGCGATTGTTAACTCAGGATAATATTTTTAATTTGAGAAGTGATGATATTTAGTCTATGTTTCTAAAAGTCAGTAATTTTTATGGGTCAAGTCCTTTCTCTCTCTCTCTCTCTCTCTCTCTCTCTCTCTCTCTCTCTCTCTCTCTTGCCTTTATTACAAATTGCAACTTTCGCTTAAACTCAATTTGGATGCTATGGTTGCACAAGCAATTTTCTCATGAGTGATTGACACACAGCAGGTAGCAGCAGTAGGATGATGAGCTCAGAAGGAAAGTCTGTATTGTCAGTGTTAGTGTCATAACACACACAACAGGCGCTATATTGCACTAGACAGATTGTCATTTCTTCACAGTTCTGTATTTGTATTTTGCAAATGATTACAAAATATATATCTTCTAATTAACTTATATATCTGCAGTGATAATTTGAACATTTAAACTTTATGGAAAAGGTAGATATGTTAGTTAACTTTGTTCAATTCACGTTTAAATATAGTTTATAATCAAGTATATATCTGTGCTGGGTGTATGTTTTATGTTGGGTTGAAAAGGTATGACCCAATGAACAAAACCATTTATGTAAAGGATCTTATCAATAAGGAACTAAAAGTACAAAATGGACCAGTTTACTGATTTCTTTATTCCATAACTGAGTGGGTTATTTTTTTGTTGTTGTTGTTTGTTTGTTTTAAATAAGGTCTTGTGTGGTTTCAAACTGATTATATAGCTTAGGATGACTTTGAACTTCTGATCTTTCTACTCACATCTCCCCAGCTTGGGATTATTGGTGTGTACCACCATGCTTAGTGCATTCCAGTCCTGGGGACCAAACCTAAGACTTTTCCAGTGCTTGACCAAAACTCTAGCAACTGTGCTATATCTGTAACCTAGGGATACATATATTTAAACATTTATTTTTATTATTTTTAAACTTTCTTTTAATTTTTTTGTGTCTTTCACATCATGCATCTTGATCCTATTCATCTACCATCAATTTGTATCTATCCTATGCCCTGCAATCTCTTCTGCAAAATAAAATAATGTTTAAGAGAAAAAAAGGAAAATATATGTATGTGGTCTGTGTGTGGATATGTACATGTGAGTGCCATGCCCACAGAAGTCAAAAGAGTGTATCAGGTTGCCCTAGAGCTTCCTGGTGTGATGCTGGGGGTAAGAGAAGAATCAGTTCTCAATCATTAAGTCATCTCCCCAGTCCAAGGCTGCATTTTTTAACAGTGAATTTAGACACATGGGTGAACCTGATACATTTAAGAGCCATGACTCACAAACATAGTACAAAGATGTCATGGATTTTATTTCTCCATTCTTTGTAGAGAAAAACAGCTTTCGGTGGTTGATGGGAAGACCTTCTCAAACTGTCACCATTTTACTTGAAGTTAGATTAACTTTAGAAGTTCATTCCTTTGGCCTAAATGTTTCAAAATTTTGTGTAATTTTATTATTCATGATGATTAAATTGGTTTCATTAAATGTAGGAATCTGTTTGAATCCAGATAAAAACCTCTCACATATCCTTAGATCAAAGTCACTTTTAATTCAAGTTATGGAAATGATTAGATTTCTCAACAAAAAATTCTATTTCATTTTTCAAGAAGTTGAAGGAAATGAAGTAAGAAGTTCCATTTTTTTTTTTTAGTCTGCATTTAAAATAAAAGGCTGAGTGGGTTATACTAACCAGAAACACAACCATTTTATCACATAAAGGGAAAACCATCACTTAAAAATGTGTTGTGATAGTTTAAAAGCATCAGTTGTTACAATAAACTATGAGCAATTGCATCAAAATCTTTCCCAAATAATGCTGGAAATTTGTGTGGTGTGTGATCAATGCACAACAAGCGGAAGCTTGTTTCCACTCTAGAATGACTGGAAAGAGGCAATGGATTGCCTCCAGCAAGTGCTCAGAAGATCTTGTCTTCTGTCTCACTCACAATACTTTCAATATTACAATGATGATCCCATGAAAGAAGTTACCTATTTGAGAAAACATCTTCAGCCACATACTTGTTTACTGAGATGCTATGTTCATGCTGAGATGTGACCTCCATCACTGAGAGGACTCTCAATGTAAGAGCTCTCTTGCTTCCTGCTCTCACTTCTGGCTGCTAGACTCTGTTCCTATTCCTCATTCCTGTGGAGGATTGTGATCTGTAAGTCTCCCCTAAATAAATAACCCTTTATTATACATAATTCTGAACTAGTGTGGGGTTATTTTGTGTCTTCTGCCATCACCAAGGCATTTTTTTCTTGTCCATTACAAGTGTAGCCTTACTTACACAATACAACTGTTGTAACCTTCCGTATGACTGCACCATGATGGTATTAAGAGGGGAGGAGTTGGTCATTATTTCCAGATAAAGAGAGGGAGATTTAAATAAACAACTGAGGATATTGGCAAGCACATGTCAACCACACCACTTATTCTATTTATTCCAAGCATGTTTATTGCTGGGCTGAGAATGTTAGAAGCCACAGTTGAAGTAGACTCGGTGTTCTAAAACACAAACGCAGGAGCATAAGGGCTAAGTGTCTCAGTACCTGTATCGCAATGGGCATAAGAAGACATCGCATGACATATCTACATGTGCATGTTTCACATGTATACACTTACAACAATTTATGGTCTTCATATAAGTGTTTTTTAAATTGTATATATTTATGATGCATGACTATCTATCATCATTGAAATGTTTCTGTGTACCTATTTCAATGTATGTGCACATATATGTAGATAAATGTATTTGCAACTGGATAAAAACATTTTTGGCTGAAATAAATTTGCATCTTGATTCAAACTAATAACGGTATTGTGGATACTCTGACAATAGCACTGACCTTAATTCTATATTTGCATCAGATACTGCCATGATACAAATAAAACAGGCAACATATTCTTTCATGCAATTCAGTAAATAATTGCAAAATAAGTCCATTCCTTAATAAATGTTTCTCAGATAATACATTCTGCCAATACCCTAAATTATTTTTCTTTTCCAAATTTACCTTTTATTTTATTTTTTCACACCTGTCTCACTGTACACTCCAGAAACCTATAGATTTATACACAGACAGATGATATTTCCACATATTGGCAGGTAGAAAATAGACAGAAATAAAATATGTGTGTATATATTAAAGGGCAGAGGGATGAGGTATATTTTAAGACATAGTCATATTCTGTAGCCTAATATAGCCTCAAGTTTCCTATGTAGCCCTGAGTGGACTCATACCCATGGCAATCCTCCTGTTTCAAATCCCAAGTGCTTGGATTACTAACAAGAGCCATCAAACCATCATGCTGAACAATATTATTAAATTATAGTTTTAAAAATACGTATCATTGTTTTGCATATAAAAATGTGAAATTCATGTTTATGTATCTGTCATTTTAAGTATAAGCTAAGAGATTTAGTTCTAAGTTCTGAAATTAGGCATATATTTATAACTAAGAAATACAATTTCATTTTCCTCAAGAGTACTCACTACCTTCTGCTGTTGTGATAGTATTTTATCATGAAAATTAAATCAAGGAAGAAAGAGTTTGCTTTGGTTTACTGTTCCAGAGGAGTAAAGTTTGGCATGGCAGGTATGTCAAGAAATGAGGCATGGCATGGTGGACATGGGAGAAAGCTAGCTCATTGCATTTTAACTATGTACAGGAAGCAAAGAGAGTCAGAGAGAAAAAATAGTGTGGGGGAATGACACACAGAGAGAAATAGAGAAAAAACAGTAAGTGGAGAGATTTTACAAACCTTCAAGCCCTCTGCCTTGACTTATTTTTCCAACAAGGCTCTGCATCCTAAATGTCTCATAACTAACACAAATGGCACCAACTGGAGACCAAATGTTAAAACGCAGGAAACTTGAAGGGACTTACCTCACTCAAGCTTTTACATGAAACAAACACCCCAGGAAATTAGATTTAAGAATTAAATTATCCACAACTCACAATATCTAAAACAATGTTCACAACAAACTCTTCAATATTTTTTTATGTTTTGAACACATTAGGTATTTAGTAAAATTTGATATAAAGTTTCAATTAGTTTAAAACGTTACTGACACAAAGCATATTGTAGAAGTCTCTCATGTGGACAAACATATGGGCATGGAAGACAATAAATTCAGGGAGGACAATTGCTGAAGAGTACAGATGTGGCATCAATGAAGTTGGGGGGTTTTAAAAGGGAAGGAAGGAGCCTGTATATGGAAACCAGAACATGTTGTGATTTATAATAAAGAGATGCTATGACAGAAATCACAACCAGACTTGAGGCAAAATCGGCAAAGTGTGAGATGTGAAGTGAAATAAGTGACCCACATGAGGGTGTGAGCAGGGCCTGTCTGCCTGTGGTGCCAACCCTCTTCTTACAACGTGCACACCACGTCCACACTGGCAATGCTACTGTCTCACATGGATCTGGTTCTACTGTACTAGACATAGTTTGCTTACCCTTTCTGCTTACATTTAAGCTTGTGTGTGTGTGTGTGTGTGTGTGTGTGTGTTTCCATTCCTGGTTTACCACCTTTAGAGAGATGTGTTTCTCCCATAGGAAGCCTTTGTTGCAGGAGGAAGAAAGTGTATTTTCTGGTAGTGTGGCTCAAGGGCAACCACTACCCCAGAAAGTACACACTAACTATGATTTTTACATCTCTTTTTCTGGTATTTTAAAGCACTCTCAGGGGAGGCACACTTTTAAAGATACTCAAATAAAGACAGAATTATTTGCAGTTTAGAAAAAGCGTTCTAAACATATGGCTTACAAATGAACGAGTCTTCCACGTATGAGAGAAAAGGGAAAATAATAAATATCAGCATATTATTCAAGTGTGATTCTTAGAATGCATGGGATAGAAAATGACTGCTTCCAGTGTCTAGTCATTATAATGCTTTATGAAATAGCTCTTAATATTGTTTTCAATTCTATTCATTTTGATTCTTTATGAAATAGTTTTTAATATTTCAGTGACAAAAGTTATGCAAAATATCAAGGAGATCAAATGGAATAAATCTAAAGTATGAAGTGAGGTTAAGTTATTTATGCATTACAATAAAAATATGTTAAATGTGTTCCTCTGAAATGTAAAGGCAGAAAGGAAGAATAACTAACCATCTGTCTGATCACAAAAGACACTAACATATTTGATGTACAGAATTTACTCTTCCCAAAAGGTATTCTCAGAGAGCAAACGTGGATGTTTTGTAGAGTCAGACATTGAAGAAATCAAGTTGAGAAAATTTTATGTGAATGTTTCCCATAATAAAAATGGTTTTGGGTCTTGGGTGCATTCTCTTATGGTGCATTTGCAACTACTTACAGAGGAAATGGGTTGAGTGCATCTCCAGGAAGATTACATTCCTCTATTTTTGTAATAGCTTAGCAAGAAAATAAAGTTATTCATGTTGACTCTGGACCAAAAATTATCAAACATTTAATGCATTCCTGATTATAACTCTTTTATTTATTTATGTGTTAAAGATTTCTGCCTCCTCCCCGCCGTCGCCTCCCATTTCCCTCTCCCTCCCCCAATGAACTCCCCCTCCCTCAGCAGCCCGGAGAGCAGTCAGGGTTCCCTTCCCTTTGGGAAGTCCAAGGACCTCCCACCTCCTTCCAGTTCTAGTAAGGTGAGCATCCAAACAGCCTAGGCTTCCACAAAGCCAGTACCTGCAGTAGGATCAAAACCCAGTGCCATTGTTCTTGACTTCTCAGCAGCCCTCATTTTCCACTATGTTCAGCGAGTCCAGTTTTATCCCATTCTTTTTCAGACCCAGGCCAGCTGGCCTTGGTGAGTTCCTGATAGAACATCCCCATTGTCTCAGTGTGTGGGTCCTGAGTTCCTTGCTCATGCTCTCTCTCCTTCTGCTCCTGATTTGGACCTTGGGATTTCAGTCCGGTGCTCCAATGTGGGTCTCTGTCTCCTTTCATCGCCTGATGAAGGTTAATATCCAGGAGGATAACTATATGTTTTTCTTTGGGTTCAGCTTCTTATTTAGCTTCTCTAGGATCACGAATTATAGGCTCAATGTTCTTTATTTATGGCTGGAAACCAATTATGAGTGAGTACATCCTATGTTCCTCTTTTTGGGTCTGGCTTACCTCACTCAGGATAGTGTTTTCAATTTCAGTCCATTTGCATCCAAAATTCAAGAAGTCATTGCAATCCCCATCAAAATCCCATCAAAATTCTTCACAGACCTTGAGAAGACAATAATCAACTTTATATGGAGAAACAAAAAACCCAGAATAGGCAAAACAATCTTATACAATAAAGGAACATCTGGAGGCATTACCATCCCTGACTTCAAACTCTATTACAGAGCTACAGTATTGTAAACAGCTTGGTATTGGCATAAAAACAGAGAAGTCGACAAATGGAATCGAATAGAAGACCCAGACTTTAACCCAAAAACCTATGAACACCTGATTTTCGATAAAGGAGCTAAAAGTATACAATGGAAGAAAGAGAGCATCTTCAACAAATTGTGCTGGCATAACTGGATGTCAATCTGTAGAAGAATGAAAATAGATCCATATCTATCACCATGCACAAAACTCAAGTCCAAATGGATTAAAGACCTCAATATCAGTCTGAACACACTGAACTTGATAGAAGAGAAAGTGGGAAGTACTCTACAATACATGGGCACAGGAGATCACTTCCTATATATAACCCCAGCAGCACAGACATTAATGGCAACATTGAATAAATGGGACCTCCTGAAACTGAGAAGCTTCTGTAAAGCAAAGGACACTGTCACCAAGACAAAAAGGCAGCCCACTGACTGGGAGAAGATCTTCACCAACCCCGCAACTGACAAAGGTCTGATCTCCAAAATATATAAAGAACTCAAGAAACTAGACTTTAAAATGCTAATCAACCCAGTTATAAAATGGGGCACTGAGCTGAACAGAGAATTCTCAACAGAAGAAGTTCAAATGGCCAAAAGACACTTAAGGTCATGCTCAACTTCCTTAGTGATCAGGGAAATGCAAATCAAGACAACTTTAAGATACCATCTTACACCTGTCAGAATGGTTAAAATCAAAAACACCAATGATAGCCTTTGCTGGAGAGGTTGTGGAGTAAGGGGTACACTCATCCATTGCTGGTGGGAATGCAAACTTGTGCAAACACTTTAGAAAGCAGTGTGGCGGTTTCTCAGGAAATTCGGGATCCACCTACCCCTGGACCCAGCAATACCACTCTTGGGAATATACTCAAGAGATGCCCTATCATAACTCTTATATAAATAAAAAATAAATAGAAAAAAAATCACTATTCTCACTTTATATTGTGAACATTGGGAAGCAGGGAAAAATCCCGAAACTCACTAACACTGAAACTAACACTTTCTCAATATCTGCTTGGAAACTTTCCAGCACTCTAGTAGCAAGCATACACATAAATTATGAGAGGTTCAAAACTTCCTAGAAAGCCCAGTGAGAAGATTTTATTATGTTTGAGTCTAACTGAGGCATTTTTGAGGGCAGAGGGTTGACACCTGCCCTTGTATCTTTTACCTCGCAGAACTCTTATAAATAGGATTTGCTTCAAGGAGCACTGTTATTAATTCAGGAATATCAGGAGTAGATCTCATCACCTTCATAGTAATAAGACTAACATTGACAAACAGAGTTTTAACTATTTAGAGAAGGTGTTGAAAACATCAAAAATACCTGGAAAACTTGGTTACTGTTTTAGTACATACTCATAAGCTGGGAAATAGACACATTTTTAATTATATATATGTATCTGGGTACTTGTATGTGCATGTGCATGCACATACCTGAGGAGGGCAGAAGACAGTGATAGGCCTCTGGAGCTGGAGTTACAGAGAGTTGAGAACCATGATGTGGGTGCTGAGACTGAGCTCTGATCCTCTGAGAGAGTGGAAAGAACTCTTGATCACTGGGCCAGTTGTCCAACCTCCAAATTTAATATTTTTAAACCTTCATTTTTGGATCCAGGGAAGCTATTTGGTATATTGTAAGCATGTGTGTGTGTGTGTGTGTGTGTCCTGGATGCTCAAAGGCATACAAGTCTGTAGTGTTGTTTTTCTACTACTGGAGATGTTGATTTTATGAAGTCGTATCTCACAGAGTGGCTCCATTATCATTCTTTTCTGATATGACACTCTTTCATTCTGGAAAATCTGTAATCCTATCATCTGCTGGTTATCGTGCCTAGATACAGTCACCCTACTCTGAGGAAATACTTGTCATTCTAAAACAAGTGACTTATTTTTAATCCTTACTGCACTTGTGATTCCACAGACAAATGTTCACAGATGTTAACACAGAGCTGATGTTAAATGCATACCAACAGCTTTGCATGAACATCATAAATGCCCAGTGCAGTCCATGTGCCACTTTCGCTGGGTTATGGTCTTTCTGAGGAATCAGGCTCACAATCCAAGTAAAGGCATTCCACTGTGTACAATGAGAATTTAATTAGCCAACTCTAGCTTTTCCTTGTTCCCTGAATCATTACATTACTTTCTCCAGCCTTTTTTTTTTAATCTACAAACTGCTTCTTTGTACAAAATTAATGAGTCCTTTCTAGTGCATTCTTTCTGAAATCAAGCCTAATGATTTTTAACCATTATGAATGTTTAATCATCAATCCTCTGTGCAGTCTTTCTCTCACAAGTGAAATTTTATACCTAATATTTCTATATTTTTATGTCCATGAAGACAAAGACTTTTGCAGAAACAAAGGCACATTTGGAAGGGGGTGTCTATAAACACTTAATATACTTAATACTACAGCTACATACTTTTTAAAATAATTTTTAATTCACATTTGTTATTAAATAGAATAAAATTTTTGTTTAAAGTTTAGTATTTGACTGCTACATTAGCAAGCTGTTAGGATAATTTTTTTTTTTTTTTTAGTGTTCAACTCTTTGTAAAAACATCAAGAGGAACAAATGTTACAAAGTCAGGTGCTGCAATACAGTGTTGTAATTTAGAGCTTGGGATGCTGGGGTTGAATTATTGCTATGAGCCTGAGGCAAGCTTGACTTACAAAGTCAATAGCTGGACAGCCAATGCTATATATAAATATACTATTTTATAATTATAAATGAACAAATATGATCTTAGGTAGAGAAGACACTACATAAAGAAATATAAAATAATGGAAAAAAGTATATTCACAAAACTCAAGAAATATTTCTCCCCGGAATAGCTGAAGTAAGAAGAAAAGGTCATTTAAAGAGACTAGGAACTGCTCACCCTGTGATAGCCCTTCCCATTCTCAGATGGCCCAGGATCAAGGGAGGAACTGGGATGTGGACAGCAGATATTTCCTTAGAAGTCCAATCTAAGGCCGCTCTGGTAAAACCCAAGTGCTGAAAGATCCCGGGGCTACAGTCTCCAGGTGCTGTTTACAAATTGTGTCTGAACAGACATGGCAATGCCCAGTGTGTTCCACAGCCCCAGATTCCAGGTTTGCTCAAAATAAACTCAGTTCATAGGCTCATTACACCATCAGGTCCGGGAAAAAAAAAAAAAAAAAAAGCAGCCACAGAGACAAGACAACGATGGCTGCTATCAACAGCCAGGAGACTGAGAAACCCACGGAGGCTTCCAGCGGAGATGCGATAGTGGAGGATGAATATACAGTATACAGAATACTCATTCTTTCTAAAACAACAATGAACAAGCAAACAGAGAAGGCATGTCATGAGGGAAGACGCTTTTTAAACATGTACTCAATATACTCAAGGAATTGGAAAAGAAGATGGCAAAGTGGAGTCGCTCATGGAAGAGAGAAATGAAACTAGAAATGTAGTGGTGGTGAAGGGTATAGAAGCATTGAAGGAGCACGTGGTTGCTGGGCAGAGCCAGTTCTCAGCCCTTGCCCGCAGCATGGAGCTTCCTCTGCTGAAGCTCACATTGCTCACCCTGCTCAGGCACAGAGAGCATGTGGCCTTGGTACTGACAAGAGGCTGCAATCACGGTGGTCATGCCCACCGAGCTGGCAAGGTAGCCTCCCCCATGGGGAAGTTGGTGTATCTTGGCCTGGAGCTTAGGCAGAAGCTGCTCAAGAGGTGTTGCCCAGCCACAATATCATGCTGACTCTGGGCAACAGCAGAATATCCAAGATGAATCTCAGCTATCAGTTTTATGGTGTTTCAGAATCCAGAAACCTTGAGCCAGAGTAATGATTCATCACAATAAGTATTTGTATGTAAGGCTGTTTGGGCAAGAAAACATACTATGTCACACAAAGTAGTTTGCAATGCTTCTTTAATAAATGAAAGTGCAGTGGAGAGGTGGGGGAAATGGCAAAATGGAGCTGTACATGCATACCCTGTCCCTGAAAGCTCTGACCAGCTGCAAGAGCACTCTGGCTCTGAGCAACAAGATATCCCAGATGAAGAGGGTTCATTTTCTGTATTTAGGCTCCTAAAAGACCACCATGGTCCCTGTTGCTTCCTGAGCCCATGTTGATGTCTGAGGTCCACTGGAAACCCTGTGGAGTCCAGAATTCATGAGGCCACTGGCTGTGATGGGCAAAGGAAGCGTCAATGTCAGTGATGTATAGACTGCAGATTCATATTGAGAATGAGAGACATTGGGGATTTCTATGATATCCTTCCCAAAGGAAACTATTGAAGAGAGCCCTTAAAACAGTGACAATAATGCTGAGCTCTACATTGATGACTTCTGGTGGGGGTGAATCAATTATCTTTAATCTCTAATGGGCTGGCCTGAGGGAGTTTGACCATGCGCCAATGAGTATATAAACAATAGAAATTGGACTTGGTGCATTTTTTTTTCATTTTGAGGGGAGGGCACAATGGTGGGAGGGTAGACCTGGGATGAATGGGAAGCAAGTGTGATCAGGGTGCATTATATGAAATTCCCAAATAGCCAATAGGGATGTTATGCTAGAGAAAAAAAAAAAAAAAAGAAACTAAAGGGGGAAAAACAATCACAGGCTTTGAGCCTACCCCTCCACCAAAATACCTTTAGCACAGGTTCATATAAACATCAGTTTAGGCACAATCGACTGAATAGTCCCAACTGATATAGCCCCTCCTCAATGACAGCTTGGGTCCACTTGCCTTGCATGCAGTTTTGACGCCGAAGTACCAACTCCTAAGGACACATATTCCAGAGTGGCATCTGCAACACTAGAAACAGAGCAAGTACCTCTGTTTTCAATCTCCTGGCCAATACTCACAAGCCCAGGTTCTTTTTGGCTTTCCAAACTCAAGATCTAAGTCTTCTCTGTACAAGGCGGATCCAGGGCTACCAACGACTGAGCTGATCCTGCATGCTGGAGGACTCACACTGTCACCTGTTACAGTGGATCAGGGGTCCATGATTATAATACTGGGGCTTGTGGACCCAGGATGCATGATGCTTCTGAGGTCCAGACCTAAAAGGTCTCACTCTCAGGTCCCAGTGTTAAACTTATCGTGAAACCTACATCTCCACCCAGCTTCTCATAACCACTGTTCCATTATTGGTTTCCCTAAGAAGTGGGAATTCATCATTATTATCAGTATTTTATTTTATTTTATTATTTTAATGGGAAAAGCCTCTTGCTAATCCCTAATTCCTCCAAGCTCTGTTTTTCTGTGACATGGGATGGCCTTGAGTGAAGAGTCCGATGTTTTGTTACCTTAACAATATCATTTTCCATACAACTCTAAGACCTTGTTATATGCATGGGGCAGTCTTGGTATAATTCAGTCTGCTGTTGACTCTTGACCTCCCTGTAACTCAGTGGTCGAAATATCTGTAGGTTTGGCCATGTTATCTTTCAATATAATCTCTCTGCCTCCTTTTCTTCAAAGTACCACTTTAAACTCAAAATCTCAAATATTTGCTCTTTTATGCTGTCTCCAAAGTTCCGCATCTCACCTATTCCACCATTTTTCTATTATTTTTTATCCCTCTTTGAATGGATATTTTCAAACAACTTGTCTAGCCCTTTAGTTTTTTTCCTCTGTTTGATCTGCACTCCTATTGATATTTTTATATTTTTTTATATTTTTATATTTTTAACTTTCTCCATAAGATTTTCAGTTCAAAGTTTATTTTTCCCTTACCCTCAAAGTTTATTTTTAATTAGTTCTACCTACTGCAATTCTTGGTTAGGATATCAAAAATTTCCTCTGTATTCTGGTGAAAATAAATAAGTTGCATTAAAGCCATTCTTTTAGACTCTCTGTTAAAGGATTTGTTCACAATGTTTAAAATCTAGTCAGTTTCTGACACTTTTTCTTGATTATTAGATAAGGCCCAAGTTCTCTGTAGTTCCTTCCTTGTTGGTTATGACACTACCTCCATTTAAATTATAAAAGTTCATATGTATTGCATACATTCTTTACTCAAAAGTGAATGGAGAAGAATGTCAGCAAATTCAGTTTGCCCTGCTTTATAAATCTTCTGCTTTGCTCTCTGTGTGTTTCCTTCTAGAGTTTTCTGTGTCTCCAAGTAGGCAGCAGCTATAACGGATAGTGCAGAAAACACAAGGACAAAGAACTAGCAGAGTTAGTGAAAAGGTTATTCAGTCCAGCCCTTGACAGAAAGAAATTCAGTGGCTAGCCATCTTGTAAAGGGAGGTTAAATTCACCTTTATCACTTAGGTGAGGCTATTTGGTGCTCTGTTTTGAATCCTGGAAGCAATTTCTAGGTACTTGCCAAATCACTTCTCCTACTAAAAATACAGTCCATACTCTTATTAATCTAGCAGCATGAGGTCATTTATTATTGAAATAGTGAAACCATTGCACTACTTGTAACTAATAGGGCACAGCTGTTCATTTTGCTTAATACGAAAAAAAAATCCCGGGTTTTACAGAACTGCACTTACTTACCATTGTCTAAATGGAATACCTGTGATATCTACAGACAATCCCTACTCATGTGTTTTAATTACAGTAGAAAACACAATAGCATCCTTAGAGGGGAGCCCTACACTTAATTATCATATGTAGGATGAGTATTCTGAAAGTAGAGCTACCATTTCACTCTAGAGAACTTGTGCTGCATAAAAACGCAGGGAGAATATGTCAATGACCTTCAGGATAACTAAATACTTCAAGAAGATTTAGTAAAGGGTCAAAACAAGTTGTGTTTACTAACAACGTCTTAAAATAAGTTCAATACAAATTGATCAAAATATCAGCTTAGGATTCTAGAGTGGGTAGCTACAGTGAGAGCCCTACATTAATGATTGGAGGACAGAAGCCTAAATGTTCTAAATATATTACTGAAGAAGAGAACTGCTAAATGGCACAAGCTGTATTTCATCTAAAATTTTTCTATCCCAAGAGTAGGGATGTGGGATTGTTCTCTCTTTAGACTCTTCAGAAGACACAATGGAAACCAATGAATTGAATCAGCAGTTGTATGAACTGAAAAAACGTATTTCCTTTGGAGCAACAAAGTATTGGTATAGCTATATCTCTGGTATCTATACACCAGCATTCTAGTAACTATTATCTTTAAAACAACATCTGTGCAGCTGCTCTACTGTGTTCAGAACTGAAATTTCCTTTCAGCTGACCATGACCTCTGGCTCTTATGATCTTTTTGTCTACTGCTCCACTATGATCCATGAGCCTTGATTGGGGTGTGGAGGTTCTATGTGTATATTCTCTTTATACTTTAGCATTCTATCGTCTCTTATCTGTACCTTTGTCAGTTATGGGCCACTGCGTTAGTCACTATTAACTAGATGTAGAAGCTTATCTATCAGATAAGAAGTGTGAGGTGCAGTAATCTATGGGTATAAGTGTAAGTCATTGGGAGGCAGTTGAATACTGTTTCCACTTAAGCAACATAAAATTAGTAGGTTCTCTTCTGTGGCGTGTCTTGCTATAGGTTCTTAGACAAATAAATGAAGTCATGTATGGGCTTTATCTTCCAGAATGTGTCATAATTTCAACCAGAAATTGGATGGTTACTTTCATGATGTATGTGTCACTGCACATCATGGGTGTTTCTTGCCAGACTAGTCATTATAGCTCTTAGGATTAATAGCAGCATATACAAAACCTTTTCAAGTCCAACCCTGATCAAATACCAGCATAAATATGTGAGTTGGATATAAAGTCCCACCAAGAGTCTCGGAGATATTGGTACTTATTAGCTATGGGGGTGGGTAAGTCAGTTTTACTTTCTAAGAGGATAATCCCTGTTGTTGAAGACTTAAAAAGGGGTCATGAATTTGAATGTGTTAAGAGGGAGGGTGGCTCTTTGAAAAGTCTTTGAATGTGATCAAAATACATTGTATGGAACACTGAATTAACTAATAAAACATTTTAAGTAGTAGGAAAAGCTCACAGTGTAGAGTGTTATATTACTCTCCTGTGATTCTGACCATTGTGTTTCTATATTTCCCTTAATACCCACTACAGATTAAGTAATACATGTTTTCCCTTTGAGTATGAAAGTATACCTACTTGTAACATTCTCTAAAATTTATCTATATTCTTAAACAAGTCTCTGCCTTTTTATGATGATTGATGTAAACTAACAACAGGCCACTGCATTTCCCATATTTCACATTTCAGCTTCCTTAATCCTTCATTTTATCCTTGAATACATCAAGGTCTTCCCTTATAATACTACATGCCTCTGCTATTCCTGTCAAAAGTCTTCTCTTAATGAATATTTTAAAAGTTTGAGAACATCATACATGCATACAATGTATTGGATAAATCTACCCCATTCCCTCCCCCAACTCCTTTTCTATCCCTCCACTCCCATTCCTTTTCCCTGTAAACTTCCTTGCTCTTTTTAAACCCACTAGGTTCACTTAGTGGGGACATGAGTATTTCATAAACCACTGAAGCAGAGGTTGCCTTTCAGAGTCTACATTACTGGAGAAAGACCAGGGAATGGGGACACATACACACTCTCTGTTTCATACAGTGTGGTGTTGTTGGTTGAATTAGAACTCTGCCTGGAAGATGGCCTTCACTGTTTGAGAGATCAGAAACTGAGACGACAACTATGCTCAAAATAAATCTTTCTTCATAGAGTTAAACATTCTCAGGTATTTCACAACTGTGCTATAATATGAAGGAAGCCACTTGTTCCATGGATAAGTAGAACAAGCATTGAACTAAACAGGAACACCTTCCAAATGACATCATCACAAACTGAGCAGGAAACATTTAGTCACTTCTCCAAGTTCTGGGTCTTTGCAATTGCAGTGAACTAATTGTGTGAAAACCTATTGTCCAGAGCTATGGGTTCTAAGAGTCTCTAATGCTGAGTAAGTCACTTCTACCACTCAGTGTCAGTTTCTTAAGCAAATTTGTGTTTTGCCTATGTTTCATCGTTTAATTATATTTTATTATATTAAAAATGGATTAAGCTCTTTTCAGTTATGTATCACCACACAGCTTCTCCTGAGTCACTCTTTCTCATTGCTATTCCATCAAAATTTGTGAGGTTCAAAGATGAAGCTCCCTTTGATGATTCTGGTGTACATATAATTTAGCAATGGACATTTAAACAAGAGACCTTTGTGGTACTTCCAGCCTTCAATATTTGAGTCTAATTCCCAATGGATATGTTACTAGCATTTCTCTCTTTTATTTTCATCTTCTTTTTTTTTTTTCAGTTTCAGTGTGTGAGTTAGTATCTTTGTAACTGATGAGGATAATGGGGTAAGACAGTTGCTAAGCAACCTCATCTATTTCAAATAGAATGTTGAGATCCATTTCTATGAAAAACTTTTATATGAAGTATCTGAGGGAGAAGTTGATTTTAAATAAAAAAAAAGTCTAATAAAAGAAGTTTGAAGCATATAGCCATGCAGTTTAAAAAGGATCACCAGAAAAAGAAAAATTTGATTTGATAGAATATTTATTTTTTACAAATAAGTTTTAGGTAAATATTTTTTTAAAGACTTGATTAAAGTTTTAAAAAATAGCTTCATATTGTTTCATGACAAAATAGTAATATGCCTTCCAAAAAATTCTGCTTATTTTCTCCATCTTTCATGGATTTTAAGTTCATGCATGGCTACTTGAATCTCTGCCCAGAACCATTGAAGAATGAAATAAATTAATCTACTTTGGCTGTGGAAATAATTAACATTAACATGTCAATCATGGGTATATATTTATCATTCAACCTCCCCTTTTAGTTGCATATGATTGTGGGGAAGAAGAAGAGACTTTCCTTAGATTTGGAATGTCCTTCATTTTGGCATATAACATCACATTATTACAGGAATGTTTGCTCATCTGGGGCTCCTGCTGCACAGGTTAGGGAAAGGGGTAAATAAGTGTTTCCCAGCAGAAAGCAAATTAGAATTCTGCCTTCAACATACATAGTCAAAGTGTCATGCTAAAGTGTTAAGATTTCAAAATACAGAGTGAGAAAAAAAAAATACTACTACACCTTAAGTTCTGTTTCTGTTGTGAGAGCACATTCTACTTCTTCAGCCAATAGCATTTCAGATACCAGTCCAATTGGGCATGGACTTTTATACTGTAAATGCAGCTTCAAAACATGTGCTCACTCTCTTGCTTCTGGCTCTCTCTTCCAGCTGTTAGACTCTGCTCCTGTTCATTAAGAGGACTATTATCTAGGAAAGTGATCTATGTTTCCCTTAAATTAATAACTTTATTATTCATAATTCTGAACAGGCGTGGGATTATTTTGTGACTTCTGCCATCATCTGGCACCTAACATGGGGCAACTGCATCCATATAAAGTCTGAGAGAGCTTGGGAAGTAATTCTAGACAGAAAAAAAAATAGAGTAAAGCACAGTTTATTGATAGCAGCACTTCCTTGGGTGGGCTTTGCTTTTTAGAGGCAAGTGCTCTCATTTAATAGATGCTTTCTGACTCTGTTTTAGGTGCAAAACCTTAGAGCTCTTTTAAGAGGTCCTTCCATGAAACATTTAAATGAACACACTTTTTTTGGTGGTGGGAGGGACCTTGAAACTCCATAGAGTTGTGGCAATAAACATGGCTCTGGCCAGTACCTCTGCCAGGAGGCTAGAATCTCAGAAAACAAAAGAATGGACTTCATCCAGCTATCAAGGCCATGGCTTTAATCCTAGTCATATGCTTAGTAAATTAAAGACTTATGTGGTCAGAAAAAGAGACATATATAATAAATATAGATTAAAGAAGAAGAAAACCTCTAAATAGTTTACTGTGTGTTTAAAAACATATGTAGGCTTACGGAAAAAAAAAAGCATAAAGTCCTTAAAAGGAAAAAGGAAAAAAAAAGAGAGTAGTTGGGTTTGGTGGCACATACCTTTAATCCTAACAATTGGGAAGAACAGCTAGAAGAATCTCTGTGAGTTCATGGTGTGATAGCACATACCTTTAATCCCAACACTTGGGATGCAGAGGTAGACAGACCTCTGTGAGTTCAAGGTGTGGTGGCACACACTTTTAATCCCAGCAATTGGGAGACAGAAACAGGAAGATCTCTCTGTGAGTTCAAGGACAGTCTGGTCTACAAAATGAATTACAGGACAGCCAAAGATACACAAGAAACCTAGTCTCATAAAACCAAAAATTAAAAGTAAAAATAAAAGAAATAGAGTTTAAAATAAAGCCACATAAAGATAGAAAATACACAGAGTATCTGAATTCTATATATCATTGTGTTGTCTTTGAATTTTTGATGGCTGAGAAGGGAGCAACAGCTGCTAAAAGTTATTTGTTTATAAATACTGCTGAATTAATCCAAGATAGGTATTTTGACAATACCTTGACTTCAAAATTGAAATCAAAAGATACGTTACTTTAGAGAAGAGGTTTTGCTTTTGTTTCCACAGGAAATGAGAGGCTGTGAATTCATTCTGAGTTAAGAAAAATTGGGTTTGATGATGAAAGACCACCTGAGAAATCTTTGGTAGGAATGGATAGCCCAGATGTCTGAGTTCTACATCCAGAACAAATTCAAGACTGCTGCCTTGGATAATCAAGCCTCACAGGATACTCTAGTCATGATTTGATCATAATTCTAAATTTTCTTTAGGTCTCCATAAGATTATCTGCACCCCCAATCAGGAGGAAGTATCCTAGAAAGCTATGCCCACATTCCCCAAAATATGGATTATGGATATTTATTTTTGTTTAGAGTATTGGTTACAAGATGTTATGGTTAATATTCTTGAAAAAAGCTAAACAAAGGATATTAGATTAAGAGTTCTTATTTTGTAAAAAAGGAGTGGGGGGAGTGGTGTGGGACAATGGTTTTACCCTGTAAAGACTTGATTCTTGTACTTGTTTAATAAATGTTGATTGGCCAGTAGGCAGGCAGGAAGTATAGGTGAGGCAATCATGCAGGAAGTAGAGGTTGCACAAGGAGAATTCTGGGAAAGAGGAAGTTTCATTCTGCAGTCATTACCTAGTCGCAGAGGAAACAAGGTGTGACTGCCTCGCCAGATAAGGTACCAAGTCATATGACTAACCTAGACAAGTGTAATGGGTGAATATAATTTATATAAGTTAATAACAAGTCTGAGCTCCTTCCCCATGAACTTCATCATCTGGGCACTGATTTTTAACAGTGACAATCTCCAGAGATGTATTTCTTGTAGGAGTGATGCTGACTACAAGTGCATACATGGTGATCGTCTTGTTCAGACATCAGAGGCAATACAAGTATCTTCACAGCCTCAGTCACCTGAGAGCATCCCCTGAGAAAAGGGCCACCCAGACCATCTTGCTGCTGGTGGTTTGCTTTGTGGTCATGTACTGGGTGGACTTCTTCTCTCATCCTCTGCTGTCATGTTATGGATGTACGACCCAGTCATCCAGAGTGTTCAGAAGTTTGTGATGAATGTCTACCCCACAATTATTCCTTTGGTACAAATCAGTTTTGATAATAGAATAATCAATATGCTGAAAAGCTTGAGATCAAAGTGTCACCAGATTTTTTAAGAAGGCTAATTTTCTCCTTTTTAATAAAGTGATTTATTTGTTTCTATGAGTATTGCATCATCATGTATGTATGTGTGAATTTCTAATGCCTACAGAGGTCAGCAGAGGCTATTGTTCCCTCTTGAACTGGACTTACAGAGGGTTCTAAGACATCATTCTGATGCAGCTGTAATTGTTTCTTCCAACATACTGATTTTTCTTAAATTACTTAATATTTCAAGTAACAATCCAAGATTCTTCATATTTTAAATAAAATGTATGGTATTACAAAAAAAGAAGTCTGAGCTACTAGGACAATCAGTTTATAATTAATGTAGACCTTTGTGTGTTTCTTTGGGACTTAACAACTGTGGGAACTGGGCAGGATAGAAACCTCTGTCAATATGTTTCTATGTCCCAGTTATCTTTAAAATGTTTAATTCACATCTTAATAGTTACCCAAGTGAGTTGAATATAAAAACAGTATTATAAAAATTATTTTCAGGGATGATAATAAACCATATATATATGGGGGGTTGTGGGGGTGTGTATGTATATTGTTTGTGGTCTTTTAAAGAATTCTTTATATTGTCACAGTAAGAGTTTACTTTGTTCACCTAAATTTCTGGTACACATTTATGGAACTATTGCATCTAATATGGCCTTATATAGAATAATTTCTTCATACACCTTTAGTTGTAAATAAATTGTGCAGAGAGTTAATTATTAGAAGATCCAAACTTTTCTCTTATACATGTTCAGACATGGAAGGATGAAGGCTGAGCACTGCCATTGCATTGATGAAGACAGTAAAGTTGTACTTCATGAAGAGAGAAATTGGCTTGAAACTTGTAAACTAACCCATTCTTCCCTCAGGGAGATAAAATTGCAATATTTCTGTGGCCATAATTTTCAGCTCCTCTGGTGTCAACTCAATGTGTGGAGAAAAAGCTGGCTTACCAATCCAAACATCTTACAAATAAATAGTTTGGTCTTATGTATGACTAATCTGCTCTGAAGCACCCAATATTATCATATCTGAGGAGCTAAGCAGACTGAGTCTGTTTACTAGCTTGGGAGGACTATTATTATTGTACGTTAATGTATGCTATCTGCCCTGAAGGCCAATAAGGGTAACACAGCAGTTGATCTGGAAACATGATTCCACAGCATAAAATGATAGAAACTCCTCCCAAGGTATTCCCTGGAGATGATAACCATAGGCCATCATACGCATATTAGAGTGATACTGTCTTCTTCATATTCATCTGCATTTTCTAGCTCTGATGATCACATAGCCATAATGGCACAAACTGACAGAAAACTATCCAGCACAAATGTGCTTGGTATTTCATTTCATTTTGTGACAGCATCTGACTGTATTTCTGGCTGGTCTTTAACTCAGAGATCCACCTCTGTCTCTGTCTGCTGAGTGTTAATATTACATATTTTTTGAGATTATTAATAAAATTATATTACTTTTTCTTCCTTTCTACCTTCCAATCCCTCCAGTCCAACTTGCTGTCTATCAAATTCATTGCCTCTTTTGCATTAATTTTGACATACATATACATGTATCTACACATATGTACATATTTATGTGAATATACATATGTATATATCCATATAATTTAAATATACAAATACAACATTTTCAGTCTATATAATGTTACTTTTATATATAAGTTTTCAGGGCTGATCATTTGGTATTGAATAACGAATCTGAGGACTCTTCCCTGGGGAAGACTATTTCTCTAACTCTCAGCACACCTTTTTTGTCTGTAGTCTTTATTTAGGGTTTTAATCTCATAATAATTCCTTCTTTCACATAGCATGTCTATTGATACAGTCCTACCTAATCAAGACTTGCTTAGGCAGCTGTGTTGGTGAGATTTTATGTGTTAAGGTTGTGACATAATCTTAGTTACACTGTGTAGCAATGAGAGAATGTCATTAAAATTTGCCTTAATCTTTCAGATTTTGAAAGTTTTCTGCCTCTTTTTCTGCAATGATCCTTGAGTCTTAAGTGTAGGAGTTGTTTTGTTGATGTATCCAATGGGGCTCACCACTAAAATTCTGCATTTTGATTGACTGTGTTTTGCTGTAATGATTTTTATCTATCATAAAGAGAAGTGTCCCTGATGAGGGGTGAAGACTATATTTCTCTATGAATATACGGACAACTGTTTAGAATTTAGTTAGTGATTATTTATTAAAGTAGTAGTTATAGGTTCTCCTTCAAAATTCATGACTTTACTAGCCCTTGGTTGTTTACTTGGTTACAAGGCATGATTTCCCTCTTTTTGCATAGATCTAAAGTCTAATTAGAGAGCTGTTGGTTACTGGCAAACTATACTCACCACTATTTCACTCTTAGGGCTGTCATAAAATGGTTGTCATTGCTGTGGTTCATAGCTGTCAAAGCTGGGTGGGACTCTTGGTTGTTTCTTCCCTTTCAAAACTTGCATGGTACTTTCTGGTACCATGAAAAGTAATTCTCAGAGAGGAGGCACATAGGTCAGCTCAACATATATCTGGGAAAATATTCTTAATTGTAGATGTTATAAACAATTTAAGATGATTGATCATAGTTTCCATATGAAACAATTATAAAAATACATATAAAGCAAGTATATATATGTATATGCTTCTTATATATATGTATATATAGAAAGATGACAATAGTTTATCATATTTAGAGAGGAAAATAAAGCAAATTAAGGAAAAATGTAGCAAATTATAAATGTAAATATTCAATAAAATGGTTTGAATTTTTAAAGAAAAAGTAAAAGATAAACTCTGGTAATAAATGCATTTTCTAGATTTGCATTAGGAGACAAAAGCCTAAGATCAGATGTAATATTATAGCATGTCTGAAAATATCAATTAAAGACACATAAGAGTTAGTTTCTACAGCTCAATAAACATGCTTAGAATGTTTATGTGTATTGCTAAGAGGAGAACCAGAGTGCTATTAATTGCTCTGTGGAAAGGTTAGATGTGCATTGAAGATAGAGCAATGCAAAGCTCAGTAGATAATTTGCAGTCATTAATTATTTTTGTAATAGATTATGTTTCTGATTCTTTTGTGCCCTTACGTCAACTGAAATAAGAAAGATAAATCACCTTGTGTATTCTAAGTAAATATTTAATGCAATTTATTTTTATTCATTACTGCTATTAGTTCTAAGTGGATCACTTTATTAAAAAATTAAAAATTTCAAAGGGACTTCTTTCAAAGACTTCTTTTAAAATTGATTGATACAGTATAGGATCAAACTAGGCCTTCTGAAAGTGCTAACAGTTGTATGCCTGGAGCAGAGTGTGGGACCATTGGTAGAAAGATGAGGATTTATCCCTATTGCTTGTACTGGCATTCTGGAACCCATTCTCTTTGAAGGGATATCTTGCTCAGTTTAAATATAGTGAGGAGGGACTTTGTCCTGACTCAGAGCAATGTGCTGGACTTTGATAACTTCCCAGTGGAAGCCTTACCCTCCATGAGGAGTGAATGGGGGGGGCAGGGTAGGGGTGAAAGTTGAAGGAAGTAGGAGGAGGGGAGGGAGTAGGAATGGGATTGGTATGTAAAATGAGAAAAGATCATTTTCATTAAAAATTAATTTAAAAATTTGACACATGGTCAATTTTTTTCAACTTTGAGAAATAGCATTATGTGATATCCAGAAAAAGTATTCCTTGCAACTTTCTTCTCAATATCACAATATGACTAAATAATGTCTTCAGTAGTCTATCATGTCAGTAAGTAATAGAGCTCACTTATATTCTTTTGGATAATATGTAGTACTAAATAATAACTATTACTGTTACTAGTGCTAACAAAGTTAGCCATTCTTACATTCTATCCATATCTGAGCCTAAATAATATAAATAATGGAAAATATTAATTGCAAGATAGATTAATATTTTTTAAAGTTCAAGAAAACAAGGGACTTTTCAGTGCTTTCCTTGATGGTGATGTAGGTATTCATGATACCTCCTGAACCTTTGACTTGGAAGCTTAGAATCAGGCTTAATTATTCCCAGCTAGCATGGAACCTGGTCAATAGTTTGTAGTATGAGCGACACAGTATATAAGACATGTTACATTGAAAATCTAAAGTGGTTTTCAAAGGTCACCAAAGAAAATGTATTCAAATATAACTTGAAGAGTTACTAAATAACACACAGTCATTAAGAAGATTACAGCTTACATTTTAAAGTGAAATTATAGAATATGACCACTCATGGTTACCTGAACATGTAAAATCCTTTGTCTTCAAAGCACTTACAATGTTATATTTGGGTCATAGAAATCACAGAAACAAGCACAGGAGAAGAGCAGCCTTGTTTAAAATATAAAATACCGTAGGAATACTCAAACTAGAAGAAGTTTCTATGTGTTACAGCCTGTTGTAAATCAGAGCACAGCTAACATATTTTTACTTTTTGAAACTCACAACAGTTCCTCTCGATGTGGTAATTTTAGATGAAAATTAAGGACTTCAAATAATTTTAATGATTTCCACAAAGTCACCCTGTTGCTTGTTAGATGATATTCTATACTGAAAACTTGATTCTGTAGGCACACTTATTTTCCAGATAGTTAAGTCTAATCAAACAGGTTGGTGAATATCACCTTGAGCTTAATGTAGGCATAGAAGTTAGTCCTTCATGTGACCTTGATAAACAATTGTACTTGGGCTTAGCTTATGAATGAATGAATGAAGATGTTTTGTATGTTTTTCTTTGTGTTCATGTTTGCTCTCTATTTTGTGGAAGTTGTCAGTGTTTAGACACAGGCAACCTTGTTTGTTCGTGAGTGTGTGCTTATTTTTTTTCTTTTTGGCATGGTCTCTCACATGCCATAAACTTACCATATAGACTGAGCTGACTGAACAGAGAGCCCCAAGGATTTGCTATTTCCTTCTATCTGTAGCTGGCATTGTAAACTCAGTACTTGTCAAGACATATTGCTCCTTGATGTTGGCTCTGGGTCTTCTCTTAGGTCCTCATCAGTCCAGCATTGGCTGACTTAATCATTTACCCAGCCATATAGGCAATACATTTAGAAAAAACCTTCAATGCCTCCTTTTTATGACAAATTGACTCACATAATACCACTATTGAGAAATATTTGACTTCCAAGGTCTTGGTAAAGATTCTTTTTGTTATTATTATTATTAATTTATTATTTAATTATTAAAGATTTCTGCCTCTTCCCCGCCACCACCTCCCATTCCCCCCCTCCCCCAATCAAGTCTTCCTCCCTCCTCAGCCCAAAGAGCAAGCAGGTTTCTCTGCCCTGTGGGAGGTCCAAGGACCACCCACCTCCATCCAGGTCTATTAAGGTGAGCATCCAAACTACCTGGGCTCCCACAAAGCCATTACGTGCAATAGGATCAAGAACCCATTGCCATTGTTCTTCAGTTCTCAGTAGTCCTCATTGTCCATTATGTTCAGCGAGACAGGTTTTGTCCCATGCTTTTTCAGACCCCGGCCAGCTGGCCTTGGTGAGTTCCCGATAGAACATCCCCATTGCCTCAGTGTGTGGGTGCACCCCTCGCGGTCCTGAGTTCCTTGCTCGTGCTCTCTCTCCTTCTGCTTCTCCTTTGGATCGTGAGACTTCAGTCCAGTGCTCCAATGTTGGTCTCTGTCTCTGTCTTCTTTCATCGCCTGATGAAGGTTAATATTCAGGAGGATGCTTATATGTTTTTCTTTGGGTTCACCTTCTTATTTAGCTTCTCTAGAATCACGAATTATAGTCTCAATGTCCTTTATTTATGGCTAGAAACCAAATATGAGTGAGTACATTCCATGTTCCTCTTTTTGGGTCTGGCTTAACTCACTCAGGATAGTGTTTTCTATTTCCGTCCATTTGTATGCAAAATTCAAGAAGTCATTGTTTTTTTACTGCTGAGTAGTACTCTAATATGTATATATTCCATACTTTCTTCATCCATTCTTCAATTGAAGGGCATCTAGGTTGTTTCCAGGTTCTGGCTATTACAAACAATGCTGCTATGAACATAGTTGAGCATATACTTTTTTTGTATGTTTGGGCATCTCTTGGGTATATTCCCAATAGTGGTATTGCTGGGTCGAGAGGTAGGTTGAGCCCGACTTTCCTGAGAAACCGCCACACTGCTTTCCAAAGTGGTTGCACAAGTTTGCATTCCCACCAGCAATGGATGAGAGTGCCCCTTTCTCCACAACCTCTCCAGCAGAGGCTATCATTGGTGTTTTTGATTTTAGCCATTCTGACAGGTGTAAGATGGTATCTTATTGTTGTCTTCATTTGCATTTCCCTGATTGCTAAGGAAGCTGAGCACGATCTTAAGTGTCTTTTGGCCATTTGAACTTCTTCTGTTGAAGGATTCTTTTATACGCAAAAAACCACCTTTCAAATGGTCAACCATAAGAGCATTCCTCTCCATTAATCTGTTTTCTGACTCCCTTCTCCTAAGTAATACTAATGACTGATGCCTTTTGTGTGGGGTTCCATTTGAGTGTAAGAAAGCACCCCATTAATATATGGGTTTTAATTTAATTACAAACAGAAATGTTAAGTTATTGATAAGGTAAAATAAATGCTTTTTATACTTGTTACCTGTATGAATATTTTTTAAATATCAAGACTCACTTTAGTCAAAATTATAAATTTTAAAATATCATAACCCCTACTAAAACCTAAAATATCTTGTTTCTTATCTCATCTATAATAATTTTTGTATTTTTACATATTCTCCAAATTCTTTTTATCATTATGTTTATTTATTTCTTTTGTTAGTCAGAATGCATCTCAGCAGCAAAAGATGGCAGCTGAGAAGTTGTAAACTCATCATGCTGACATTCTATGAAATGGTTCCATATTAATTATAAAATGTGTGATGAGTTCTGCTAAGCAACTTTTGAACTTGGTATGCATGTAAGAATGTTGAAGAAGGCAAAGTAGAGCATAGTAAAAATACTAATGTATAGGGAAAGTAATACAATTGTAATTATGGTTCCTTTGCTAAGTTTTCTTTACAGTCTTAGTATTTCAATAATGAGAACATGAGTTTCTAAAGAGTTTTCTCATCCTTTCAAGTCAGGACAGAGCTGCTAGAATGAGAATACATTTTTATTGTAATAAAATGAGAAGTTGTGTTTCACAAATAAAATCACTTCAAGGACAATGGCACTAGGTTTTGATCCTAATACATGAACTGGCTTTGTGGGAGCCTAGCCTGTTTGGATGCTCACCTTCCTGGACCTAGATAGAAGTGGGAGGACCTTGGACTTCCTGGAGGGCAGGGAATTTGGACTGCTCTTCAGTATTGAGAGGAAGGGGGAATGGAGTGGGGGGAGGGGAAGAGGAGTGGGGAGAGGGGGAAGGGAATGAGGGGAGGGAGCAATGCATGGGAGGAGGGGGAGGGAAATGGGAAACAGGGAGGAGGCGCAAATTTTAATTAAAAAAGAATAAAATAAATAAATAAAAAAAATTGGCTAATGTTGCTTGGAGACCTCAATGTTTACAGACTTCTTTGTGTATCAAAGACTAGAGTTCAAATGCTGAAACATGAGCCATAATGTCAACTATGTGAGGACAATCTATGTGAAAGCAGAATGCATTCAAAATGATTTGATTGGGTCAGTGAAAACACAATTATGTATAACTATAGTTATGGTTCATAATGAGAAAAAAATCAAAGAAAGAATGTTTGTCAGGATTGAAAGAACAGAGAAGGTATGATTTTGATAAGGGAGGCCACTGAATTATCCTTTAGGCCCTTTTCGTATACAGGAGACAATATGTTGCATATGTGGTGTCTCTGTCATTGGTGCCTTACTTCCTACAGTTTCACTTAAGTCTCATAATTCAGTTCTTCATAGTTCTATACAAAATCCTTCCCACTAAACATGGCCTCCTTTTCTCAGAGTTCCATTTTTCCTTGCCTTAGGTATTTTCATTATTTTTCAGTTGTTGGCTGAAATTTTTATATGTAATAAAATGTGTCTTTATTACTGCCCATCCTTTAGTAAGCAGTAATTGCCTCAATACTGTTTAGAATAATCTATAGTATAATTCCCAGGAGCATTTGGCAAATCCTGTGTGGCACTGGCAGTGATGTTAACTGGATGATTATATCATTTAAATCTTTATCACATTACTATTTGGATATAAAAGATACTGATTAGATTCTTAATAAATCATAGGATCAGGATGGGTAAATAAGGATAAACTCCCTGGAGTACAGGTCTGACTACACCAGCAAGAAATGACTGATACTCACCACTTGTGAGATAGTGCTTGACCTTCTAATATCACGAGCAATTATAACAAGAATTGAAAACATAAGAACAAGATGTACTATTTACTGGGAATTTATGAAAGCATTGTCTTAAGAGATGAAGGGGCCACAACTTAGTACAGAATACTAAGGAGAGAGGACAGTCTGATAACATCTCCCTATCTCCATTACCTGCATGTCTAACTTTCTAACCATTACCCAGCATATTAATTTTTCATCTATTTATAGAAAATAGTAATTTCTGTTGAATATTGCACTATATTTCAACTTCTCTTATGTGAATTCTTCCTCTCAAACATGTTAAGGTTTTCTTTTCCTCTGATCCTCTTCAAAGATTCAGTCTCCCAGAGCCTGGCTTTCACCATCTAACACTACAGTCACACTGTGATCACTTGGTGAAACACAAGTCCCTTTCAAAATAATGTGAACTGTGAGTTGCACAGAACAGAGGGATGTTTGCTGAATAGAACACTTTTGGCCTGGTATCTTGTTGTTCCTGAAATGTGACATTTAGGTGTTAAAACTTTTTCTTGATTTGAGAATGTTCTTAGAGAGAGAGCCCTCATGTGTATGACAAAAGAGCATACTGTGTGATTCGATTTTCAAATCAATTCTCTAATTCGGATCCGACATCAAAAATAACCACTCACACTGTTAATTGAGCTGAATTTTAAGTCCCCAGCCTGGCCTTACTATAGTTAACCTAATAAAATAAAGACACAATTCTCTTCTCAAATAATTCATCAGAAAAAATATACCTCACGGTTGCTTTATCTATTGGTCTCTGCAACTGACAGCACATGAAAGTCAAGTGCCTCTCCAGCCCTCAGCTTAAGTTATTGCTCTGGCACTAAAGGGAGAGATCTAAGGATTCCTAACCACGTGAATACATTTATAGGCAGAAATGAACTAGATTTCCCATCGCTTAGATGATTGATTAAAAATTCATTAGTTTCTGTGTGATTGAATTTAATGACCTCCTACTGAAAGCAAGAGGGTTCAACAACCCACATGTATCTATATCCAATTTTATAATTACATGGATTTGGGGGATTTTGGTTTTGTGTTTTAATAGAATATTAAAACTCTGAAATGCAATAAATACAAAAAAACTGTTCATGTTAATCTTTCCTTTTCCTTTTCCTGATTTTATATGTTGTTCTTTTGTTTTCCTCTCCAGGGAGATGTGGTGCCTCTCCGGCAGCATCCTCAAGAGTCTCCCAGTGTGGTTGGCTTCACATAAACTCTGGGGTGAGGCAAAATAACATCACAGAGGAATAAAATAAACAGAAAATTCAAAGGAAGTTTAAATTGAATTCTGTCGCTCCTCTCAGGTGAGCTTCACACTCTTTCACAGCAGCTCTGATGCACCATGTGTCAGGCCTCCTGTGCCATGTGTTAGGTGGAAAAATTTGTTTTCTCATGCCAGCACAAACCACACGCAAGACTAGACAGGTGTTGTGGCCACCTCAGCCTCTTTAAAGTAATGGGGTCATCAAATGTAAGGTGCCGCCAACCCAATGACTTCTCGCTTCAGCCTAATATGCATTTTACAGCTTTTCTTGAACAAATGAAGATTTCTGCATTGTCTCCTGAAGATGGTAGAAGTCCTCTAACATTTTGTATATTTGCAATAAATCTTGAACTTGAGGAGACAACAACAAGTTCTGTCCACAGCAAAAAAAAGGCTTTCTTGTGAGTGTTATTCATGAGGCTGAAGCGTTTTTGTCTTACAGAGAACATAACACAGGAATGCTGGAAAAACATTCTGTCCGATAAATAGGTAAAATTTTACTTTCTACACACATTGATTTATAAGTTATTTTATCCAGGAGTAATTCATACCATGATTACTTTTGCTAAGCAGCAGACTTGATTATCACTGAGCTATGCTAACAAACCTCTTTGTTGACCACACACCAGAAGCTTAATTTGTTCTCTGAGCAGCCAGGAGATGGCTCAGTGGATAAATTGTTCTACATACAAGCCTGGTGATCTGAGTTTGGTTCCTGAGACACATGTGAAAAGCCTGATGTCCTGGAAGGCATCTGAATTCTCAGTGTTCCTCTGGGGAGTTAGGACATGGAGGCAGGGGAATTGGATGGAAGTTCCCAAGCCAGGTAACCTGGAGAACACAGGGCGACAGAGCATGGGGAGACTGCTTCCTCAAGTTGGAAAATGAGAGCTCACTCACTTCTTAAAGTCATCTTCTGACCTCCATTTGGACATATGGCACACACATGCCAGAACACACACAGGCAAACACACACACAGCACACACACACACACACACACACACACACACACACACCATGGGACTATCGACATAGTGAGGTGATACAATGTCAGCTTGATGCTCAGCATGTGAATATGAAGGGCCTGGCAGATATTGCGCATATTCCATTAGTTTCTTTTAACTGTAGCACATTATCAAAATTAAGTACTTGTTAAAATAACACAAATGTTCTGTATTATCATTGTGCATTTCAGAAGCCCTGATGTGATATTTTACAGTTAATATTCTACTGATCTGCTTTGCTGAGGGGTGTCTGTTTATTGATATTTATTTATCTGTTTAAGTTCATAGAACTTTATATCTTATTTTTGCTTCGTAGCATACTTAAATTAGAAGTGCAAAATTGATCTGGGAATAATGTAAAACATCCTGCTGTACTAGTATCTTATTAACAAAATACTTCAAGTTAATGCTTATACTTTATTCCCAAGGCAAACACATTTTCTTACAGTCTTTATGTTGGAATTAAACAAGAGTGCCACGAAACTAAAATAAAAGTGACGGTGGACTTGACTCTTTTTGGGAAGTTGGAAGACAAGGCTCCCATCTTCCTTTGTTTGCCGTAATTGCTACAGGTGTCTGTGGACCCACAGTAGTTTCTAACCTTCACAGTTGACACTGATCAAACT
Organism: Chionomys nivalis; assembly: GCF_950005125.1. Taxonomy (NCBI): domain Eukaryota; kingdom Metazoa; phylum Chordata; class Mammalia; order Rodentia; family Cricetidae; genus Chionomys; species Chionomys nivalis. The sequence goes on from NC_080091.1 coordinate 8,551,349, forward strand.
AAAGTTTCCACATCGACTCCCTGTCACAAAGCCTCTTTGATCCACTTCTCCATATAAAGACTTATGCTTATAATAGACATCAACTACCTCCATGTATAGCCTGCTTTCCCTTTTAGTTTTCAAGCTGATGCAACATAAGAATCACCTGGGAAGAGAGAACCTCAACTGAAAAAGAACATGTGGCTGTCTGTGAGGGATTGTTTTCTTTATTGATATATGCTATGCCCACCATGCATAGTACAATTCCTATGGGTATATAGAAATCTAGTGAACATGAAACAGTGACTGAGCCGGAGGGCAAGCTACTAAACGACATTCCTCTGTGATCCCTGCTTTAGTTCCTGTCATGACTTCCATCAGTGGTAGACTGTAACCAGGAAGTGCAAGCTGAAATTAACATTTTTAACTCTTCTTCCCCTAAGTTGATTTTGATCATGACATTTATCACAGCAGTATAAAAAATTAGAACACTTAAGATATCAATTTCATCTTTAAAGAATTTTTAGTAAAGATGAAATAAAGATGGTCAATAGACCAGCATCCTGCTAACTTTAGAACCTAACAAGAAGTATTGTTGACTTTTTCCTGAACACTTGTTTCAACCCAGTTTCTGTCCGGAGTGGTCATTGGGGATACAGAGCCCTATTGAATTGCCCTTGTTTGAGATACCCAGGCTTCCTCTTGTGTCAACCACATGATATCAGGTTGCTTGTATTGTTTGTGTTGAGACAGGGCAGTTGTGACTTCCTCAGAAGTGAAATCAGTTCTTGCTTTTGAAAACATGTGAGTTAATATGCATCTAGCACAAGCTAAACATCTAGAGTTGGGAAATGTTCCCTTATCATCAAGACTTGGGCTGAAATTTAAATGATGAGTCTTTTCTATAGCCATCTCGAGAAGGGAAAATTTTTTTGGCACAAGAGTCAAGGGTGTATGGAAATCTCCTCTACCACTTCATCTCACTGTGCATTAGTTCATTTGTTCAGCTTCGTGTATTTATAGTTTGGTTTTCACTCACACTATATTCTCTAACAAATTTCATAACCACCTGATTGTGCACCCTCAGAAAATTGTATTCAAGAGGATGTAAAGATGCTTTTTAGACACTGTTGTATGAAGTTCTGTATAAGAGCAACTGGTTTTCTTTTGTGTGACTTGGTCATATGTTTATGATACTCATTTATCATGGTTTACGTTGATGCCTGGCTAGCACAGCATCCTTTAATTCATGTTCAGTTTCTTTCAATAAATCCGTCTCAACATTGCACAAGTAACACTAATAATAACACTAACATGAAATTAAATTTGATTTGGCTTGATCTAATGCTATTACTTATGTTTCGCCATGTATATACCCACTCATTTGGGAACTTGAAAAATAAATTGTGTCTTCAGTTCAAGTTCTCAGATGGAGAGAAGCTACTCACAATCAATATTCCCAAACCCAGAGTTAGAAGCTCTATCTCCATCATTACCTGATTACCTCTATGTGATGTTGAACCTTGAAATTGAACTTGGGGCCCCAATACTTGAAACTGTTTTTGATGGAGAAGAGATCTGTAAAGGTGGATGAAACTATGTTTTTTTTTTTAATTTAGAGTGATATAATTTTGTGATAAAAAATTAACAAGGTAGAAAAAACATGTTTCCAGAAATAATGGCATCAAAAAAGCTCTATGGTTGACATTTACAAAAATGTTTCCGTTAGGATTTTCTCATTGGACAAGGTGTTGATTTCCATAATAACAATTCATCCCAGTATTTTATGCATTTTTACCATATCTATCCTAGTTAATACTCTTTTTCCCTGCACTGAATATTTCTCCTATCTTCCAAAAGAACTATATTCTACTTTTTTATCCTTGATGGCCAATGAAAGATACAGTGATGGATAGATAGATAAATACTATTCTTCCAGTGTGTTTTCTCTCTCTCTTTGAAAGCCTTGGTCTTTGTTACCTGCTAATATTTGTCTATGTTCTATATTAATTGTCAAAGACTGGCCTCGACAAAAGTACTTCTTACAAGGCTGGGGCATGGGAATTGAAGAAATATAAGACAGAAAACATAGAAAGTATTGGGAGGGGATTCCAGTGATAGAAATCCTGAAATTTGCCCACATTTATTTTTCCACAACTTTTATGCCCAGTGTAAACTGGGGGAGATTGTAACAAAAGACTTTAAAACATGATACAGAAGGTTAACTCACATAGTCAATGGCCTTAGCACTCTGAGACATCAAATCCTTTGCATTCTTTTGTCCATTTTAGGTCACATACACTGAAGACTGCCCATCTCTACATGACTTCGTAGTAACAATAGAAGTACCAGAAGTACATTTACATAACCTGACTACTCATCAGGATAGCACTGAGCTTTCTTAATTTTTTTTTTTTTGCTTGGGGTATTTGCATTTTTATTACTGTTTGTAGGTTACGTGTATATTTTTTTGTGTGGTGAAGTACTCTATCTGTCTGATTTCTTTTTTTTTTATTCTTTTTTAATTAAAATTTCCACCTGCTCCCCGTTTCCCATTTCCCTCCCCTCCTCCCAAATATTGCCCCCTCCCCCCACTTCCCTCCCCCTATCCCCACTCCTCTTCTCCTCCCCCCACTCCATTCCCCCTCCCTCTCGATACTGAAGAGCAGTCCAAATTCCCTGCTCTGCAGGAAGACCAAGGTCCTTCTATCTACGTCCAGAAAGGTGAGCGTCCAAACAGGCTAAGCTCCCACAAAGCCAGTTCATGTATTAGGATCGAAACCTAGTGCCATTGTCCTTGGCTTCTCATCAGCCTTCATTGACCGCCATGCTCAGAGAGTCCGGAATCAACCCATGCTTATTCAGTCCCAGACCAGCTGGCCTTGGTGGGCTACCAATAAATCAGTTCCACTGTCACAGTGGGTGGGTGCACCCCTCGTGGTCCTGATTTTTTGCTCATGTTCTTCCTCCTTCTGCTCCTCATTTGGACCTTAAGAGCTCAGACCGTTGCTCCAAATTGAGACTCTGTCTCTACCTCGATCCATCGCCAGATGAAGGTTCTAAGGTGATATGCAAGATATTCATCAGTATAGGATAGGGTCATTTCAGGTTCCCTCTCCTTAGTTGCCCAAGGTACCAGCTGGGGACATATTCCTGGACACCTGCGAACTCCTCAAGAGTCAAGTCTCTTGCCAACCCTAAGATGGCTCCCTTAGATAGGATATATACTTCGCTGCTCCCGTATCCATCCTTCCTATATCCCAACCATCCCAATCCCCCGAGCTCCTCCCATCCTCCCCTTCTCATATTTCTCATCCCATTTCCCCTTTGCCCCATGCCACCTCACCCGCAAGTTCCCAGCTTTTGCCCTGCAATCTTGTCTACTTCCCCCTCTCCATGCGGATGACTATATGATTTTCTTTGGGTTGACTTTCTTATTTAACTTCTATAGGATCACACATTATATGCTTAATGTCTTTTATTTATGGCTAGAAACCGATTATGAGTGAGTACATCCCATGTTCCTCTTTTTGGGTCTGGGATACCTCACTCAGGATAGTGTTTTCTATTTCCATCCATTTGCACGCAAAATTCGAGAAGTCATTGTTTTTTACTGCTGAGTAGTACTCTAATATGTATATATTCCACACTTTCTTCATCCATTCCTCCATTGAAGGGCATCTAGGTTGTTTCCAGATTTTGGCTATTACAAACAATGCTGCTATGAACATAGTTGAACAGATACTTTTGTCATTTGATGTGGTATTACTGGATCTTGGGGTAGGTTGATCCCAAATTTCCTGAGAAATCGCCACACTGATTTCCAAAGTGGTTGCACAAGTTTGCATTCCCACCAGCAATGAATGAGTGTGCCTCTTTCTCCACAACCTCTCCAGCAAAGGCTATCATTGGTGTTTTTGATTTTAGCCAATCTGACAGGTGTAAGATGGTATCTCAAAGTTGTTTTAATTTGCATTTCCCTTATCACTAAGGAGGTTGAGCATGACCTTAAGTGTCTTTTGGCCATTTGAATTTCTTCTGTTGAGAATTCTCTGTTCAGATCAGTGCCCCATTTTTTTATTGGGTTCATTAGCATTTTAAAGTTTAGTTTCTTGAGTTCTTTATATATTTTGGTGATCAGACCTTTGTCTGTTGCAGGGTTGGTGAAGATCTTATCCCAGTCAGTGGGTTGCCTTTTTGTCTTAGTGACAGTGTCCTTTGCTTTACAGAAGCTACTCAGTTTCAGGAGGTCCCATTTATTCAATGTTGTCCTTAATGTCTGTGCTGCTGGGGATAAACGTAGGAAGTGATCTCCTGTACCCATATGTTGTAGAGTACTTCCCACTTTTTCTTCTATCAGGTTCAGTGTGTTCAGACTAATATTGAGGTCTTTAATCCATTTGGACTTGAGTTTTGTGCATGGTGATAGATATGGATCTATTTTCATTCTTCTACACGTTGACAACCAGTTCTGCCAGCACCATTTGTTGAAGATGCTCTCTTTTTTCCATTGAATACTTTTAGCTCCTTTATCAAAAATTAGGTGTTCATAAGTTTTGGGTTAAAATCAGGGTCTTCTACTCGGTTCCATTGATCGACTTCTCTGTTTTTATGCCAATACAAAGCTGTTTTCAATACTGAGGCTCTGTAATAGAGTTTGAGGTCAGGGATGGTAATGCCTCCAGACGATCCTTTATTATATAAGATTGTTTTGGCTATCCTGGGTTTTTTGTTTCTCCATATAAAGTTGATTATTGTCCTCTCAAGATCTGTGAAGAATTTTGATGGGATTTTAATAGGGATTGCATTGAATCTATAAATTGCCCTTGGTAGAATTGCCATTTTTACTATGTTGATCCTCCCAATCCAAGAGCAAGGGAGATCCTTCCATTTTCTGGTATCCTCCTCAATTTCTTTCTTCATTGACTTAAAGTTATTGTCAAATAGATCCTTTACTTCCTTGGTTAGGGTTACCCCAAGATATTTTATGCTATTTGTGGCTATCCTGAAGGGTGATGCTTCTCTGATTTCCCTCTCTGCTTCCTTATCCTTTGTGTATAGGAGGGTAACTGATTTTTTGGAATTGATCTTGTATCCTGCAATGCTACTAAAGGTGTTTATCAGCTGAAGGAGTTCTTTGCTGGAGTTTTTGGGGTCGCTTATGTACACTATCATATCGTCTGCAAATAATGAAAGTTTAACTTCTTCCTTTCCGATTTGAATCCCTTTGATCCCCTTATGTTGTCTTATTGCTATTGCTAGAATTTCAAGCACTATATTAAAGAGGTATGGAGAGAGTGGACAACCTTGTCATGTTCCTGATTTTAGTGGAATAGCTTTGAGTTTCTTTCCATTTAATTTGATGTTAGCTGACGGCTTGCTATAAATAGCTTTTATTATAGTTAGGAACGACCCTTGTATTCCTAATCTCTCTAAGACCTTTATCATAAAGGGATGTTGAATTTTGTCAAATGCTTTTTCAGCATCTAATGAAATGATCATATGGTTTTTTACTTTCAGCTTATTTATATGATAGATTTTCGTATGTTGAACCAGTCCTGCATTTCTGGGATGAAGCCTACTTGATCATAATGGATAATTTTTCTAATGTGTTCTTGGATTCGGTTTGCCAGTATTTTATTGAGTATTTTTGCGTCGATGTTCATGAGTGAGATTGGCCTGTAGTTCTCTTTCTTGGTTGTGTCTTTGTGTGTTTTTGGTATCAGAGTAAGTTCAGCTTCATAAAAGGAATTTGGCAATGACTTCTCTGTTTCAATATTGTGAAATACATTAAGGAGTATAGGTATTAGGTCTTCTTGGAAGTTCTGGTAGAATTCTGCATTGAAGCCGTCTGGACCTGGGCTTTTATTGGTGGGGAGGTTTTTTAGAACAACTTCTAATTCTTCGCGACTAACAGGTCTATTTAGATTGTTCACCTGGTCCTGGTTTAACTTTGGTATATGGTACTTATCTAAAAAAGTGTCCATTTCTATAACATTTTCCAATTTTGTGGCATACAGGTTTTTGTAGTAAGATCTAATGATTCTCTGAATTTCCTCTGAGTCTGTGGTTATGTCTCCCTTTTCATTTCTGATTTTGTTAATTTGCGTATTCTCTCTCCGCCGTTTGATTAGTTTGGATAGGGGTTTATCAATCTTATTGATTTTCTCCATGAACCAGCTTTTTGTTTCATTGATTCTTTCAATTGTTTTCTGTGTTTCTATTTTGTTGATTTCAGCCCTCAATTTGATTATTTCCAGTCTTCTACTCCTCCTAGGTGAGTCTGCTTCTTTTTTTTCTAAAGCTTTCAGGTGGGCTATTAAGTCTCCAATGTGTGCTTTCTCCGTTTTCTTTAAGTGGGCACTTAATGCTATGAACTTTCCTCTTAGCACTGCTTTCATAGTGTCCCATAGGTTTGAGTATGTTGAGTCTCCGTTTTCATTGAATTCAAGAAAGACTTTAATTTCTTTCTTTATTTCTTCCTTGATCCAGGTGTGGTTCAGTAGCTGACTGTCCAGTTTCCATGAGTTCGTAGGCTTTCTGGGGATAGCATTGTTGTTGAATTCTAAATTTAATCCATGGTGATCTGATAAGACACATGTGGTTACCGATATTTTTTTGTAACTGTGTAAGTTTGCTTTGTTACCGAGTATGTGGTCTATTTTCGAGAAGGTTCCATGAGCTGCAGAGAAGAAGGTATATTCTTTCCTATTTGGGTGGAATGTTCTATAGATATCTGTTAAGTCCATTTGATTCATTACCTCCCTTAATCCTCTTATTTCTCTGTTAGGTTTCTGTCTGATTGACCTGTCCATTGGTGAGAGAGGAGTGTTGAAATCTCCTACTATTAGTGTGTGTGGTTTGATGACTGCCTTGAGTGTTATTAACGTTTCTTTTACATAAGTGGGTGCTTTTATATTAGGGGCATATATATTCAGGATTGAGATTTCATCCTGGTGAATTGTTCCTGTTATGAGTAAAAAATGTCCATCTCCATCTCTTTTGATTGATTTTAGTTTGAAGTCAACTTTCTTAGAAATTAGTATGGCCACACCTGCTTGTTTCTTAGGTCCGTTTGCTTGATAAACCTTTTCCCAGCCCTTTACTCTGAGTAGATGTCTGTCTTTGTGGTTGAGGTGTGTTTCTTGTAAGCAGCAGAATGTTGGATCCTGTTTTCGTATCCAATCTCTTAGCCTGTGCCTCTTTATAGGTGAGTTGAGTCCATTGATATTAAGTGATATTAATGACCAGTGGTTGTTAACTCCGGTCATTTTTCCTTTCTTTCTTTCTTTCCTTTGGTAGTAGAGTTTGTGTGTTTCCCTTCTTCAAGTTGTGCTGGTGAAGGGTCATTAGATGTCTGAGTTATTGTGGGCATTGTTGGACTCCTTGGTTTGTGATTTTCCTTCAATTACTTTCTGAAGGGCTGGATTTGTGGCTACGTATTGTTTAAATTTGTTTTTATCCTGGAAAACTTTGTTTTCTCCATTTATAGTGAAAGAAAGCTTGGCTGGGTATAGTAGTCTGGGCTTGCATCCATGGTCTCGTAGTTTCTGCAGTATATCTATCCAGGACCTTCTGGCTTTCATGGTTTCCATAGAGAAATCAGGTGTAAGTCTGATAGGTTTACCTTTATAGGTAACTTGACCTTTTTCCTTTGCAGCTCTTAATATTCTTTCTTTATTCTCTATGTTTTGTATTTTGATTATTATATGACGAGGAGATGTTTTTTTTTTGATCCAGTCGATTTGGTGTTCTGTATGCTTCTTGGACCTTCAAAGGATTATCTTTCTTAAGGTTGGGAAAGTTTTCTTCTATAATTTTATTAAATATATTTTCTGGACCATTGAGCTGTACTTCTTCTCCTTCTTCTATCCCTATTATTCTTAGGTTTGGTCTTTTTATTGTGTCCCAGATTTCCTGAATGTTTTGTGATGAGAATTTGTTGGTTATGCTGTTTTCTTTGATGAGAGTGTTTATTTTCTCTATGGTATCTTCAGTGTCTGAGATTCTTTCTTCTATCTCTTGTAATCTGTTGGTGGTACTTGTCTCTGTAGTTCCTGTTTGTTTATTCAAATTTTCCATCTTCATCCTTCCCTCGGTTTGTGTTTTCTTTATTACTTCCACTTCATTCTTCAAGTCTTGAACCGTTTCCCTTACCTGTTTGATTACTTTTTCTTGTTTCTCTTGGTTTTCTTGGGTATCTTTGAGATATTTATTCATTTCCTCTACCTTTTTGTTTGTAATCTCTAATTGGTTGTGGCAGTTTTTCACCTCCTGTTTAAGGTCCTCTATTATTTTCATAAAATTCACTTTTGAGTCGAATTCTTCTATTTCTTCTAGATTAGGGTGTAGACTTCTCATTTCGGGATTCCTGGATCCTGGTGATGTCACGTTGCCTTTCAAGTTGTTGGGGGAATTCTTGCATTGGCGCCTGCCCATCTTTTCCTTCAAATGGAGCCAGGAGAGGCCTGATGTCTTGGACCAGTCTTTGCTGTGACTAACTCTCTAGGTGTATCTCCTCAGTGTAGGGGCAGGAACCGTTCCCTTCCAGATGAACTCCTCAACACCAAAACATGGATGCGTGGTATTCCAATGACCCATGTAAAGAAGGCCGAATGCAAGGGGTCGGGCGGGGTCCAGTAGAACACAGGCGACACTGCAGTACAAGCTGGAGGTGCCTGCGCTCCCTTTTGGGGGTTGCTGAGGCCTGCCCGCTAGGCAGGCACTCACTGCTCTGGTTGGGTAGCCTTAGTGTAGGGGCGTTTGTGCTCTCTACCGGGACTGTCCGCCCCAGGATAGTACACACTCACCTGTCCCGATGAAACTTCTCGGCACCTACACAGGAACTCCTGGATGCCCCAATGAGTCAGGGACTAAGGGAAATAGGGCGCAGGCAGAGCAGGTCCAGCAGATCACAGCAGAGACTGCAGCCCCAGCAGTGGGGGCCCGCTTTCCCTGGCGGGGACCTTAAGGCCTGCCCTCTAGTCAGGGACTCACTGCTCTGGGTTGGTAGCCTTAGTGAAATGGCAGGAAACTCGAGCTTTCTTAATTTTATAAGAGACAGGCAACCACTTCCTGAGTTAGGAGGTGCAGTTCTGCCTGTCAGTCTCTAAACTCTCTGATCAACAGACAAGGTGGAAACGGGCCTGCATTTTTCTGCCTACACAATTAAGAATTTGACAATTTATTAATGCATAATTAATATGAGAAGGTGTACATATTTAATTTAGAATATTTTATGTTTGTACATGTACACACACAAATAAGGCTATCACCATAATCAAGGTAATTAATGTATCCATCACCTCAAAGATCCTTCTAGTGTCTTAGGGTTTTTCTGCATTTCTTTTAATTTACATAGCTGAGTCTTAGCAAGATTTCTATTTCCTTTGCTCTTTCAAGTGCACAACAAACATGGTGCATTTTGGATACTATGCTGAACAAAGAAGCTCTGGGCTTTGTTCACATCACTGTGAAAACTTGAGATCATTTTATTGAAAAACATTAATAACCATGGGGATATGCTAGTCCTCCAATGATGTGGCATTCCCCTCTGTATGCTGGGAATCTGTTTTATTCCCATTGGTTAATAAAGAGGCTGATTTGGCCTACCAACAGGGCAGAATAAAAGAAGGTGGGAATTTAAAGCAGAGATAGAGGAGAAAGTAGGCAGAGGCAGTGAGACACCATGTAACCACCAGAAGAGACAGATGTCAGCCCTGTAACTTTGCCAGTAAACCACAAACTTCATGGTAAAGTACAAAATAATAGAAATGAGTTAATTTTAGATGTAAGAGCTAGTTAGAAATATGCATCAGCTATTGGCCAAGCTGTATAACAATTAACATCGTGTCTGTGTGATTACTTTGGGTCTGTGCAGCTAGGAACAAGCAGGCCTCTGTCTACACTCCAAGGTGATGTACTTACCATACCTCAGGTTTTTGAATTCTCTGCCCTTGGAGTTCTTGTCCATGCTGGTAAAAAAACCAAGTTTCCTGCTCAAACTGCATGGCATCAATAACAGAAAGGTGCAATTTGGTCCAGAGAAGATGGTGACACTTATTTGTCTTGCTAAAATTAAGCTTTCTTGGGTGAGATTAAGTGGGTGTTTTTATATTTTATAGGAAAAATAATGATGATTGGGAGAGGAGAAGTAGAATTTCTCATAGTAAACAACAGTTCTAGAAACATGGCGGCTTGTATAAAAAACAGATTTTGGGCTTTTTAAAGTCTTTTGAGAAGAAAGGTGAACTAAATATGATTATAGAGACAGAGATTATATTAGAAACTGTTCACTCTCTTGATGCACAAGGCAGAGACTCTCAGTCTCTCTGGACATGCCATCTCGGATTTAGGGCTAATTGGGCAATTTTCCTATATTCCTCACTTTCTCATTTGTGGAAAGCATTTTGAAGATAATGCATGCCCGTTTTTAGTTGCTGTGGATTTCCAAACCAAATGGTAAATGTTGTTCCTATGACTACATCCTTAAACTGAATTTAGATTTTTCTCTTAACAAGTCTCCTGATCTGCATCTTGTGTTGTCAGAGTCTTACTCCACAGTTGAGTTTAAAATGTTATTTAAAGAAAATCTTCTCTTCCTTCATCACTCCTGCAATATAGTCTGAAATGGAAGGGGTATATTTGCCTTTGAAATAAAAATGTGTTTGTGCGCGCGCACGTGTGTGCAGTAGGTGATAGAGAAGGGTGGCAGGTGAGTAGATGCTACCTGGGACAGGCAAGTGGAAAAGAAACTGTAAAGAAAGAGTTCAGAGTGAGCAGAAAGAGTTCAGGGAGAGATGAGAGGTAAAAGCTACAAAGGCACTGCGTTCCAAATGCTGCCACGATATCTGATATCTTCCATGCTAATCCCTTTACCTTAATAATATTGTGTTGTTCTGATCACATTTGACACTCACGTTCTGAGGACACAGCTCATGTGCTGCCTTTTCAGGGTGACTTTTCCAGCTTAGTGTGTGAGACACAGTATTTTCTGCTTTATCCTTTCCTGATTATTTGTATGTTGTGTGTCTGTTTTTTTTTTTAATTTTTTCTTCTACTGAAATATACATCTCATGAAACCTGTCAGTTTAGCCTGTCCTCACTGTCATTGTTTATGTCCAAGTATGTTTCTATGAGTTTTATGTTTCTTGTGAAAGTTATGCTGCTCTCAGAACTCTTCAGGGTTTATTCAAAGCAGAGAGAGTCTCACTCTCAGAACTTCAAAGCAATGACCTTAAAATACACTCAAGCACAACTTAAAAGGTTTGCCAGCTGTGACTGCACTCAGTGGCTTTCCATATTCTCTTTCTAAAGCTGAACAAAACACATACAGGCCATAATGTGAGTTTTTGTTCCGTTTAAAGATTCTCCTCGTTGTTCTTCTCCAGAGTGTTCCCCATTTCTCTCTTTCCTCTAAAGCTCTGAAGAGAAAACCAGCAGAGCTCTAAAAATATGTCGGTGTATGCATTTGCACATTCTCTTGAATCCAGAAAGAGGGACATATTAGTGATAATCATTTCCTTACTTCTCACACTCTATCTCTTGCCAGAATAGAAACTCACAGACCACCTGCTTGCTGAGGCTGCTGCCACCTGCCTGTTCAAAACAGAACGCTCTCTAGGGAAGTCTGAAAACCCTGTGTTTATAAATCTCTTATAAACCAGTCACCCCTTAAAAGTGTCACAGTTTCCTTTCCTTTCAACTCTTCTGATGAGTGCTTCTTCTTGCAGCACTGGCAGTGTCTTTAGGTCAAACCACAATGCTCAGACAGGCTTTCCTTTGAACTCTATTGACTTACCAGGCCAGCTTCTTCTATAGACTTACTTTTTGTAAATTTTACGTTATTTTTAGTTGTCTGTAAGTGAGCATTTTATTTTGTGCACATGAGTATAGTTTAGTGCAGTAACTAGAAGAGAGCATTGGTTCCCTAATGATGCAGTTGCAGACTGTTGTGCAGCACCCAATGTGAGATCTAGGACCCAAGCTCCCGTCTCCTGTAAGAGCATTAAATACTCACAGCTGCTAAACCATCTCTCCTATTCAGACACAAGGATTTTATAATGTTACTTAATGTCTCTGTGTATCATAAAATGTGGAGATTACTAAGACCTAAATTCTTCAATCATTATATTTTGCTGACTTTAAATACACACAATGTACTGTGAATAGGATTCAGCCCAAAATAATTCTATATAAAAATATGACTGCAGTTACGCACGCTATCATTTTCATTGAAATCAGTAGAATGTCTTCTTTAGACACAAAACAAAACTTATTCACTTTCAGTTTGATATATCAAACAGATCGAAGCCATTCAAAGAGATGCAGGAAAAGGCTTGCTGAGGGAACAGTGTGTGAACCAACACACTGCCTAGTTTATTGACTTTACTTTCTCTCTCTCCCTCTTCTTCTCCACCTCCTGGCCTGGAGCTTACAATGGAGGCCAGCCTATCCTCATTTTTTGCAATCCTCTTGGCTTAGTCTCCTCGGCACTGGGACTTTAGGCCTGTGTCACCATATGCAGCTTGAAGGAATTTCCAAGTCAATTTTTCACCCAGACAGATTCTCTCCTGTCTAAGCAACAAACACAAATTTATATCAGTGTCATGAGTGGTACTCCTGGACATGGCTGAGCACACTGATCCATGGATGACAGTGGGAAAAGGACTCTAAATCAAATGATCATCAACAACAAAAAAACATACTAACAAAAGAAGTCTCCATTCTGTGGACCCCTTTAACTTTGTGCAATTTATATTATATTCTTATCATTTTCACCATGATTTGTGAATATTTAAGTCTCTCCTGCTGATGACCAACATTCAGTTCCATCATGGTGGTTTATTCAACAGCCTTGTCAAAGCTGTAATCTCCGTGATTCCCCACAGGCACTAGCATGCTGCATTCTTTAGTTACATACTTTTCTTTAAGTGAGGCACTTCTGCAGATGTAGGCTTCTCCTTTGGAAGAAAGCTCACACTTTTAGTTCAGTGTGCTTGTCATATTTATACATATGCAACTATCGCCTATACATTATAGGGCTTTTGCTAATATCCAGAACTTTGATATAAGTTGCTTTGCCAGAACCACTATCCTAGTGGAAAGATTTGTTCAAATGTCTGTTTATAGTCAGGAACTGCTTGCTATAAAATTTTGTGAAGTCATACAGCAAACACATACCCAAAGGCACAGCAACACACACAGAGCACACAATGACACACAAACACATAAACACATAAAAACACAAACATACACACACAAACCCAGCTATACAAACATACAAATACACACACACAAACAAACACGCAAATGGCACATAAATACATACATAAACCATAAATGCAACTACACAGAGATACATATATATATATATATATATATATATATATATATATATATGCATGTGTGAACACAAAATAGACCCAAACACATAATACACATACACAAGCACACATATAAAAATACGAATACCTAGCCGGGCGATGGTGGCGCACGCCTTTAATCCCAGCACTTGGGAGGCAGAGGCAGGCGGATCTCTGTGAGTTCGAGACTAGCCTGGTCTACAGAGCTAGTTCCAGGACAGGCTCCAAAGCCACAGAGAAACCCTGTCTCGAAAAACCAAAAAAAAAAAAAAATACGAATACCTATACACAAACATTTAAACATGTAAGTACACACCACACACAAAAACATGCACACAGATCTTAAGTCTGTGACTTCCTGGAAGTGAACAGTGCCTAACACAGGCTTGGTACCCTGCTTTGCAGCTAGCTCCCTTGAGTTATTTCTTAACTTCAGGGTTTCAGAGACCATTGTGCTTTCATTTCATATTAAAAACTCATGCAGTGGAAGAGACTAATATCACAAGCAGGGACTCTGTCCTCTTTATGGGATATCTATGGTTCCCTTGTGCTTCCCAGCTGACCCTGCATTTCACCCACTCTTATATACACTCAGTAAATCAGGAAAGATGAACATCAACCTTGAAATGAAGTGGGCCAGGAAAGTAGCAAGCTTTATCTCATGTTCAGTTTGAGGTCAACCTAGAGAACCCCAAGGACATCTCACATAAAACATTTCACAGATCAAAATGAAAATGCTAGGTTGTATAATTCAGCCTGTGTTATGCATCAACTCCCTACCACTGCATTGGTGACTTCCATTTAATATGTGTAAGTAACCCAGTCTTCCTAAGTCTATGATCTTGTCAAAATTAAAAGAAATCGAATCTGTACTAGCTGTGTTTGAAATACAGTTGGAGAATTTCCCGTATTTGAAATGGACAGAATGTACAATTTTAACATGACATAGGAATTGGGAGACCAGAAGAATCTGTATCACTATGTGGAATCTGTCAGATTCTTCAGTCAATATTATGTATTTAATAGCACCCACATGAGTATTGCCTATATTCAATGAAATTCATTTAAAATTCTCACCATGAAACTCTCTAAGGTAAGTTTGAATAAAAAGTCATAGGGAGAAAAAAATCCCTTTTTTTCCCTGTCTTTCTCACTCATTTTAGGTGAATTGCTCATCCCAACTGTCCAGTCCTTATGAGATTTACACTCAAACATCATATATGAGGTAAATCTCCAGGGTGGCTCCCAATTCCCACAGCAAACCCACTGAGTAAAACAGGAACGTGAAAAAGCAAAGCAGCACTGAATGAGCCACAATGCTTCTGGACTTTGTCGTATGCATTTGGAAGGCACAGAATTCCCACCACACTTAACAGCTCTTTGTGTGCCTAGGTAGATGCAGTGCAAACCAAACTGATTGGCAAAGCCTGATTCTTTTGCCTGTGTTTGGCACAGTATCTGCACCATTTAGTACAATACACATTTTCCCTGCTTCCACAGTATAGACCCAGTGGAAGGATACATCAAAATGATCATTGCTTCTATCTGCTATGTGTAAAATTTCTAGGTTTGCAAGCTTCTGACCACATTCCTTCTCTCTGTAGATTCTTGAATAGAAGTTTGACTTTTATGCAATGAGCAGGGTAAAGCATCTCCCTAGCCTATAGCCGTTCAAACGAGAAGCTAGAAAGAGAGTAGCTAGAAGGCCCATTGGGGGCAGACACTTGACAGAATGCATTATAAGTGGCTGAGCACAATTCAGATGAGGAACTTCTGTCAATTTCTTCACAATGGAAGGAGCCCAGCATTTGTCAGGGATTCTTTCACAAGATGCTAACCTCACTGATGCTGGTGGACTCATTACCTAATTGACTCTGGATGGCTTTTCTTAATACCTTCTTCTTGGTGAATAAGAGTCAGGGGATAGGAGTTTGTGACCAGCGGAGGCGGAAGCAGCCCTGGACAGGGAACTCTGAAGTTCCTCATCCCCCTCCCTATACTCCCCGGGCTCCCTGCAGGGGCTCTACCCCCCCATACTGCCTCTCTCTTCTTGTCCCACCCAGCTTGCATCCAGAACCCTTCTTCCTTCTGTCCCCTTTCCTCTTTGGGCACATAACACCATCCAGCTCAGTCTGTCTGGCGCTGGGGGCAAATCCTCAGGGCAAGCAGGCAGGCGAGACCTCCTTTGTCTCACTGGCCCGCCTGCACCAACCAAGGTAGGCGCTTTGTTTACGAACTACCCAACCTGCATGGAGATCTGATCTCGGCACCAGGAGAGACAGCAGTGCGGTGAGTTTGTGACCAGCGGCAGCGGAAGCAGCCCTGGAAAGGGAACTCTGAAGTTCCTCATCCCCCTCCCTATACTCCCTGGGCTCCCTGCAGGGGCTCTATACCCCGCATACTGCCTCTCTCTTCTTGTCCCACCCAGCTTGCATCCAGAACCCTTCTTCCTTCTGCCCCCTTTCCTCTTTGGGCACATAACACCATCCAGCTCAGTCTGTCTGGCGCTGGGGGCAAATCCTCAGGGCAAGTAGGCAGGCGAGACTTCCTTTGTTTCACTGGCCTGCCTGCAACAAGCAAGGAGAGACATTACTAGAACACCAGGAGAGCTAGCACTGCAGAGAGCCATCACTGGGAAGGTACATCAGTAGGCAAGGAGACCTGATCCGGTAAAAGAACATCCAGAGGGGAGCATTCGGAGAAAGAGATGGGCAGGCGCCAATGCAAGAATTCACCTAACAATCTGAAAAACTATATGAAACCACCAGAACCCAGCGACCTCCCAACAGGTGGACATGAACACCTTAATCATGAAGAGGTAGATAAAATTGACTTTATGAAAGTGATTGACACCCTTAAACAACATGTAAAAAATGCCCTTATAGAAATGGATGAGAAGTATAACAGAAAGTTTGAAGAATTGAGTAAATCAGTGAATGATACCCTAGGAAACCAAGGAAAAACAATCAAACAGATAATGGAAACAGTTCAAGACTTAAAAACTGAAATGGAGGCAAAGAAGAAAACACAAACAGAAGGCCAGCTGGACAGGGAAAATCTAGGTAAACGAATAGAGACTACAGAAGCAAGCATAACCAACAGAATACAAGAGATAGAAGAAAGAATCTCAGATTCTGAAGATACCATAGAGAAAATAAACACGCTGATCAAAGAAAACAGCAAGGCCAACAAATTCTCATCACAAAACATTCAGGAAATATGGGACACAATAAAAAGACCAAACCTAAGAATAATAGGAATAGAAGAAGGAGAAGGAGCGCAGCTCAACGGTCCAGAAAATATATTTAATAAAATTATAGAAGAAAACTTTCCCAACCTAAAGAAAGATATACCTATGAAGGTTCAAGAAGCATACAGAACACCGAATAGGCTGGATCAAAAAAAAACATCCTCTCGCCATATAATAATCAAAACACAAAGCATACAGAATAAAGAAAGAATACTAAGAGCAGCAAAGGAAAAAGGCCAAGTTACTTATAAAGGTAAACCTATCAGACTTACACCTGACTTCTCTATGGAAACCATGAAAGCCAGAAGGTCCTGGATAGATGTACTGCAGAAACTAAGAGACCATGGATGCAAGCCCAGACTACTATACCCAGCCAAGCTTTCGTTCACTATAAATGGAGAAAACAAAATTTTCCAGGATAAAAACAAATTTAAACAATACGTAGCCACAAATCCAGCCTTACAGAAAGTAATAGAAGGAAAATCACTAACCAAGGAGTCCAACAATGACCACAATATCTCAGACAACTAGAGACCCTTCACCAGCGCAACACAAAGAAGGGGAACACACAAAATTTACAACTTAAAAAATGACCGGAGTTAACAACCACTGGTCATTAATATCACTTAATGTCAATAGACTCAACTCTTCTATAAAAAGGCACAGACTAAGAGATTGGATACGAAAACAGGATCCAACATTCTGGTGTTTACAAGAAACACACCTCAACCACAAAGACAGGCACTTACTCAGAGTAAAGGGTTGGGATAAGGCTTATCAAGTAAATGGACCTAAGAAACAAGCAGGGGTGGCCATACTAATTTCTAACAAAGTTGACTTCAAACTTAAATCAATCAGGAGAGATGGAGAGGGACATTTTCTACTCATAACAGGAACAATTCATCAGGATGAAGTCTCAATCCTGAATATCTATGCCCCTAATATAAAAGCACCCACGTACGTAAAAGAAACATTGTTAAAACTCAAGGCAGCCATCAAACCGCACACATTAATAGTAGGAGACTTTAATACTCCTCTCTCACCAATGGACAGGTCAAGTAGACAGAAACCTAACAGAGAAATAAGAGAATTAATGGAGGTAATGAATCAAATGGACTTAACAGACATCTATAGAATATTCCACCCAAATAGGAAAGAATATACCTTCTTCTCTGCAGATCATGGAACCTTCTCAAAAATCGACCACATACTCGGTAACAAAGCAAACATCCACAGTTACAAAAAAATATTAATAACCACCTGTATCTTATCAGATCACCATGGATTAAAGCTAGAATTCAGCAACAATGCTACCCCCAGAAAGCCTACAAACTCATGGAAACTGAATAGTCAACTACTGAACCATACCTGGATTAAGGAAGAAATAAAGAAAGAAATTAAACTCTTCCTTGAAGACAATGAAAATAAAGAAACAACATACTCAAACCTATGGGACACTATGAAAGCAGTCCTGAGAGGAAAGTTCATAGCACTAACTGCCCACTTAAAGAAAACAGAGAAAGCACACATTGGAGACTTAACAGCCCACCTGAAAGCTCTAGAAAAAAAAGAAGCAGACTCACCTAGAAGGGGTAGAAGACTGGAAATAATCAAACTGAGGGCTGAAATCAACAAAATAGAAACACAGAAAACAATTGAAAGAATCAATGAATCAAAAAGCTGGTTCCTGGAGAAAATCAACAAGATTGATAAACCCCTATCCAAACTAATCAAACGGCAGAGAGAGAATTTGCAAATTAATAAGATCAGAAATGAAAAGGGAGACATAACCACAGACACAGAGGAAATTCAGAGACTCATTAGATCTTACTACAAAAGCCTGTATGCCACACAACTGGAAAATGTAAAAGAAATGGACGCTTTTTTAGATAAATACCATTTACCAAAGTTAAACCAGGACCAGGTGAACAACCTAAATAGACCTGTTAGTCGTGAAGAATTAGAAGCTGTTATCAAAAACCTCCCTTCCAAAAAAAGTCCAGGACCAGATGGTTTCAATGCGGAATTCTACCAGAACTTCCAAGAAGACCTAATACCTATTCTCCTTAATGTATTTCACAATATAGAAACAGAAGAGTCATTGCCAAATTCCTTTTATGAAGCTACAGTAACTCTGATACCAAAACCACACAAAGACCCAACCAAGAAAGAGAATTACAGGCCAATCTCACTCATGAACATCGACGCAAAAATCCTCAACAAAATTCTGGCAAACCGAATCCAAGAACACATTAGAAAAATTATCCATTATGATCAAGTAGGCTTCATACCAGAGATGCAGGGCTGGTTTTACATACGCAAATCTATCAATGTAATCCATCATATAAATAAACTGAAAGAAAAAAAACATATGATCATTTCATTAGATGCTGAAAAAGCATTTGACAAAATTCAACATCCCTTTATGATAAAAGTCTTAGAGAGATTAGGGATACAAGGGTCATACCTAAATATAATTAAAGCTATATACAGCAAGCCGACAGCTAATATCAAATTAAATGGAGAGAAACTTAAATCCATTCCACTAAAATCAGGAACACGCCAAGGCTGTCCACTCTCTCCATCCCTCTTCAATATAGTTGTCGAAGTTTTAGCAATAGCAATAAGACAACATAAGGGGATAAAGGGGATTCAAGTTGGAAAGGAAGAAGTTAAACTTGCATTATTTGCAGATGATATGATAGTGTACATGAGCGACCCCAAAAACTCCACCAAAGAACTCCAACAGCTGATAAACGCCTTTAGTAATGTGGCAGGATACAAGATCAACTCCAAAAAATCAGTCGCCCTCTTATACACAAAGGATCTGGAAGCAGAGAGAGAAATAAGAGAATCATCACCTTTCACGATAGCCACAAACAGCATAAAATATCTTGTGGTAACTCTAACCAAGGAAGTGAAAGATCTATTTGACAAAAACTTTAAGGCATTGAAGAAAGAAATTGAAGAGGATACCAGAAAATGGAAGGACCTCCCTTGCTCTTGGATTGGGAGAATCAACATAGTAAAAATGGCAATTCTACCAAGGGCAATTTATAGATTCAATGCAATCCCCATTAAAATCCCATCAAAATTCTTCACAGATCTTGAAAGGACAATAATCAAGTTTATATGGAGAAACAAAAAACCCAGGATAGCCAAAACAATCTTATACAATAAAGGAACTTCTGGAGGCATTACCATCCCTGACTTCAAACTCTATTACAGAGCTACAGTAATGAAAACAGCGTGGTACTGGCATAAAAACAGAGAAGTCGACCAATGGAATCGTATAGAAGACCCGGATTTTAACCCACAAACCTATGAACAACTGATTTTTGATAAAGGAGCTAAAAGTATACAATGGAAGAAAGAAAGCATCTTCAACAAATGGTGCTGGCACAACTGGATGTCAACCTGTAGAAGAATGAAAATAGACCCATATCTATCACCATGCACAAACTCAAGTCCAAATGGATCAAAGACCTCAATATCAATCTGAACACACTGAACCTGATAGAAGAGAAAATGGGAAGTACCCTACAACATATGGGCACTGGAGATCGCTTCCTATGTATAACCCCAGCAGCACAGACATTAAGGGCAACATTGAATAAATGGGACCTCCTGAAACTGAGAAGCTTCTGTAAAGCAAAGGACACTGTCATTAAGACAAAAAGGCAGCCTACTGACTGGGAGAAGATCTTCACCAACCCCGCAACAGACAAAGGTCTGATCTCCAAAATATATAAAGAACTCAAGAAACTAGACTTTAAAAGGATAATTAACCCAATTAAAAAATGGGGCACTGAACTGAACAGAGAATTCTCAACAGAAGAAGTTAAAATGGCCAAAAGATACTTAAGGTCATGCTCAACCTCCTTAGCGATCAGAGAAATGCAAATCAAAACAACTTTGAGATATCATCTTACACCTGTCAGTATGGCTAAAATCAAAAACACCAAGGATAGCCTTTGCTGGAGAGGTTGTGGAGAAAGGGGTACCCTCATCCATTGCTGGTGGGACTGCAAACTTGTGCAACCACTTTGGAAATCAGTGTGGCGGTTTCTCAGAAAAATTGGGATCAACCTACCCCTGGACCCAGCAATACTACTCTTGGGAATATACCCTAGAGATGCCCTATCATATGACAAAAGCATTTTTCCAACTATGTTCATAGCAGCATTATTTGTAATAGCCAGAACCTGGAAGCAACCTAGATGCCCTTCAATGGAAGAATGGATGAAGAAAGTGTGGAATATATACACATTAGAGTACTACTCTGCGGTAAAAAACAATGACTTCTCGAATTTTGCATGCAAATGGATGGAAATAGAAAATACGATCCTTAGTGAGGTAACCCAGACCCAAAAAGAAGAACATGGGATGTACTCACTCATAATTGGTTTCTAGCCATGGATAGGGGCCACTGAGTCTATAATTTGTGATCCTAAAGAAGCTAAACAAGAGGGTAAACCCAAGGAAAAACATATAGATATCCTCCCAGCTATGGGAAATAGACATGACTGATGGGCAAAAAATTGGAATCTTGGGGGTGGGGTGGGATGGGGATGAGGGGTGATGGGGAGAGAAAAGTGTGAAGGAGAGGATGAGGGGAACTGGGGGAATCGGGGTGATTGGGGATAAAGGAAGGTTGGATAGGGGAGCAGGGAAACTCATACCTTAGGTAAGGGAGCCACCTAAGGGGTGGCAAGAGACTTGAATTTGGAATGGCTACCAGATGCCCAGGGCAATGTCCCCAGTTAGTTCATTGGGGCACCTGAGGATAGGGAACCTGAAATGAACCTATCCTATAATCATACTGATGAATATCTTGCATATCGCCATAGAACCTTCATCTAGCGATGGATGGAGATAGAGCCAGAGACCCACACTGGAGCACCGGACTGAGCTCCCAAGGTTATAATGAGGAGCAGAAGGAGAGAGAACATGAACAAGGAAGTCAGGACCATGAGGGGTGCACCCAACCACTGAGACAGTGGGGCCGATCTATTGGGAGCTCACCAAGGTCAGCTGGACTGCTACTGAAAAAACATGGGATAAAACCGGACTCTAGGAATGTGGCGGACAATGAGAGCTGACGAGAGGCCAAGGAGAATGGCACAGGAACTTTCAACTGGCGATAGATCGAGAGAGAGACAGAGACCCAAATTGGAGCAATGGTCTGAGCTCTTAAGGTCCAAATGAGGAGCAGAAGGAGGGAGAACATGACCAAGGAAATCAGGACCACGAGGCGTGCACCCACCCACTGTGACAGTGGAACTGATCTATTGGGAGCTCTTCAAGGCCAGCTGGACTGGGACTGAATAAGCATGGGTTGAAACTGGACTCTCTGAACATGGCGGACAATGAAGGCTGATGAGAAGCCAAGGACAATGGCACTAGGTTTCGATCCTAATACATGAACTGGCTTTGTGGGAGCTTAGCCTGTTTTGATGCCTACCTTCCTGGGCCTGGATGGAAGTGGGAGGACCTTGGTCTTCCTGTAGGGCAGGGAATTTGGACTGCTCTTCAGTATCGAGAGGGAGTGGGAATGGACTGGGGGGAGGAGAAGAGGAGTGGGGATGGGGGAGGGGATTGGGGGAGGGGGCAATGTGTGGGAGGAGGGGAGGGAAATGGGAAACGGGGAGCAGTTGGAAATTTTAATTAAAAAAGAATAAAAAAAAAAGAGTCAGGGGATAGATTGTAGTTGGTGCACCAGCATTCAGAACTCTGTGGGCTAATGTCTCTTTTAAGAGCAGCAGGTTAGCAGACTTACTTCACTCCACAATATTCACCATGTCTTTCTTTACAGTCTCAGATATTCATGGGTTCTATAAGTAGGATTCTGAGTTCATGGAGCACATCAATCAGAGTTCAATGAGCAGAGGGAGAAATTGATTTCTATGTCCACTTCATTCATAGAATCAGTGATCTGAGAAGACAGTAGATTTACACCCTAAAACTACCTTCCCATTTATCTCCATGGAGCAGATGCCATAGGGAGGAGCCAATCATTCCAAAGCTCACTCTTACCCCTCTGGTATGGTGGTCAGTCAAGGTTGTGAGATGTTTTTCATATCATTTTCATCTATTGTTCTCTTCTTTCATTCTCTAATATGTGTGGTCAGGTGTCGCTTGAACTTCTGAGTCAGGTTAGTGTTTCTCACACTAGACTCAGACTCTTCCAGGGGCTTCTCAATTGGGAGGGGATTTGAGTAGAACAGTCAAACCACTAAGAATATGCATGTGCTAAAATAGTAATAACATACACCCTTAATTACATTCTAAAATATGGTGATGAATCTTCATAATAGAGTATGAGTGCACCCCCATGCATCCCTCATCCCTTCTGTGCTGTTTCAGCTCCTTCAGTAAGGCACAAATATTCCTACTGCAACACAACAAGTTACTTTCTCAACAAAGATTTTTAATAGGGTAAAGCAGTTTCATGGATTAATAAGTGCTTTCTCTAAATTATAGCAACAAATAAGTAATTTAATCCCGTAACTATCTATAAAATTGAATTGGACAGATATTTGTAATATATGTCTACCAGTTTTGTAAATTAGTGTATGCTTGCAGTGACTCCATGGTTCATCTTAAAAACTAATGAAACTTCAAGGTGTTGTTGTTTTTTCTGCTGTGTAGTACTCCATTGTGAAATGTACCACATTTTCCTAATTCATTCTTTGGTCAAGGGGCATTTAGGTTGTTTCCAGATTTTGGCTATGACAAACATTACTGCTACAAACATAGTTGAGCCCATGTCTTGTGGCATAATTGAACATCCTTTGGGTATATACCCAAAAGTTTTGTTGTTGGGTCCAGAGGAAGGTTGTTTCCTAATTTTCTGAGAAATGACTATACTGATATCCAAAGGGGCTGTACCAGCTTGCATTCCCACTAGCAATGTTGGAGTGTTCCCTTTACCCCGCGACCTCTTTAGCATAAGTTGTCATCAGTGTTTTTGATCTTTGCCATTCTTACAGGTGTAAGATGGAATCTCAGAGTTGTTTTGATTTGCATTTCTCTGATGACTAAGGATGTTGAGCATTTCCTTAAGTGTCTTTCAGCCATTTTAGATTCTTCTGTTGCAAGTTCTTTGTTTTGGTCTGATTGGTAACAGTGTCTTACATCTGTGTAAAAATAAATGAATATCTGTAGTGATTAACAAAGCGACTTAGAACAGCATCGTGTTAAGGGTTAGCTCTGGACAGACACAATCCTTGTGTCAGTCCTTCTTCAGCAGCATAGCTGTCCGTGGTCTTGTTGAGCTGTCCTCATTTGCAGTCTTATTTCCGCACACACAGAATGGACAAGGTCATGTTGCCATCATTGTAAGAATCAGATGCATATTATTATAAAATGCAGAATGGAGGAAATATTTCACAATTGGCATTGTTTCATTTTGCATATATCCTTGTATGTGTCACTGACATTGAAATCAAGTGCGCATTTATGAGCATCCTTGATAAAATCATCCTTGTGATAATCAGCTGCTTAATAACTCCAACTGTTAGTTCTGAATCCTTGATCTGTTCATTGCAGCTGCATTTTGGGGATTCCCATCTATTCTTTGAATTTCAGATATTTTAATTCACAAAATAAGAATGGACTCAGTATATTGACTATATAAGTGCCTTTATACACATACATATATGTAAGTATATACAGGAAGCAATAACAATGAAGAGAACATAAATTTAGGAGGGATTACAAGGTATTTTGAGAAGCGAGAGGTGGGTGGGACTGATGCAGATACAGTGTTCGGGTCTCAAAAATAAAATAAAAAACGTCATTTTGGAAGAATGTCAAAAAATGTCATAATTCAAGGATCACCTTCAGTAGAATTGTCTTAATTAGCACTTCATCCCTTGTATTTACTCTTTGCTAAGCATCACTGTGCAGATACACTACACTGCTTGTGATTTAGCAAATATAACAGTTTCATAGAATTGGAAATTAACTCAAAATATTTTAAAAATGAGCATAAATTTGTCTTTATTCATTAGGAGATGTCTACTTGATGATTTGCCTGTATCCTAGTGTAAAATGTAAAATTCTTCTGCAAGAGTCTGGTGATTTTGAGAGGGGCAAATGTTCTCACAAGTGTAAATGAGAATTGTTTTAAATTCTGAGGTACCCAGAACAATATATGGTATGCTAACAATGCTGGCACCGGCTGGAGCCATAGTTTTGGTACTGAAACATTTCTTTTCTGCAAAAGGCCAAAATCTCTGCCCATCCACTCCAGGAAAACCTCAGTTCCTGCCTCATATAAACAGCAATTATCCTTAGGCAGAACATCTCTGTAATAATAATGTTGACTTTGCAGTTGCCCCTAACATTACTAGAAAACACGTGGAACCAATGCAGCTGTTCCTTGTCAATCTTGTCTCTCTGTTAGGACTCTCTCAGAAACTTGGAGACATGAAGTGCTCTGTTAGGATTCCCTTAGAATCTGGAGTTGTGACTGCTCTGTCAGCACTCCCTCGGGGGATGTGGGAACCACTGGTGTCAGAAGCAGCTACTACTGGCCAGTTGGCTCTGTTTTTGAATTTGTAGACTCACCCCTAAAACCAAAACTAAGCTGCCATGGCCCCTGGTCCCTCCTCATTTCCTGGCAACTGCTCCTTGACAACACTGCTCATGCAGAAGCCATCTTCCTGTTTGGGGTAGCCTCTACATCCTTCTCCCTGAAGTGTAATCAAATTTCCTGAATTAGTGAGAAGGTCATATGACTCAATTACTTTGAATTCACAGATGCACAGTTCTCTTTCATTTTTGAATCTTTATTATCTTTTGCCAATAAATTTGCCTCACTCTGGTGCAAATGGCAACATTACCAAAGCAAGGAATTTCTTTGAATCTGGTATTGAATCACCATGGATTTTTACTACAAGTCAAACTCTGTGAAGCTTCCTGGGTTTGTCAAAATTTTTAACTTAGAAATAATTACATTGTCCTGAGTGACATTAACAAAAGAACTTGCCCTATGATTATTTATTCAGTATACCCATGGAAATGGGTAAGAAGATTGTATAATCTTCGAATTTCAAAAGGAATTAGAATCATCTGACCTTAGAACTCAAATATAATTGAGAGTAAATATTATGTTGTAAATACTGTGAAAATTACACTATTAATTTGTGTATGTGTGTGTGTGTGTGTGAGTTTATGCATGTGACTGTGTGACTGTGTGCGTACATTCATCTTTATGAGTGTTTTAATAGTAATTCTCTCTGGCTCATTCTTATATGTTTTTCTTCCTAAATAGACCCCAAACTTTTCTGTTTCGAAAAACAGACTGCTTTGTCAGCCTGATGATGCTTTTTCTTACCAGTCACAGAAATGAGGTTTAAAAAACACTTTCTGATACACTGATAAATTCCTTTCTGTGGCCTCACTCCAAATGTTCATTTGCAGGGTGGCAGACATTGACCGTTGATGAAAGTTTTAGATTTTAAACAGTTTGATACCAGGCACACAGGAGGTAACATTTTATTTGAAATGTAGACTTCTCAAGGAAAGTCAAATCATACTTATTAGGCAAATATTTTCTATAGGTAATTAAATAAAGCTCATTTTTACTTTGTCATGACAGCAAGAGAAATGTGCCTATTCCTAATGGTCCTTGGTTTGTTTGTTTGATTGAGTTTTAAAGTTTCCTTTAACATAACAGTTTCCAACCATATCTTGGATGATTTTTTGGTCACATTATAATATTGAGTTATTTTAAATTATAGTTTTAAGATGAAGTTTTTAAATTATAGTATTTTCTCTAATACAAAATCACTTTGTGGGTTTGTATATGTGTGCAGTGCCTTAAGCGTCCAGCAGAGGGATGGTCCAATGGATTCCCTGGAGCTGGAGTTACAGGCAGTTATAAACCACCACATGCGGGTGCTGGAGACTAAACTTAGCCCTCTGCTAGAGCAGTATATAAAAACAAATGGTGAATTCTCTAAAGGGCCCTAAGGTTGAGTATACACAAAAATTTCATGTTTCACATTTATGTGACTGATGAACTAATTCAATAAGGAGAGAATAAATTGTTTGTGTAAACAAATAGTGCATTAGAAATCAGGGGTGTAAAATCACCTCAGGGGCCTAGGATCTATTTTCTCCTGATTGGTAATATAGAAGAGGAAATGGGCTAATTATAACAGCCAAAGTCTTCAGAGTAGCCGTGAGTCCTTCTAGAAACTTCCATGAGTTGGGCCTGGTTGGCTATTGTTTTATGACTCCCCTAAAAGAAGGAAGAAAGAGGGAGTCATACAAGCTCTTTTTTATAACTCACTGATGGAGGAGGGTCGTCTTTCTATCCGTTGCTTTTATTGGTTAATTAATAAAGAAACTGTTTGGCCTATTAGGACAGAAAATTAGGTAGGCAGAGTAAACAGAACAGAATGCTGGGAGAAAGAAGCCGAGTCAGTCACTCGCCATGGTTCTCCCACCGGACACAGAGAAAGGTTAAGATCTTTCCTGGTAAGACACCTTATGGTGTTATAGGATATTAAAAATGGTTTAGATCAATATATAAGAGCTAGCCAATAAGAGGTTATAACTAATGGGCCAGACAGTGTTTAAAAAAAATACAGTTTCCGGGCGATGGTGGCGCACGCATTTAATCCCAGCACTCGGGAGGTAGAGGCAGGTGGATCTCTGTGAGTTCGAGACCAGCCTGGTCTACAGAGTTAGTTCCAGGACAGGCTCCAAAGCCACAGAGAAACCTTGTTTCGAAAAACCAAAATAAATAAATAAATAAAATAAATAAAAAATAAATAAAAAAATACAGTTTCCATGTAATTATTTTGGGTAAAGCTAACAATGCAGGTGGCGGGGCGCCCACCACAGCTTATTATAACAGAGTGGCGCCCAACATGGGGGTAAATCCACTTAAAAACCTAAAAGGACTTTACAAAAAGGGAGAGAGAGTTTAACACAGCTTTGGCTGTTTGTGGGTGGCTTGCCACAAAAAAGTTTTCTTGACTCAGCAGCAGGAAAAAAAATGGCTGCTTTAAAATGCCGGCTTTCTGGGCTGTGCCACCATCGCAATCTCTGTCTGGCTCCTGCGAGAGACAGAGTCTTTAAAGGGAGCATTTGGAGTAAAGTGCTAAGGCTGTGAACTGCTGTATGCCTAGAACTGTGTGTGGCTCAGGGGCACCAAATGGTCAGAGCGGCTCAGCTCCACCATGCTGAATTGTGCTGGTCTCAGGCAGAACTACCGTAATTACCATAATAACAGCTCAGTTAAGGTTTAGACTGACAATAAACAGACAGTACCATATTATCCCTACATGGTACAACTTAAGTTTTTAAGAAGTGCTTAATATTTTTAAAAATGCTCCTAAAAAAATAAAAAAATTACAGATTCACAATAGAACAAATTCAGACCACTAAATGGATCACAATGTTGGATAAATGTACGTAGGCTTAAAAAAAATAAAAATAAAGTTAATGCCCTTAAAAAAAGGGTAAAGTCTTTAAAGAAACAGAGTATAGATAATTATAGATTAAAAAAATAAAAAAAATAAACCACATAACAATAAAAAATTCACAGACGGTTTGGATTTTGTACATTATGTTTTCTTTAAAATTTTTAACTGTAAAAAAACTAAGCACAAAAAACCATTTCATTATATGGGCTGCCAAGCAAAACCAAAATAAATATCATAAGGGTATTATGATTTCAAAATTTGGGACTAAGGATATGATGCTTTAAAAAGGG
Source organism: Chionomys nivalis (assembly GCF_950005125.1). NCBI lineage: Eukaryota > Metazoa > Chordata > Mammalia > Rodentia > Cricetidae > Chionomys > Chionomys nivalis. Next base: position 8,579,676 of record NC_080091.1, read on the forward strand.
TCTTCTTTTGTTTTCACAGAGGACAAGACCCTGTTGATTGCTTCTATCCCAATATGGTATGATAGACCACACCCTCCTGAAAGGTTGCTGTAAACACCCTCAAAAAATTACTTTGCTCAACTGCTGACTGAGATGAACCTAGCAGACAGGTTATCCCATAAAAGACCTAAATAACAGCGCCCTCATTCAGCAGGAAGCAGTTTGGAGAGAAAAAAACTGCACCCATGTTCCCAAATATGGTTTATAAATGTTCTTTTACATTTAAAGGGGGATATGATATAGATATGAATAATTTACATTGGTATGGATTTTAAGGTCAATTTTGTTATATATATATGTGTGTATTTCTAATCTTGATTAAGGTATTGTGATTGTGTAGTTCATTTAAAATGTAATGTATAATTAAAAAATATAGATTGTTGATGGATAATCATTGATAATTGTCAAGCTTGTAGTCATGTTAGATTTTATAGGTATATAGAGATATATTTCAGTTAGATAGGCATTCTTCATATCTTTCAAAGACTGCAGAATATGTAATTTTAAAGGTTTTAATAACTTAGGGTTTTTCATGACAATGAGACACGTCTGCTCCTGGCAGCACTAATCTACTTCAAGAGGAAGATGGACATCAAAGAGGCTCCTTATGGAGTTTGATAGTCATTTGGGCAAGAAACTGTTCTTGCCTGGACTTTTACATTAACTGGACACAAAAGAACCCACAAAAAGAGGACTGCTAAACTTGCCGAAATGTGAGATGGTCTTTCGGGGTTCCTGACTCATAAAAGAGTCTGCAAAACATTCTACAGGATACAATAAAAAGTGACTAAACTATCTTTAAAATTTCCTGCTTCATGAAAATGTCTGCTGGATACTATGGGCCTGTAGGCCAAAGATGGATGCCCCAACGGTACAGAGGAACTTTGGGTGACTGTCCAGGCAGTGAGATGTCTCTGTCATTTCTAGAGTTTTCTTATTTCTTGTTTGCTTAGGTAATATTATATCCTTCTGGAGTCTTTGATGGAGTTAAAGAATGGTTAGTTATAGTTATAGTTTTCCTTAGTCATGATACAGTATAAAATAGATATAAATATTGTAACTATAATTCTTACTTAATAACTGTTTTATGTAATTTTACTATGTTAAAATGAAAACCTTCCTTTTTTGTTTAAACAGAAAAAGGGAAAATGATGGAGGAAGGTCATCTTTCTGTTGCTTTCATTGGTTAATTAATAAAGAAACTGCTTGGCCTATTAGGACAGAAAATTAGGTAGGCAGAGTAAACAGAACAGAATGCTGGGAGAAAGAAGCCGAGTCAGTTGTAGTCATGATTCTCCCACCTGACACAGAGACAGGTTAAGATCTTCCCTGGTAAGAAACCGCGTTGTGTTACAGGGATATTAAAAATGGTTTAGATCAATATATAAGAGATAGCCAATAAGAGGTTATAACTAATGGGTCAGACAGTGTTTAAAAAATACAGTTTCTTTGTAATTATTCCGGGTAAAGCTAACAGTGCGGGTGGCCGAGCGCTGGGAACGCAGCCCACCCGCAGCTTATTACAACACCTCACAGATGTTTGAATGTAATTATTTTCCAATTTCACTTAAACTTGTGGTCTGAGGAGGTGTTAGAGCATATATTTTGAACAATTATTTTATTTATTTGTTTATTGTATACCTGTGAAGATCAGAGGACAACTTGAAGCAGTCCATTCTTTCCTTCTACTTCTTGGATTCATAGGTTCATTGAAGCATCATACTAGGATCATTAGACTTGGGGGCAAGTATCTTCACCACCTAAACCTTATTTCTAGCTCTGGTAGAAGAGCATATAAAGAGTATTAGAGTAAATGAAGGTGAGACTTCATCTATGAAGCTCTGAGAAAGTCATCATCCAGTCTGGTGTTACAGGTCCTACGGATCTTCTGCATTCCTGTAATTAATTTCTCGTTTGCTCTGAGTACAATAAACTCACTGCTTACCAAATTGAATCTTAATGGAACAATACTTTGGTTTGCCATCAGTGTTTTATCAGAAGGGAGTACACAATCATTTGCATCTCCCTGGAGAAGGAGTCCTCAGAACATGTGCACAAGTCATGGGGTTTATTGTGACCATGAGTACTATTAACAGCAATGCAGAAAGCAAATGATGGCAATACGTTATCATATAATTCAATTAATATTACCATCTGTTTATTCTCTGCCTGATCTCTACCTGACACAAGGCTCGAGGATGTAATAATGAGTCAGATTGGTACTTTTCTGGGAAGAACACACCAACCTTTGCAAGAAAACAAAAGAGTGTAGTGATATTTGTATCTCAGAGTACCTGTTGATGAGGGCTTCAGATAGCACTAAGGGATGCAACTGACTTTTCCTGACCTAGGGTCCAAAGATGGTGAATCCAAGCTGGATCCTGTGTGGTACATTCACAGTTCCCAGCATGGAAATGAACTACTGAAGAAGCACAATTTCTGGAAAGCGCTATCAAGATTTTCATTTAAATTGTAGAAAAACTGAAGTACAGAGAAGTTATAGGAGATAGTATCATGCAGAGATTTTAAAGTTAATGTGTGGCTAGGATCCCACCCTTGCTGTGAATCCGATTCACAGACACAACTGTATGTTGTTCATTAGTACTTCTGTTAAATCCATGGAGACATTGGATAGTTCAAGCAAATATGGCCATTGATTTATTCTGATATGGCAGACAGCCTGTAAAAAGGAATGGGAAATATTTCCTAAGAATTAGAGAGAAAAAGTAAGGATCCAATTTTCTTTTGCTGAGTGTTGCCCTGTCTGCCTAGCACATTTATGTACATCTATGATCAAGATCAAGGTATGAAGGCAGGACTCCAAGAACTGAGAAGAGAAGCAGAACTGTTCATGACTGATGGCCACTGATTGATGTAACCTTGGAGGCGATCTTTCTAGGGTCTTCCCAAGTGACTTGTCTTCTCTGTGGTTAAAATTGGTTGAAACCAGATGCAGTTTTGTTTCTGATAACTCATTCCAAGTTACTCAACACTGTAAAACTTTTGAGATAGCAAATGCAGTAAATCATTAAAAGGGAGATAGCTTTAAATACTCATGTGTGCACATCAGTAATTTCTATTGAAGAGAATAAATGCCTACTTTAATTGTTAAAATTGAGATACACAGAGAGTTGTGCACCTTTAAGACATAAGGCAGAAAAAATTCATGTACATTTCATGCAGTAGTTCCATTTTGAAAGCTCTAATAAACCATCACAGCAGGAGATGTTACTGAAATTCTTTCCTACTCAGCAAATATTGTGGAACCTCGTGCAAGTTCTTGTGTGTGCCTGAAGCTTCACAAACACTATGCCAAGGGAATAGTGTGTGCCAGCTTGTTTAACTGCTCCCCTGTCTAAGATTACCTAGAAGCTTCTGTAGGCAATCTTTAAGTCAACAGGCTTTTCACACTCCTAGGGAAATATCTCTGGTTCATTTTCTGTATAAATATTAGTTACACAGTTACTGAAGAAAAGAAAAAACCCACAAAACTATTAAAATGTTGCTTGCCCCAAATTTGAATATTTACCCAGTTATCAGCATGTGGTTCATTAGTTAAAACTGCAGAGCCTGTACTGACCTTAACGCTCACACAAAGTTCATCATTTTGCCACCAATGTGTGATGCTATATATCTGCCACCTGTTGGATCAAACAGAAAGGTTTTGCAGCAAAATCCCATTGTCCATCAATTTTCTCTTCCCTCCCCTTCAACAGACTTTGTAAAGTAATAATATTTTCTGTGCTTCTGTAGCTTTTCCATTCTAGGATTACATATTGTTGTAATTATGTAGATTTTTCAGATGGAGAAGATCTGTTATTAATAATTTATTTGTTTTCTTAGCTGAGATAAAATACTTTCAACTATTTCTGAACTTTAGCGAACCTTCATTTGTTTGTTTTGCTGTTGCTGTTTTGTTATTTCAAGATTGGCAGGCTTTCTCTGTATAGGCTTAGCTGTCCTGGAACTTGTTCTGTAGATGAGGCTGGACTTGAACTCCTGAATTCAAGATTCTTTTGACTTGTCCTCCTGAGAACTGGGATTACAGGTGTACACCACAACTGCCCAGCTCCTCCATTTGGTTTTATGTATCAATTCTATTGATTTATGTTTTCATTTCAATTGATTTTCTTCTATAATTATTTCCTCTATTGCTCTGGGTTTAATCTTTATTGTGGTTCTGCAGTGGAAATACAGATGATTGATTTGAGAATTTATGTTGAAATATATTAATTAATCTTCATATATTTTACAAGGATTTCTACAGATGCTAGAAGCCCTCTATTTTATTGTATTGACTGCATGTATTTGCATATTTCTTATCATTTCTACTCAACTCAAAGTTTTAAGAATATCTTGATATTTCTTCATTGGTGCATATGTCATTTAGATATTTAATGTTCAATATCTCTGTGTCTTGTAGTTACATACTGTTTTTATTTTTGATGTCTAGTTTTACTTATCCATGTTTCAAAAGCAAGGGCTGTATGTTTTTTCCTTATTTAAACTTCTAACAAAGTAGATCATGACCTCTAATAAGATCTCACTTGATGAATACTTCATGAGTTTGAGAAAAACGCATCCTCCCCTATTGTTTGATATATAATGTATATATTTTAAAATTGTACCACAATCAATAGCTATAAAATATTTCCTACCTGATAGCTGATAATTATATCACAGTTGAATAATAATGAGTATATCATAGTCTGTAGAAGTTAATAAGACCCAGTTGACTGGGGTTCTGGTTGGTTTAACTGGGTCCTTCCACTTGATTTTCTTCCTAGCCTTTGTCTGATCTGGATACTTATACATGAATCTCCTATCACAGATTTATCCACCTTTCCTGAAATTCTGTTACTATGAAGTAGTGCAGTCTTTGACACCTTCTGGGTAGACAACTTAAGGACTGTGATATTGTAATGTTTTCCATGAAAATGGGCCCCTCTGTCTTTTCATGGTGCCCCCTTCATCCCTGATAACCGTTGTTTGATGTCTATTATTTCTGACACTGATATAGATACTGATTTTTTTTTAATTGGGGATTTTAGGACATATTTTCACACTGATATTTTGATAATATCTTAGTAGCTGTACTTAAATTGCCTTTCCTATAAACAAACAGTTGTACCTTATTTTCATGATCAACTCTGACAAATTCCTTTAACTAGTACGGTCAGATCATTGGTGTTCAAAGTAGTCATTAAGATAATTGAATTTAGATCTATTCTTCTTTCTGCTTTTGGTGTCCTACATTTGCTTCATTTTAATTTAGTCTTTTTCTACAGTTAGTGATGTTACTTGTTCTACATGGTCCTATTATTTCCTTTATTCCTCCCTCGACATATCAGTTACATTATTTTTATTATATTTTATAGTAGATCTAGCATCCATGGTAAACATTTACATTCAATCCAAGCGTATTTTCAATAGGTACTTTACTTGCTATATAGGTTCTTTTAAATAGCAATCCATTTTGTTCCTTCCTGAGCACACCTTGCAATTTTGCTGTCATTTCACATAGAAATAAGAATCTTTTCACACACTCATTCATACAGACATGGTACTGATAGACATACACAGTCCATGCATATACATAGCCACATATACACGCCACATTCCATAAAGAGAGAACATACCATATATGTGCAGTACACCCTACATGCAAACCCATACTGTATATTACTTACATACACACAAACATATGTATATGTATATGTATATGTATATATATATATATATATATATATATATATATATATATATACCACAAGCATACACTGCTTGCAAACATACAGAAATAATACAACATACACACATACTACACAGCACAGTAAACATATATACACCCCTACATACATGTAAACCACAAAATATACACTATGCACATTAATCAGTGGACCTATTGGGAAGCAGAAAATTTCAGACAGCATCGCATAGGCATGTCTATCCTGGAAGACAGTGTTGCTATGAGGGGAAGCATATGGAAACTGATTAAAATATGAGTACCATGCACTTATGAATGGGTCACTCTCAGGAGATAGACGCAATGAGGCTTGATGACCTTTTCTTCCATGATAGGAAGCAATGAGATGCCCTTGATATATGAACAGATATTCTCACCGTGTGACAGAGCTGCTGATGTCTGATTTGGGAGCTCCCAACCTCTGGAACTGTGAGATGCATTTTCCTGTCGATTGTGGTAGTTTGTTTGCAACAGCCTGGATGGACCAGAAAAGGACATACATGGTTTACTTTTTGTTTTTAATTTAGTTTAATTTATTTATTCTTCTGTCATGTAATACATCTGACTGCTCCTCCCATCGCACCTCGCACAGTCCCCTCATCTCACTTCCCTATCCTCTAGATCCACTGCTCCTCTGTTTCCTTTCAGAAAAGAGCACTGCACCCAGTGACCCCAAACTTGACACAATACGATGCAATAAAGCTAGGCATATATTATCATATTAATGCTGGACAAGGCAACCCAGTAGGAGGAAAAAGGTCCAACAAGCAGCAGGCATAATAGTCAGAGACACCCCTACTCCCACTGTTAAGAGTCAACAAAATCCCAAACTAAACAACCACAGCATACATGCAGAGGGACTGCCATAGACCCTCACAAGCTCCATGGCTGCAGCTTCAGGCTCTGAGCCCCTGTGAGTTCTGCTTGGTTGATTCTGTGGACTGTTCTCCTGGTGTCTTTGACAGCTCTGACTTCTACTGTTTTTCTTCCCCTTTTAGGGCAGTGGTTCTCAATCTGAGGGTCACAACCCCTTTGGGGGTTAAACAACCCTTTCACAGGAGTTGCATATTTACATTACACTTCACAACAGTAGTAAATTTACTGTCCTGAAGTGGCAATGGGGATAATTTTATGGTTGGGATCACTACAACATGAGGAACTTTATTAAAGAGTTGCAGCATTTGGAAGATTAAGAACCATGGTTTGGGGAGTATATCCACTCTGCTGGAAACTTGCAACCTTCAAGCTTCTGAGTATGTGAATTGCAACCCTACATTGCATTTAAGGGTATTTTTGGTTATCACGTTTCATTGTCTCTGTGGTTTTTTTCTCTCTTTATTTAACTTCAGTCTTTCTAATTATATGTCATGGTTTAGGTAGTGGTTGTGCAACCCTTTGATAGCATATTCTGTTTCTAACCTGTTTTGTCTCTTTACTATTAACAATTTTACTAGCTCACAGATTCTTTTCTCTGCTCTTTACAGTGAGTGGGTTTGCTCATCAGATGTGCTCTTCACTTGTAGTGGAGTGTTTTAGCCTCTGACATTTGTCTCTGTCTGCTCACACTGACACTTGTTCTTTCACAGTAATGAAATTAGACTATTAGATCCCTTAGCCTGTTCACTGTATTTGTGTTAAATTCCCACCTTAATGATTCCAAAGTCTCTATCGTGTCTGCTTTCAATGTTAATTTTCTCAGACTGCGCATTTATGTCTTGGTGTGCTTATAATTCTGACGGTGAGTGATGGTATGTAGATAAAAGCTGCTACTGAGAGCCTTCAATAAGCTTGCAAGAAATGGAAAAGACTCTCATTCTCCAATAAGACTCAATCCTTAGCCTTTGGCCTAGACTGTATGATGGAGGTGGGTCTTGTATTAGTCTGTTGCTTTCACTGGTTAATTAATAAAGAAACTGCCTAGGCCCATTTGATAGGCCAACCCTTAGGTGGGTGGAGTAAACAGAACAAAATGCTGGGAGAAAGAAGCTGAGTCAGGGAGTCGCCATGATTCGCCCACCAGACACAGACGCAGGTTAAGATCTCCTGGTAACTTGGTGGACATAACTATATGCAAATATTTTAGTCAGACCCTTTTATTCAAGGAATTTTTAAGCACTAATGCATTTAATTTCCCCCAATAAATGAGAACTTCTTGGGAGGAGCTATTTTAGAGATTATTAAATCGTCTCTATCTATCTATATATATATCTCCCCTGATTAGATCTCTTCATTTTATTTTCTGCATGATTTATTTCTCTGTATTCATTGCCTTCTTACCTTATATAGAAAATAACTACAGTCTCCAGACTTGCATCGATTGGGTTGAGAACTGGTGAGTGAAGATGTAAAGATTAACTGAATTTTCTTCACTACTCTTGAATTAAAACTTTGTGGTCTGAAAAAAAAAAATCTCCTGGTAAGCCACCAGATCGTGGTGCTACACAGATTATTAGAAATGGGTTAATATAGATATGAGAGCTAGCCAGTAAGAGGCTAGAGCTAATGGGCCAAGCAGTGTTTAAAAGAATACAGTTTCCGTGTAATTATTTCGGGGCATAAGTTAGCCATGCGGGCGGCTGGGTGCCGGGGATGCAGCCCCGCCGCTTTTATTACAACAACTGTAAACTTCAGGAGTGTTTCTTAGCCACACCCCATGTGTGACAGGGTGGCCAGGGCTTGAGTGGATCCCATCTTACACGTGGCTGTTTGGGACTCCTAGATCTGGTATTTTCTATCTGTCTTCTCAGCTTGATTCTTACAGTTTCACAGAAGGTAAAATCTGATTAATGATTTCTCCTAATGGCATGTCCCATTAAGGAGCATGCTCTGATCCTTCTAATAGAAGGATCATTAGAGGATTTCCAGTGATACTTAGTTTAGAAGTCTGGCAGTTTCTTTTCACTCATTTTATAATATTGTGTTTATTGGCCTTCCCCTGAGGCCTGTGTGTCTGACTTTTCCTGGGGTGTTTCTTTGTCTGTTTCTTTTTAGTCTCTTTATTTGGGAAGGGAGGCATAGGCTAATAAAAAGTCTATATTACTTTACAACATTGTTAATTTAATTCTTTGTAAAGAATTTTATACATGAGTAATCTCTGTCTTTTTCACTCCCTCTTCTCCCTCCCAACTCTTACTATGTGCCCCTTTAAACTGAGAATTTCATAAGTGCATGTAATGAGTTTTGATAGCCTATCATCCCTTCCTCTCCAGTTCCTCCCATAGCCCCCACGCTGCTTTTCCAAAGTGTTGGTCACAGGGAGAATGCGAGGGAGATTGTCAGAAGTAAGAGTGGGAAACCAAAAGCCAGTCTTCTGTGAACAAATTTACATGGGTTTTGCTCAGAGCAATATTGGTTTCTAAAGAGCTGGGAGATATGATGGGCATGACACACCCCTGTGTGAATCTCCCAGGCATGTGACAGTCATAATAACAGCGTAGAGGACATAGATCCAGAAAGTTGAAGCACATGTCTTCTTGGGGAGTGATCTGAATATACTTTGAGTCTTTATTATAGGTCATACTGCCCAACATTTTAGTGAGAGAGGAAAGTTTTCATTTGAAATATAAACATTACAAATTAAAATTTCATGATGGAAACTTACTTTCCTAAGCTTTTGGCTTGTCAAATATTTTGAATAATATGATAATATAGCTTTACAGAGCTGTGTTCATGTAGTATAAATGCAAATATGACTGGTTAGTAAGGATGATCTTGGAAGATGACTTAACCACTCTTGTGTAGTTTAGGGGTAGGTACACAATATTGTGATGATATTGTAGAGTGGCATGGCACACACCACACACTGGAGACTGGGAGCCTCATCAGGTTCTGTTGTCACAGCGGAGTTCTGCATAAACTCAGCTCAGTTTTGGTAGTCTTCACCCTTTGTGAATCCAGATCCCATCCTTCCTTCCAGAGTAGCTCTTATACCTAACATCAGGACAAGGGAGATGCTCAAACATCAGCTACTGGGATTCCTACAGAGAGTTCTCTATTGTTCACATATCAGAAGCCAGTGATAGATATTCCTGCTTCTACATGTTCTACATGCCCAGCTGTTGATCAACACAAAACATACCTCCTGTTTGTGTGTGTGTGTGTATGTGTCAGAGAGAGAGAGATTTTTGTGTTGTTATGTTTTGAACTTCTTGATTTTGCTTTTGCTTTCTTCTTTGTTTGCTATGATAAAGAATAATTGTTTATATCCTAGTTTGAGATGGGATGGAAAATGGACAGCTATGCAGGTAGCTGACATCTCTTCATGTGTGTGGAGGCTGACCTGGGGAAGCATGAAAAGCCAACCAAAGGTGAGGGACTTACTTTGAACCCACATTCTCTTATTTCAGTGACTCCCTGTTTCAAAGACAAAACAAAGAAAAAAAGAAAGAAATGAACAATTGAAGGGTTTTTATAATAAAGATATTTCAAATACATTAACTATCTCAGTATTAACAAGTGTTTTTTAGCATAGCTAATAGTATGTATATTTAGTAATGAAGAAATGAGACTTGGTCTACATAAATGGGAAAGAACAAAATCTAAAATTTTGCATAAGTATCTTCATTCTAAAGCCATCACTTCAGACAGCTTCACTCTACTGCCTCTCCTGCAAGGAGAGGAACTGTGCAGGAAGATTTCCCATCTGTCATACATGGATGCACAGAATTATGATTTTGGAGACTTAAGAGCATGCCCCAGCAAAGTTTATATTTGCAATAGTGGTAGGGTACAACATTCAGAGGCCACAGATAGCACAGATATGTCATGGATGAAGGAATGGCAAGAAACAGAAGGATCCTCTGAGATTGTCCCAAGAGCCATTGGAAGAACATGAAGTCTGAAGCAGCAAATTTGAGGTGCAAGGATAGAGACAAGAAGTGTGTGGAGATGTACCAAGGAAGAGTGGGTAGGGTGTGACCACACAGTGCATGTGTGGTCTGCAAAATTGCTTCTGATTAAATCCTACCACCTGTCCTTAAATATCAATTTATATTTCAGACACCCTTGTCAGCTCCACTGGTTCCCTGCTTCATGCTTCTCTCGTGAAATTGTCATAGCTTTTTACCTTGCATCTTACCTGAATGTGCACCTCATTATCTTCCTAGACATCATTCCCATAGAAGGCTCTGTCTACATGCCTTATAGGATATAACTACAGAGAATTAACAGCCTTAAATATCAAAGTCTAACAGAAGCTGGCTTAAAAACCCTTGAGGGCCCTCACAATTTGTGAGGTGTGCATGACTTGACTTCTCAAGTTCTCCAGAGGGAATCAATTCCCTGTCACTCACAGTAGTAAAAGGGATTGAAAAGGTAATCTTTTCTCACAGTCTCAACCACTTCCTAAAGAAGCTGCTTACTTTTGAAATCTTGCCTCTGGCATAGCTCCAGGAAAGACTAGCTGAGACATCTAATGTGCAAACTTCCGTGTGCAATGTTCTGCTTTTCAATGACTTATTTAAGTCTCTGATTAGTTACTTATGACTGGTTTTGAAGTCTCCAGTTTCTTCTATCCCAAGCAGTTTCCACAGTGTTTCTGTTCTCTTCACTTACTATAGAATAATCAAGCTTGGTGATTCTTCTTCCTAGGTGTGCATTTCTGTGTCTTTTAAGTTCTATAAAAATTAAAATTTCACTGGTGGAGCTAAACAGAAATGGAACCCTTTGTTGTGGCCAATAACAAAAGGAAGATACTTAAGATCATCTTTGTGAAGTGTCAGACAAGCTCACAGAAAAACACTATATGCCAGAGGAAGCAACCACTCTCAAGCAAAAAATTGTTTGTATTTGCTTATTTTATTTCTTGTTATAATTGGGTCATCATCATTAGCTGCTGCTGCCCACATTTAGGCTCTTCCTTTACCTAAAAGACCAAAAATTGTTTAGTTAAGTATATACTTCACAGATAATTCTAAGAGAATCTGCTTTGGTTTAAAACTAACATTTCTGCATTATGATGTGACTACAAGCCTATTGGGGCCAGGGAGTGGAATGAGATAACTTGAAAGAAATGGCCTGATAGGCTCACCAGGACTGGAGTCACTAGGAGGCGTGGTCTTGCCAGAGTAACTATGGCTTTGTTGGAGGAAGTGTGTTACTGAGAGTGAGAATTGAGATCTCAGAAGCTCAATCTCTATTCTATCGAATGTGGCTTATAGTCTCCTCCTGATGCCTGTGGATTCAAGTGTAGAACTTTCTTCTCCTTCTCCAGCACCATGAGTACCTGTATGTCACCATGCTTGCAACCATGACTATAATGAACTAAACCTCCGAACGGTAAGTCAACCCTAATTACGTTTTCCTTGTAAGAGTTTCTGTGGTCATGGTGTCTCTTCATAGCAATAAAACCCTAATTAAAACGTAGGTTAGCTGAAAATTTGCATACGTTTCAAAGATCCTAAGAAAAATTCTTAGTGGTAAACTTTTTAGGTAAATGCTCTTTAAAAGAGAAAAAAAAATCTAAATTTTAGTTGAGGTGAGTAGACTATTAAGAACATTATTCCAATTCCTATTAAAAATTTAAAAGAAGTGGTTCCCATTTTCTTCTTATTTTGTGGTAGAAAATAGTGTCAGCATTGAAAGAACAGTCCTCTGTCCTTTGATCCTCTGACCTATGACATCTATAAGTCAGGTTGTTTAGCAAGATGGGTTTCACAAACATGCTCTTTCTGACTTATAAATACTCCTAGTCTTTCTTCCTTGTCCTGTGAAAAGTTCATTTTGAGTGGGTTACTCATCCTATGATAAGATGTAATCATAAGTTCCTCATTGAAGGCCTATCTCCAAGAACAGTACCATGTGCTATTGGGACTTCAACTCTTGAGTTTAAGGGAAAGATAATTCAGTTCATAGCACATACTTCTGATCTAATAAGAAATTAACAATGTAACGATATTAAAGTGGAAGTTTTAAACAGAAAAACTTGGAGACTTTATTTACTGCAGGGAGGCAATCAAGGTGAATTATTGGAACTCTATCAAGTGACATAGTCTTGAATTGTGAGCAAACTCGTGATCTATGTCATTATTGACTTGTGAGTTCTCATATTTTTTCCCAGTCTTCTCTTCAATATCATGAAAATAAAATAATACATCTCATAAAAACACTGTGACAAGTGAGTTGATGCATATGGAGTTCCCTACTGGTCTGACAGATTGCCAGTGAAGTATTCAGCATTAGATATAGTGACGACAGCAGGTGATACTGAATCAGAAGGCTTATTGTTTATTTTAACACACTATTTCCAGAGAAGGAACAGCTTCCTCTACCATGGGTATGCTTTCATCTTTTGGTTTAAACATTTCTTTCAAAAACCTCGAAGACCTTCAAACAGGAAGGCTGCCTTGGCCTAACTGTTCTCTATGCCTACTGCTTCAAACACCCCAAATGAATCAACATTTCCTCTTCCAAAGATAGAAATGTAATTTTTTTTTTTTTATTTTTTGCCTCATTTTCACTCTTTTTCTAGGAAATTCTTTGATTTTTTTTTTGTCTCCTACTAGGATTTTGAGTGAGCTTGAAAGACAGACTTGGGTTCCTGCAGCTCTGGAGAGTAGGGAAAGGAGCAAAGTTAATTAAATCTAATATGATTAGAGAAAAGGGGCTGTAGAGGCAGCATCTCAGTTAAGAACACTAACTGCTTACATAGAGTTTGGGTTTCAACACTCAGAGACCCCTGTAGTTCTAGCTCTAGGGAATTGAACAACCATTTACAATTTCCATTCTGAAATATTTCTGAAATATTATGAAACAGAGTGTCTTTAGTGAGTGGACTCACTAATCGAGAGTTATACTTTTTTCTTTTCGAAGAAGTCTTTCTTTAACAATTTACTTTTACATATGTACGTGAGTATGTGTCTTTGTCAGCACTGTCCAAGTGAAGGCACTATGCCCAGAAAGTAGAAGAGAATGTCCAGTCTTCTGGAGCTGGAGTCATAGGTGGTTATAAAGGCCCCTAGCCTAGGTGCCGGGTCCTATAGAGAACCTCTAACATCATCAACATGGGTCTTTGGAAGAGCACCAAACTGAGCCATAATTTCCGTACCTCTAACGGCATTGACAAGGTACACCACACTTTTATTAGCCTCTAGCCCAGTGGTTCTCAACTATCCTAATGCTGCAATACTTCAATATAGCTCTGCATGGTGTGGTGACTCCCAACCATAAAATTATTCTCATTGATATTTCATAACTGTAACTTTGCTACTGCTATGAATTGTAATGCAAATTTTTTTGGAGACAGAATTTTGCCAAATGGGTCATGACCCACAGGTTGAGAACAATGCTCTAGCTTATAGCTATTGTATAAAATAATGTACTTAATGTTGGCATCTTCTGCCATGTGTATGGCTTATTGTGATCATATTATTTTTTATTAATTCTTTTGTAACACCTATACTGGTCTACTTTTTCTTCCACATATTCCCTTCCCTATTATGTATTAAAAATGTAGATCTTATAAATAAGAATAAAACTATTTGTTTCAAAGAGTTTGGCTTAAATGAGTTTCATTTAACATAATAATCTGCAGCCCCATTGATTTTTCTGCAAATGACAAAATTTCATTGTTATTTTTAGAATAATATTCAATCATGTATGTAGATCATATTCTCTTTATGTAGCACCAGGGCTGATTTTATAAATTCATTATTGTGCAGAGTGCTGAAGACATAAAAAACAGGGCTTAAATCAAACTCCTCAGGTAAATTAAATCTCATTTTTGACAAATGAGTCTCTAACAACGAGGAACAAGACTAAAATACCCACATTAGCGTGTTGAATTGTTCTGGCTAAATGTTTGAGAATTGACTTTGCCTTAGCAATCTGTTGTATGTTTCTATTAATAAAGGTTTTTTAAGTATTTGCCACTTGGTAATTTATAAAAGAAACTAAACTTATGAGAATTTTGAAAATGATTTGCAAGAAACACTGAATGAAAATAAGGTCACTGCTTTTTCTCTTAAGTTTTAATTGGCTTACTTGCTTTCCCTAGACAAATAATGAAGAGAGAACCTCTATGTTCCAACATGAAAAACCTTGTTATAATTATTTCAACAAAGATAAAGTTTAAAAGCCCTAGTTAATAATTAATCTCATAGTTAATTATGAAAACACGGGTATTAAAATAATTAAGCATCAGATACTTGGTTAAATATTTTAGTTTTTTTTTCCTTTTTGTTTTTGCTTTTGAGATAGGCTTTCACAATTTTCAGACTGGCTTCAAAGAGTGATATAGCCCCAAATTATCAATTCCTGATCCTTCTGCCTCTTGCCTCCCAACTCCTAAATGCTGGAACTGGACAAACCACCATGGCCAGTTCAGTTGTCAACCTTACATTCACTAACTAATAGGAACTGGATCTTCCCAACTGCTTGGGCCTCAGGGTAGCGTATCAGAGTGATCTCTTGGTTCTCATGCATGTTGATATCCCTGTCTCTTAACCCCAATGGTCTCTTAGGAATCATTTGTTCAAAGCAGTGCACTTTTATCCAACACTCTTCTTCTTTGCTCTTCACCTTCCCCTCTTCTTGCTTCCCACCCTCTCTTAAACAAAAGGGAACAAAAGAGAAGTAAGCCCTTGAAGAAGGAAAGATAGAAGAAGGCGTCAGAGCCAGCAGACACAGAAAGTAAGAGGGAGGCATAGAGACAACGGGATATAAACAGACAGAGAAATATAGAGAGAAGCTGAGGGTGATAGATAGGCCATGGGCAAAACTGAAAGTGACTGAGGTGGGAAACCACCCAGGATCACGTATTTGCTCTAATCATTGACAAAGAAGGCATCTTCCAAGTGTACTATTAAAACAAAACATTTCCTCTGGGGATCAATAGAGCAAGATGGGTTTAGATGAGTGAAGCCAGCATTTCAGGAGGCAAAGACGAGTCAATTACTTCTCATGCACTGTGTATAAATAATACATTTAAATTAGAGCTCAAAATACGTATTTTTTGGGATCTTTCCTTTTCTTGAAGTAAACACAAATAATTCTGCTTGTATCCTGTATGCACACAATGCTACCATGCTTATCGGTGATGCCCATATTAGACGGGCAATGACCGCTGGCCCTTGGCAAGCATCGTCAGAAGATCATGGAAGTGAGTGCACAGCTCGTTTGTGATAGAAGTCATAGTCCGCTTCCTTCTCTGATGTGACTCGTTATTTTGAGTTTTTTATCATTCTCTTTTTGCCCCAGTGTAGACCACAGCCTACTGTAACAAGTTCAGAAAGTAATAATTAAAACCTTGAAGGAAAGGAGAAGTGACCAACACAGATGCATCACTTTCCAGAGATTAAGACTTTCACCAGGAATGGCTGGAAACTGCTATCTGGGTGCTTATGCCAGAGTCATCACCTGCACCATACTTTCTGATTCTCATTTTGAGCAACAATCACAATTAAAGCAAACTGAAAACCACAGAAAGAGGTTATTATACATTTTGAACTTTCTATATGATATTGTCATCTATTATTTAACCTTCGATCGATTAAGTATGCCCACATTCATTATCATGCAGGAAACTCTAATTAAAGGCAGTGGGTCTCTCTCAATCTCAATCTCTACCTCTCTGTCTGTCTGTCTGTCTGTCTCTTTCTCTCTCTCTCTCTCTCTCTCTCTCTCTCACACACACACACACACACAAACGCATGCACACACACACACAAATGCACAATAACACATACATGCACATATGAAATGTTGAAAATGATAGGTTCTTCTACTACGGTAGCTGAATCTTGAGGTTTGTGATTCAGCAACTTTGGTAGATATTTAACTTCAGTGGAATGAGAGATTTTTCTGTTACCAAAATACATATGAAAGGCAATTGAGAAACCCAGACTCAGAATGGTGAATATTTATTTGACAATCTGGGTTCAGCTATGCTGGAAGCTTTTCATGCCTAACCCCCACATTAGCCCCATAGTCAAGTTAGTGTTCACTGGTTTATTACTTGTTTTTTCCCCATTGTTTCACTTCTACTTGTTTGTTGCTATAGCTTAGATATCACTACTAAGTTCAGCTTGAAACCAGTTTGAGGATCCAAAGATCCTTAATGTCATGATTCAATCATGCAATCCCTGCAAGTAACATATGGACTGAGACATCTGTATTTAGAGGAATGTCTATATCTATGTCTCTATAGCTCTACTCTTCTCTCTCTATGTGTATACATGTATGTATGAGTATGATCACATATATGTAAGTAATAGATATGTTTTAAATGTATGTGTAGACATAGATAAATGTGTATATATAATAGACATGTTTTACTCACACACAAATATATGTAAACAATTAAAGAAATGGAATGCATGACTTTTAATCTAATAGAGAACAACCAAGTTCACAAGGGATTGGAGTAAGGAAAGGGAAACTCATGTATTTACTTTGTAATTTCAACATATAAAATAATAATGTCTACTAAACATAGTGTAATCAAATATGCACTGTGGGTATTTTAAAAATCAGTGAGAATCTCTAGGACAAAGAACAGTTCCTCCCAAATGTGCCAACTGCTGTGTGAGATCCTGACAACTTCCTTAGTAGTTCTTCTTGCATTTCTTGTCCCTGATCACCTCTGATTTAAGAGAGATAAGAGCACCTCTAATATTTGCTTTAATGTAGTTGGAGGTATAGGCCATTATCATCACGGCAGTATGCACCAGACATGCTGATAGAGAAGAAGTTGAGAGTCTTACATCTTTATTCACAGGAAACAGGAAGTGGTCATTCTCACTGAGCATATGTGAGACCTGAAAGCCCATCTCTACAGTGACACACCTCCTCCAATTAGACCACACCAACTCCAAGGCTGTACTTACTACCATTAGTGAAACTCCCTTGACAATCATTTTCTTTCAAACTGCCACAAGTATTTCCTGTTCCACATATATTTTGGATAACAATTCTTATCTGTATGTTATCTCTGCCTTTGTTGATGGCTTCCTTTACTGTGTAGGACAGAGTTTAATGCTGCCATTCTTCTTGTTATTATGCTGTTTTCGATCATTTGAAATCCTCAAGGATCTGCCCATTCTGAGGTTAATTTGGAAATGGTACAACATAGGAGTCTCGTATTATTCTTGTCATGGGATGTTCCCACTGAAACCCAGGACAACTTCTTCATCTTCATGTATCTGTGGGTTACGGCTTCAGTATAAAATGTTCCCTGCAGGTTGTTTTGAACACTTTTTCTAGATTTTTATACCTTCTAATTATTTCATGAATCTTTATAAATTTTGGCACAGAGATAAGATCGAATGTTTCTAGCTGCCTCAAGTTCCTTCTGCTGTCACTTTTCCCATTATGGTGGGCTGTAATTTGTAACTATGAGTCAAAATAAAGCCTTTTTTCCCTTAATTTGCTTCTGTCAGGGTTATTTTATCACAGAAACGGGAAAAAAGCAAGAAACCCAGGACTCCTACCCAGTGCTCTTTAAGTTATTTACATTTGGAAATGTTCTTCCTTAAGTAACTTGGTGCATCATTCTTTCTAAAATTGTTTCTTATGTTACTCACCTCTTCTCATGAGATTTTATTTTTCACTGCTATTAAAAAAGAAAGTTAAACATAGTGGTAAGGATGAGATATGCCTAGCAGCCTGAGTTTCTGTGTAGAGACAGTTTCAGGGCATCTTCTGTCTTCATTTTAGGCCTCTCTCAACCACAAAATCAGTTTTTTCTTCATGAACTTTGGCAAGGAGTTAGTTCTTAAACTCAGGACCCCATATCAACTTTTGAAGGCTATGCTCTCTGAAGCCTGTCAACACCTGAAGGTGTAAGTCATTAAACAATCCCACACCAGTTCAGAATTATGGATAATAAAAGGGTTATTTATTTAAGGGGAAAACTTACAGATCACTGTCCTAGACAACAGCCCTCTGAGTGAACATGAGCAGAGTCTAGTGGGAACCAGAAGCAAGAGAGCAGGCGCACGGTTATAGCTGCTTTTTATAGTATAAGAGACCATATCCAAGTGGGCTGGTATCTTAAAGGCTATTGGTTGAAAGAGCAGAATGTGCTCCCACAGCACACACTTCCACATTTTAATCATCTTAATCAAAGCTCTACTAAAGAGCTTCAATTTGAAATAATTTCTCAATATTTATCAGAATATGAAATAATCTAAATACTGTAAAATATGTGAGATTATACATATGACTTATCAACACGTTAAGAAAGTATTATAACTCAGCAAATATTCAAGTCACACATGCCAAGGAAACAGGCAGACTAACTACAGATCTTCACCTCTTCCTCTGCTCTTCTAGGCCGGATGGCCATATCTCATCTCATATAGTTTTTAAATCTCATGAGGCATGGTTTTAAGCACTACCCTTGACATAAAGTCATCAGGTCCACCATGCCATATGAGAGTCAGTCTATCTGCTGGAGCCTCATCAGAAAGCACTGGCTTTTCTTCAGCGTTTACACCATTTCTTAGAGTCCTTCTTAGGGATCCTTTTCTGACAAAAGGTTGTCTTCTATATGACAAGTCTGTATCTCACAGATACCTTCATCCAGTATCTCTCCTTCATCTTCTAGGTTACTTACTTCAGTTTCTACATCAGAACTCACTGTGCCACCTAGTACGTGAAAGCTGTGGAGGTGGCTGTTTTTCTTAAGCTGAATGGTACAATATCTTCTGTAAATCTTCCTTTCCCAACTTTTCTACCTTTTCAAATTTTCTTAGACAAGAAAAGGGCCTCACTCCTGATAGACATTCTTATTAGGGATGACATGGATGTTTTTACCTATCCACATGACAGGCTGCTTTTCCAGACTAACAATGAGAATATATTGCTTTCATACTTCTCTTGCTTTCAAGAATTTGCAAATTTTGGTTTCTTTTTTTTAATTCACAAATTAATCAGCCATTTATTTATAGCCGTATACAAAGTTTAGCTTCGTAATTTAACTTAAATGTTCCTTTTCTAATTTATATCTAGATTCAGAACATATGAATTATGCCTAATCCCAGAGAGACCTTGGGACAATATGAAAACTGCCTTACCATGGTTTACTTTCTAGATGTACTCTAACGTCTACTCCCTCCTGCTTAAATCCTAGATAAGCAACAATCATCTCAATGTCATATCTTCCTCCTGCCTCTACTATGACCTACTATAAAAATTATTTGGATAAAATATTTTATCATGCTTGAGTCAAAACAATGCTGAGCGTGGTGGGATGAACCCATCTACAATACAAACTTGCAAATTTAATCACTTTCTGAAAAAAACTTAGAGAGGAAGAGATGCATCTTGACTTGAATTTTGGTAATAATACATTGAGAGTTGCTAGAAAATTAAGTCCAGGATTATTTACAAAGATTGAGATAAGGTGATTTGAGGTTCAATATGGTAGAATCAACAATAATGAGGACTAATTCTTCCTTATTTTCCTTTTGGAAGGTGAACACACACATACACAAAGTCGCTGTATGTCTAATGAGAAAAATGAAAATAAAAACAGATGAAATGGAGGATATGAAATGATATAAGGGTTAAGACTTAAATTTATAAGACTAAATAAAATAATACAATTCTTACTGCTTAAGTTGTTTGGGCTGCCTTATGGAGGCAGTTACCAAAAGAGATTCATACATTGTAATTGGTCAGGGCAGGGGTCAGACCAAGGTAACAGAACATGATGGGAAGACAAACTTTTATTCATGTATGAAGAAAGATAGTTTATTTTGTTCACTGGAGAAAAATCTAATCCTTGAAAGGTTCAACTTTTATTTGCATAATGGGAATACATTTTTTTACTGGAGGAAGAGTCAGAATTTATAGGTATACCAGAATGAAAGAAGTAGACTATCCAGCAATAATAAGTAGACACATAGGAAACATTATTTTCCTCTCCTTGATTCACAATCCTGCAAGAGAACATGAGAAAATGTCTTTTTAAAGTGTCACCATGCAGACAATTATTTAGATGCAGCCGACTGTAACTGACAGTGCTAGACATTATGGTCCAAACATTGAATTTATATCCTCCAGAATTTCAGAACATGCAAATGTTTCCTCTTAGAATTCCCCATCAGGCATACAAGCACCCCTTACTAGGCATATGGTTCCTGTGATTTATGCCTTTAAGAGCAGTATTTCAGCTCCTAATCTACCTGCTTTCATGTTGTGACCTTTTACAGCAAGTAAAAGTCAAGTGCTCTGCTCTAAAGAGATTGGGATACCTGGCTCCAAATATTCCACGCTGTTTAACAGCCATCATACTTATGCCACTCCCAAGACATCCAGAGACCTCATACCAGTGTGTGTGTGTGTGTGTGTGTGTGTCTGTGTGTCTGTGTGTCTGTGTGTGTGAAGAACAAGCCTGAATTTGCTACTGGCATCACCGTGTTAGTATTTGAATAGAAAGTTGATGGTCCAGTCTCTTTTCAGTTTTTTCAGGTGTTGTAGTTATGAATACCATGTACAGTGAAGACGCTGCATGTTTTTAAAGACCACATTGGCTTACCAATATGATGAAGTAGAAACTGAAGTCAAAGTGCATTCTCATGAGTTTTTATGATCTTTCTGCAATGTTGTAATTGATAATGAGATGAATAATTCTTAGTCTACATATGTGATCTCATTTCGTAAGAGTTGTATAGAATGATGTGATAAGTGTTTTAAATAGTCCATTTTTATCTTCATAGGAATGTATAAAATGAGACAAAATGGCAGCACATTAGGCTTGTTTTTTTAGGTATTATGGATGCTGAGGTAGGAGCGTCTTTATATCTCATGAGTTCAAGACTTCAAGATACTCCTGTGTCATAGTGAGGACATACCATCAAACACACACACACTCACATGCAATCTAAAGGGGAAGAAGGAAGACAGACAGAGAGACACATACACACACATGAAGAGAAGAAGACCAAGACAGAGAGACAGAGACAGAAAGGTAGGAAGGGGTCACCCAAACAGCATCTCTGACACTGGGTCAGTATATCTGCAGTTGTAACTATCTCTTATTTCAGGAAAGACTCTCTAGGGATTTTGTCAAGCTCTCCATTCAGAAAACTTAAGAAATTAATAAAGTGGTTGAAATTTTGCAGGAGTAAGTCTTTAGTCACATTGACCATTAACTGTAAGGAAACTTGGATGGACACTTTTAAATATATCATTGAGAATTAAGTCTGTTTTATTTTTGTGTTTAACTTGGATAGTTTTGGGGAGTTCATTATGCATAGAACATATAACCTCCATAACTTAGACACATCCTCCCAAAATGAGCAAATATTCAGGTAAAGATTGAGTTAGAAAGCTTGATGTCTAATAAAGTTAGAAAGATTGATGTCTAATAAAGAAAATAGCCAAAAAATCAGGTACATCAGACTTTGTTGAGTCCCCACGGGAGCCTTTACCAGTTGGGAGGAGAAGATGGGGGTGGGTTGTGTGGTAAGCAGGGGGTAGGGTGGGAAGGGGGATGGGAGGGAGAATCCTAAGAAGCCCTGCTAATAGGAGCATCATTATCATATATATTTACATACTCATGGGGTATCGCATGACTACAATTAGTGATTAAGGAAATGTCAGCATTTAAGTAAGTCATACACGTAAAACATGAGGTGGTGGTCGCTGAAGAAGCATGCCTGCTTACTTTATCTGCTCCAAGTCCTTTTACTATGCAGTCTGCTCCCTGCATCCTCACGGCCTTGAACCAACAGACTGCAGCTGCTGGCATTCTATAATGCAGCTTGCCGGGAGTTTCTTTCCTCAGCGGGACACTGAAACTCTGCCATGCTGGTAAATGGGGGCCTCCCACACAAGAACAGCATTTGACAGCTGCAGAGGCTGTGTCCAAATGTTTGCACAGCTTCCAGTCTCCAAAACAAAAAAAAATACATTGTGTTCAATAAATTTAATTAGCAGGTTGTCCTTTAATTTAGTCTCTTAACAATCTGTCATGGTTTTCCTTAAAATAGCACTCTAAAAGAATAAAAATTGTGTCACTTAGCTCTTCTCCATTCCAGTGATTCTAAAAAAGCTATTTTATCAATAATATTATCATAATTTCCCAACAGTCTATCAATCATCCAAAAGGTAATAATAAAAATGCATGCATACAAAACACATTTACTAATGTAAATATATGTGGCATATTTTAAGCACATTTATAAATGTAATATATTATACAATATATAAAAATATGTGCATATTGTACATATAGCCTTGGGTACATTAACTTGTTTGTACAATGACTATGAAGGATTCAGAGCTATTACAGAAAATTCCAGTTTTTCTTTGGAACCATCAACTAGCTCCTTATTTGTAGGACACAGGCCAAGGAGTGATTACAGTCAGTTTCTGTAGCCCAAGTCAAACCCTCCTCTGCTTCTTTTGAGTTATGTGGCCATGGGTTCCTGCTTTCATTCTCCTGTATCTCAGAAACCTCTTCTATACAATGAGAGTGGCAACCACATTGACCTCAGCGCATCGCTGACATGATTACTAGACCTCTGCTTGGCCCCGTAAGAGTCCAATAAACATTGCCTATTTCTGTTCATTGCCTATTCATTGAGCTCAGAGCAATTGCATTAGAAACAAGAATGCTGTGTATAAAAATACACTTTAGAAGAAGTAAATGAGGCTATCCTTGGCATTTCATTTTACAAACACAATTAGTTGTAGCAATTAAGGCTGTATCTGTGAGTATCCAAAAATCCCTCTTAATCTTGAAGCCATAGAACTGCTTTCCTGTCCTACTGTAATTGGGGAGATTTGCAGTTCCTAGCCTGTGTTTAGCCACCTGGCTGTGTTGTCAGAGAAGATGGCCTGAACTCTAGCAGTTTCAAGACAGCTGGTGCTCAGTTACAAATCACAGAAACATTGGAGGATGAGATGGAGTTAGGTGGGGTTATAGCTCTGCTTTCTTGCCTTTCCATTGGGAAACCAATTATGTCCCTGAATTCCTGCTGGACTATTGCTGAAATCTCACAAGTATTGTCTATGTCAGGAGGTTATTCCTGGCTGCAAGATGTTCTAAAATAGCAGAGTGGGACCTCACTTTCCCCAACAAATTCAAGGTTATATTAATAGGAACAAATATAGGAATGAGATACAAGGTAATGTTTTATTGTCTTTTGTAATGGCTATCATGGGAAACATTATAATTTGTTTAGAGTTTCCTGTACTCATTTTACAGTCTAGTATTTACTGTTTTAATATGGAATTCCCTTTGGGACTATGGTGCTACAAACTTTTCATTGCTTAGTTCCTCTGAAGCTTAATGAGGAGCTGATGTAAGGAGATCTTATTTTGCATGCAAAATTTTCGTGTGGTTTGTTTCTTTGTGTTATTTTTATAAAACATAAATAGGAATTGAGCAACTTGAAAGATTGGCCATCACAGCTCATTCAGGGAGCTCTAACTGGGCTGGATTTCCATATTTTTTTCTCAAACATGCACAATTCATGTTTTCCTCACAGCCTTTGCCACCATTTTTTCTTTAGTTTTTGAAGATTCTACAAGCCAAGGTCTCCACTGTCACTGCCACTTTCTCAGGTCTGATCCTCCATTAGGTCTGGATTCAACTTTACCTCCTTGAGGTAGTTTTTCATGCCTTTCAAATATTCTTCAAACTCATCAACCATGCTATTTTTTGAGTTTATATTTTTAACATTCTTCCTGTGAACCTGCCTCACATGTTAGTATAAAAAATCAGGCATATCCAACATTATAGTACTCCTTGCTATGTGCTGACTCGTTCTGTGGTTTTCTGAACGTAAGACAAAACTAACCACAATTATTTATATGTTAAGCAAATAAAAAACTAATTCCCTTCTCCTCTCCCTCACTATTATCTAAGTCCTCATAGTGTAAAGAAATAGTACTGAGAAAACTCCTGGGTCAGGAGTTTCTTAGAACAAGAAAAAATAAGTATTTATTAAATCAAAATGTCTTATAATGTCTAGATAAAGTGGATTGGCCATTCCATCTGATCAATTGGGAAATTATTCAGAGCTTGCATTCTGATGCTATACATTACTTGAATGGACATCAGAACTCAGGGTTTTGAATGAAAAATGTTATCACACACGTCACAATGTTCAGGGTCCTCTACATGATCAGATGTCAGTGTTTTTGCATCATGAGACTTACTTGCCTATGGCTTCTCTAAGATTAATTTTAAAGACTTGTTGAGATAACTTAATTATGTGTGTGTCTATGTGCATGTGTGTATGAGGATTTTATTGTAGGTACCGGCAGAGGCTAGAAGAGGGGGTTTGATCCCTAGGAGTTGGAGTTACAAGTGGTTGTGAGTCACTTGATATGGGCGCTGAAATGAACTAAGATTCTCTGCAGAAATAGTATACACCCTTAATCACTGAGTCATATTTCCAGGTCCCAAATATCAATTATGAAAGCTAATTTTTTTCTCAGTTTTTAAAAAATAGGGGAATGATTAGAAGAGCTATATTACCCAAGAAGACATACAGAAAACATATCAGTGTGTATATGGCATGATGTTCTGCATTGTGTCTTCTTGAAAAAACATGGAGAGAACATTTGTGTCAGCTCAAGAGCAGAAGATGAATAAATACCCCAGGACTTCAAATGCTACCGAGGATGGAGGGTGAAGAGCCACACCCAGTGCTGATGGGACTGCAATATGGTGAGTCAGCTTTGATGGGGCTTGGACATTTGCATTCCTTTGCCATAACATCTAGAACTGATGTCTGATGGTATTTACCCAGAAGAGTTGAAAATTTATGTATTCAAATGACTGAATATAGAAATTTATTCATAATTGACTAAACTGGAAACAATCTAAATTACCGTCAGTATGTATGTGAATATAGAAATTGTTTTTGTTCGAGATGGAATATTGATTACCAATACAATTTGGAAGTATTAAATCATGAAAGACATAAAAATGATAACCTCATGTGGATAAGTGAAAGAGCAATCTAAAAGACTAAATAATGTAAGATTTAAAATGGACATTTTTCAAAATGGCATAACTATGACAAAATTAAAGAGATCAGTAGCTGCCAACTTCAAAGGTTGTGAGGAGTTGTAAACCAACCAAGTTTACAACCAAGTTTCCTTAAAGGGCCTGAGCACAAAAAGGGACAGACATGTGATACCTAAAGCTTTCAGCTAAAAGAGCTGTCCTATGAGATGTTGTCATGAGAGATACATAATATTATTTTGACAAGAATTTCCTTTATTCCTGAATTTTCTTCTTCTCAATTTACTGTCCAGTGACTTTCCCTCTCCATCTTGGTTATACATTCCCATTTCTACATTGCATTGTAATATTGACTACCCATAACTACACAACACACTGAGACCATCCGTGAAACCATCAGCAAAGACCCACTGAATGGAACCTTCCTCAGATCATTAACAAAGAATAGGATGTTTTCCTTTCACAACCACATATTTATTTTGTCCTCTTTGTTCATTAGCATATTTAATAAGCAGAAATCAAAAATACCTTGAAATCTTATTTAAGTCCTAAGAATGAGCATTTTGATCAAAATTTTATTTCTAATGCCTTTTCATGATTGTTAGGCAAACAAAGCATATATCTTCTCTAGGAAAAACTTGGTTTAGGAAGCTTAATGAAAAGGTAATTATAATACTAATTGACCATAGCTAAACTGGAAAGCACTAAGCTTTTTAAAAGATATACAAAAAAAACTTTATATAGAAAAATATGCCCCTCACTTAGAGCTGCAATGTTTCCAAATTTAAGTGTGACCTGTGTCCTGTGTGACTTGTGAACAGGAACCAGCTATTCATTAATTATTGACCCCCTGCATAGGAAAGGAAATGCTCCTGGAGCACAGCACCAACATGGACGTCCAGAACCATTCCTCACTCTCTTGTTTTGGTTGGAAGCCTCATCTTTAATGGTTGAGCTATCTCTACAGCCCTCTTGGTGTTCATGTTATCTCATATGACAGGTTCATAGTTCCCATGGTTGATTTTGCTCATTATCTGATATGAATCTGATTTGAATATTAAGATACAATAGTGAGAGAAACTTTATCAATCAATGTAACTTAAAGAGTGGTAAGATTATATCTTCAACTCCTGGGCATGGACCTTAATAATCATAAAAATATTACCTAGCCCTGTTATGATTATCCAGTGGAAAAGTTTCAGATAGCTTTACTTTCTATTATTTAATTTTCTTAAGAAATATCTCTCATAAAGTCTAGGTTAGGAATCATGAAGCCCATGCTGACGTTCGGATAGCCTGAATGATTCATTGATCGCTGGTCTTTTCACTCTCTCTGACAACTAGCTCAAAGGTTATATGTTCTTACTGATGGACGTCTGGGGTTGGCAAGGCAATAGCATTTATTGATGAAATGTCTAAAGGTGAAAAATGCAGTTACAATTTGGTGTGAAGTTCTAATCGGGGGTCGGTTTTATCTGTCACAGTTGACAAGCAGTTCCATTTGTTTTGTCTTGTGAGCCAGTGCAGTAAAGGCAGGTGATCACTGGAAGAGAAGCTTCAGTGGTAGATTGTGGGTTCTTCACAGATGTTCTGAAGGTTCAACAGAAATAGAGGGCTTCTCTCCAGGGCCTTTTTTTTTTTTTTTTTTTTTTCCAGACTGAGCACAGCTTTCCGGAGAAGCACATGCATCTCTAGTTTTCCATGTGAAGGAAACAAAATCTAATGCATAGGCACTGCCTTTCCAGCCTCACAAAATGCTGGGGTCAACATCACTATCTCCACTCTAGAGTTTAAGATTCTGAACCTCAAGATCTCATGGGACATGTACAAGATTTTAAAGTAAAACATGGTAGCATTTGATGACCATGGCTCTCATTTCACTGTGCATCTATAGATTTATCCTGAAGCCTCACTGGTGCTAAATCTATTTTCAAAACTGGGATATAGTCTTGTTTTTCTTTTACCCTTTAAATTTTCTACTCTTCCCATTCCCAGAAAGATGAATTGCTGAAAATCATGACTGTCCCCGCTGCCATCAAGCCTGGACCCACTCACACTTTGGTTATCTAATTTCCCATAATGTACTTTCAGATGTCACTGGTATCATCTCCTAAGTTCCCCAGATGCACAGTGAGCTCAGCTTTGTACTGGGAAGTATGATGACCTGACGTTTCTTAACGCCTTTTCTGGATTCCTCCCAGCCTCTCCAAGTCATTCCTAGGGGGACATGACACTTTGTTTTACTCCATTAGTCTTCACAAAGGAAATGAAAATTTACTGTCACATTCATTATTATCACACATTCTTTTCCCCATCTCACTCCCCAATTACTCTAGTTCATTAACTGGCTGTCACTAAGGCAACCTGCTTCTCCATCCCATTCACTAGCTCTTTTAGACTTGTCATCTGGATACATATTTTTGACAATTGGTAGTTGTAAATTCCTATCTTTCTTTCCTTTATAAATTAATTTAATTTATTTATTTTACATACCAAACACAGTTTCCTTTCGTCCCATTCACCTCCCCCATTTCCCCTCAACAACTGACAGAAACAGATGCAGAGACCCACAGTCAAACATTAGACTGAACTCTGGGAAGATAGAAGAGGTTATAGAATCCAGAAGGGTGAGACCGGTTTTGTCCCATGCTTTTTCAGTCCCCGGCCAGCTGGCCTTGGTGAGTTCCCGATAGATCATCCCCATTGCCTCAGTGTGTGGGTGCACCCCTCGCCGTCCTGAGTTCCTTGCTCGTGCTCACTCTCCTTCTGCTCCTCCTTTGGATCGTGAGACTTCAGTCCAGTGCTCCAATGTTGGTCTCTGTCTCTGTCTTCTTTCATCGCCTGATGAAGGTTAATATTCAGGGGGATGCTTATATGTTTTTCTTTGGGTTCACCTTCTTATTTAGCTTCTCTAGAGTCACTGAAGAACAATGGCAATGGGTTCTTGATCCTATTGCATGTAATGGCTTTGTGGGAGCCCAGGTAGTTTGGATGCTCACCTTAATAGACCTGGATGGAGGTGGGTGGTCCTTGGACCTCCCACAGGGCAGAGAAACCTGCTTGCTCTTTGGGCTGAGGAGGAAGGAAGACTTGATTGGGGGAGGGGGAGGGATTGGGAGGTGGTGGCGGGGAAGAGGCAGAAATCTTTAATAATTAAATTAATTAATTAATAAAAAAATCAACAAGAAAAAAAAAAAAAAAAAAAAAAGAATCCAGAAGGGTGAAAGACATCACAAGAAAACCCACAGATACAACAAAGCTGAGCTCACAGAGTCTGAAAGGAAAATCAGGAAGTCAGCATGGGATCAGTCTAGGCCCTCTACATATATATGATATTTGTGTTGCTTCGTCTACTTGTGAACTCCCGTTTCTATACATGGAGTCTTTCCTATCTGAAAAACTACATTGAAACAATCATCTGCATCAATTAAATTTCCTGGTTTTGCTTTGGAATATTACATGTATTATTTATCTGAAGGCTTGTTAAAACTATATTTGAATGACAAACTTGAGTCTGCTTTCACTAATGAACTTACATCATTTCCTTGGATATTTACTCTTATGACTTTACTTTCTATCAGTGTCTGAGAAATTAAAGAATGATTCAATTCATCTACTTTGCTTCATGTTACTGGTATCATGAAAACTTCTTGAGTGCTCACTTCTCAATGTGAACATTTGAACTAATTAGTTAAGGAGAAAAGTCTCCTAAGATTGTGAAATTTAAACAGAAGCCTAGGTACACAAGGTTTTCCTTTACAATCTGTGTATAACAGTTGAGTTTTTTTCACATCTTATAACTTTTAGTTTTCTTATCTGTAAGTTAAAAACAATGCTGTCTACCAGTGTGCTTCGTTGTATAGTGTAGAGTCTGATAGCAGGTATGCTTTCAAAGTATAAAACATTGCAGTTATTATTGGACCAGAATTTTACAGTCATTACAGAAGAACATTAAGAAATAATTAATATTAGCAAATATTTATTAAATATATATTATGACCCAGGCTCGATTCATGGCACCAGCAATATAACAACAACCACATGATTGGCAAAGTAGATGCTTGGCACTGTTTTTTGTTTCTTTGTTTTCAATATTTCAGGAAATTACTGCAAACTAGGTAGTTCAATAAAGTAAAATTCAATAAAACAATGTGTTTCAGGAAAAATAAAAACAAACACTGGTCTCATATACATGAACAGCTACAATGAATTTGGGGATTTCTGGGGTGTTAAAGGAGAGGTTTATGCCTCTGCATATCCGGAAAGTGCCTGCTTCTCTGTGCCCTCTGCATCCTCAGAGCAACCATGTTGAGCTTTCTCACTAATACATACCCAGGTTCTGACGAGTAAGCCTCTGCTTCCCTCTGTCCCTCAAAAGAACCCTGTGATCACACTATATCTACCCACTGGTACCACATGACCTCTTCCTGTGGAGGCAGCTGATAGCCAGCCACAGTTCCTCACACAGTCGAACTCGCTTTCCATATAAGTCATGTTTTCTCAGGTTTCAGGGAATTAGATTAGGATGTTTTGTGAAACACCTATCTGCCTTTCAGTGACTCAACAGAAACTGGTAATGATTTTGTTTTCTATTTCTCTACAAATCTGTGTGGTATACCATATTAATTGATAAAAACAAAGTTGAACTAAAGTCATTTATCACTCTGTCATTATAGGCCCTCATTATTAGCCATTTAGATTTGGATAAGCTTTAATAATATTTTTAATTACTGAAAAATTCCCCTGTATTGCTTATACTTATATTTTTTGTTGAGTGTCAGGGGTAAATTTTTGTACATTTCTATTTTCTGAACAAATTAATAGCAAAGAGGCAGGGAGTCATTTTAAATGTCATCAAACATATGAATATATAATTGAAAACACTTCAGAGATTTCAGAAACCTCCATTTTGGGGTCAGCAAGACAGATCATGATCCTCAGATAAAGGTATTTGTCAAGCTTGAAGACCTCAGTTTGATCCCCAGGGACAACATAATGGCAAGAAAGAACTGATTCCCAAAAGTTGTCCTTGACTCCACAGGTGTACCCAACACATATATTGAGCACATATACAATAAACATATAAGTAATACATGTTTAGAATCTATTTTTAAATGTTTGATTTTGAAGCTGACATCTGTTTAATTTGTAGCATTACATGTATATCAATTACATAAAAAATATTTTCCTAGAGTTCCATTAGACCCAGAAGAAGTAAGTATACTTATATCTGTAGAAACCAATTTGCATATTATTAGTTTTATTTTTTCTAAATGTGGGCAGTGTGATGATGAAATTCTGTTACATTTATACAGAAAACTTGCTATCATTCAGTGGGTTAGGGTTCAAACACATCAGGCCTTGGTATTGGCTCCTATTGATCACACAGCAGGAAGGTAGACCCATCTGATCTAAACTGCCTACATAGATGGATTTTAAAAATAAATAAATAAATTGCAATAAAACCCTTGTTATTTTGAAAGACCAGAAAAAATATCAGCTTAACTAAAGAAATTACAAGTCACAGCACCATGAGTTAACTTTTACCACTCTGTAATTTAGAGAAGCTTATTGCAAGAGAGGGAGGTTTGGAAAAGCATTCTCCATAGCATGGTGCTAGGTAATGAGACACCTGTGAAAACCATGGGCTGATAAATGTTTTCAAATTGCAAAACTCATAAACCCAAAGAAAAAGCAGTGAATTTAGGGCGTATGGGGCATAAAGTACACCAGAATTAGATGCCTGTTTAACTAATGACACAGGAAATTCTAAACCCCAGTGGTGCTTGAATTTAACAACGATGTAAAGATGCAAATCTAAGTGCAGAGTATCTGTGTGGAGTAAATCTTTTTAAAAGTGGTTTTCAAAATTCTCTGGTCCTAGCAAGAGAACACTTTATTCATGAGAGAAAATGATAACTTGGCAAAATGCAAGTGCCCCTAGGCTGATGAGGCTTAATGAAGAAGGAGGAATAATTCATTGCACACACAATCTGATGCAAAGACCAGGTTAGGATTGGGTGCTACATACACTCTAATCAATTTCAAACTTGGTGTAATTTTGAGCAGGCCAGAGTCTCTCTCTCAATGTTCTTTTATCTAAAGGAAGAATTACCAAGAGAAATTTATGAGGTGTTTAGCTCTTGATCTCTTGAGCACCAATTCACAATGTATTAACCCTATTTACACCTTCATTTGGAATCCATGTCCTAGGAAACTGGAGAATGAAATTCTTATCATAAGAAATAAAAAGCAGAAAGATAGAAAATGCATTCTGGGCATAGAATTAAATACTGTGATTGAGGAAGAAAATAACACCATAGTAAACACAAAAGAAAAGCACCTGGCCCCATCTGAGGACAAACACAGGCTTCTGATAGGGCAGCCTCTCATCTGAAATACCAAGGATGGTATGAACTCATGTGTGAAGTCAAGAGGGTATTGCAGATAAAAAAACATATGGGTAGGCAAAAATGATAGCACTTGGAGCCTATGTACAGATAAAGATAGACAACAACAACAACAAAAACACTGAAGAGAAGAGTGGAGGTTGCATAGGAAACTTATGCAGCTACAGTTCTCTTTCTATAGAGGTTAAATGAGGTCATGTGCAACTCACATATCATTTAGTCTCAATCATTTTGATAGGTAGAGTTACAGAATGTTAAGAATTAATGTATTTGTGAAATCACCAGCTCAGAACAGTGGTCACAATGGAGCACAGCACTGGGGAGAAGGGTATGGGATGGCAGGAGTTACATTTGATGGAGCATGTGCTACTGGGTGACTGATATGTAAATTAGACAAGGAACTGCTGAAAGTGGTCATTATTTGCATTAACATCTGCCTTGAGTACAGTTTATGTCCAAACATCACCTTTCACCACATCTGTTTGTGCTCACCCAGAGAGGAACTTGTAGACACCACTTCTCCCATTTTCCTTAGTTGGGTCACAGTTTCAAGCATAAGTCCTTCAGGCTAACTGATGATGTTTCTGGTGATCCTAAAACCGGTAATGCTGGCATAAATTTAAAATGAGGAAATACGATGAGCAATGAACCCTGCGGCTTCAAAGCAATTTGTTATATTGCTCAGAATAACGCAATGTGATGTGAGAAAAAGGAACCTGAATATGTCAAAACACTTAGGAAGCTGCTTACATTAGCTGCAATATTACCAGGAGCCAAAAATGTAGAATATTATCTAAACTCTGAAAATGGAGGAAGTGTGAATGAAGAAACAGTTGACAAATATTCCATGACATCTCCACTTGTCACAATACCTTCTCATATTTCCTATGTTCGAATATGGAGAAAAGGGAACACATTCTAACTGAAGATGGTGTGATCAGTAAATGCAATGTCAGGAGACACCACTGCAGGACTCTTGGTGAGGACCACAGAAGACCTATGGGCTGGTTGGTTGTATTTGAGGCCTAAAAACGATGAAGGTAAAATTTAGTGCTGAGTGAGGAAAATAGATTCAACTGATGGAATGGAAAAAGGTTTCTAATAATCAAAATGTCCTGAAAATGAGATGGGCTCCCACATAGAAGGGGGCTAAGCTGTCAAGACAGGCGAAATGATCTGTTGATTGAAGTGTAGAAGAAATTTATTGGTATGCTCTGAACTAATGTGATCACCCTTTAAACTTCACTGTACCATTGAATTTATGCCAGTAGAGAATTGGTTTCCCATTATTCCTTAGGAGTCCAGCTGGTCTTTGGAATGTGGTGAGTTGACAGAGCATTCTCCTTGCTTTGGGGTGGAGACGCTAAATCATTCTCACTGTCTGACAGCAAAGAACTCAGAGGGAGTTTCAGTTCTTCAAAGACATTAGCTTGCTGCCGGTTCGGAACACTAGCTGTACCCTTTGCAAAGCTATCTGAAGCTGAATTATGACCTGTTCAGATTAACCAGCCATGTTACTAAAGGAAGTTTCAACTTAGTACAGGATGCTTCTCTCTCCCCTTCTGTCTTTAGTCTGTAATTCACCTTGGCTGTTTTAAGAGGAAATTTATAAGTAAGATGAAGGATAAGTTAATCAATTGGTAAAGACTTTTGGGGAGGTATATTTTTAAGACTTATTCAGTAGTCTTTGACTGCAATATACTCTGGTTTCAAGAAAACACATGGTGTAAAGTAACAAGCCTAGCAGATAATAGCTGTTTACAAACATGAGTTGAATATACATTATATTAAGTAGTGAACTGATGTGTGAAGAGTGAACAAAGAATAGTCAAAATTAATCACTTCTTAAAGTCAAGTAGGTAAAGTAATTCTAAAATAAGGTTTAACATACACACAAATGGAAAAAAGTTAATTAATGCAAATACAGCGTATCATGAAGAATCGAGAGATGGCTCAGTGGTTAAAAGCACTTGCATTTCTTCCGGAGAAGCATTTGATATCTAGCTCCATGTGGTGGTTCATAACTTTCTGTACCTCCGGTTCCAAGGGATCTCATATCCTCTTCTGGTCTATGTGTATAATACACACATTTGGTACACAAGCATGTATTCAGAGAAAACATTAGTACACATAACATAAACCAAATTTTAACAGAACAAGTAAAATATATAGTTGAAGCAATGGGACACACATAAGAAAGTACAGGAAAAAGGTGGCTAATTGTTTAGCCTGGGAAGCTATGTTTATTTCAGAAAGCAGAAGGACAAGTTCGCAGACTTGTTGGGGACAGGGTCAGGAGGGCTTCAAGGACACATATTAGAATACTGTGAAGCAGACCAACCTTAGGAAGTCCACCCATATGGTCTTTGATTGCATGAGAAGATGAGTCTCAGTACCAACAGTGGCTGGGAGAGAACGCTACTGTTACCTCAAAAACAGCAGTCACAGGAAGAGAATGCCACAGTCATCAAGGACTTTCTGTCAGTAAACATGAACACTCATGCCTTGTAAGGAGAACTTTGTGCTCTGAAAATTATTTCATGATAACTTTCAATCAGTGTTCTCCATGCAAGAACTAAACTCTAGAAACAAAAGTTCATGCTAAAAATCAGTAACAAATTTCATAGGGGAAAAAGGCTAAGGGCCTGAAGAGTTGGACTTGGAGAAAGTGATTTGTGTTAGCAAGGGAGCATATTACTCTCTGGAAAGACTGGCCACTCTTGTTTCATAAATTCTTTTTCTAGCTCTTCTATTATGCAGCTTCAACTTTTCATTACCTTTGCTCATATGGCAACCCTCTAAGACCTGCATATTCAAAAAGCATTTAGAAGTTCATTTCCGTATTGTTTTTCTTCAGTGAAGAGAGGGACATACACACAATAGGCCTCCCACAGCATGGTGCCATTGCTTTTGGTAGATGGCTTGGGCTGTGTGACAAAAGTATCCCCTAGAAGGGGTTTGCATTCACAAGAACCCATCATTGCCACTAAGGGAAGCAAGGAGAAAAGGTGATGGAACAGTTAGCCACACAGAACAAAGGCAGTTAAGGTATTTTTAGAAGTCAAGGAATATTATAAAGCCTGCTGCTGTTCTGAATCCACACTTCTCATACTTTTGGTCAACCATTTAAATAAACCATTCCATTTAAAAGCATTCTATTCCCAGCAGTACTCCTCTGGGGGAAGTTGGAAAATGAGAGTCTCAGACCTATTGTGAGATATTGCACAATTTCTCATCACCAAGCACCATGAAAGGAAACATGAGCTAAACCCAAGAGACTTGCACATGCTATGTTAAGAATAACTGGTGTCAGGTAATGTTGCATAGAAGCAGTGTACAGCAAATATACTCCTTATTGAGGAGATTAATGCTTGTGTTGGACAAACTCAATAAAATTCACAAAGAAGCTACTGCATCTGAAATGTAATTGCATCTCAAATGGGGCTTGGTGGATTGGATCTTGGATTGCTTTGTTCCTGTAGATCTTACATTTCTTGACAGTGCTATTACAGCCCAGTTAATTTTAGCAGGAGGCTTTGTTAAATCTCACAGAATTCATCAGCCATGTTGTATGAAATCATCTTTTGCTGGCTGGGAAGTCCATCTTCTGTGCTGGTTGTACAGTCATAGGAAATCCAGACAAACCAAGGTGGATGCTGAGCCAGAAACGGGCTTTGGTGGTAACAGTGTTCAATATGGTTTCCCAGATCATGTTAAGTGCAGCACTCTGGAAAGAGAGGATTGCAATAAGGAGAGAGTTCTTGGGGACAGGGAATTGCTACCCCTTTCACTACAGGCTTTAAAGAGCTTAAGTCATTTATAAAAACTAAGTCCATTAAATAAAATTTTCCTTAAAATGGCTCACCCAACTATATCTTGTTTATAATTAAATAATAATATATATATATAATGCATGTGTATGTATGTGTAAATATATAAAGTACTAAGCTATATCAATTTTGGATAGATGCAGCAGATTTTATAGCAAAGAAAATTATTAAAATTGAACATACAAAATCATTAAAGGATGAACATACCAAGAATATGCATACACCACAAATGTCCGTTCCACTTTAATTTGCAGAAACAAACCTGGTAGGGATGAAAGGGCAATAAAAGAGTTAATAATTAGAGCTGCATGTTTCAACCACTATTGTGTGTGTGTGCACGCTTGTGTATGTTTTGTGAAGATTGTGAAGGACCTATGAAAATATTTTGTACCTAAATTTATCTGGCTAATTTTATTCTTAAGTTTTAGTAGTTATTTGAATATTTCAGACTCATGGCACCTATCAAACCTGTTTTCAGTACCTTTTATAGAGAAGACAATTGTTATCATAAAGTCTCTTGTTTCAGGAGCTTGTTACTGATGTTTTAAAGTCTTCCAAGTATAGCTCTGAACACATCTCTGAATAATGTTTGGTAAATCATTTAAAGCTCTCTAGAAGAACAAAACTGAGAGAATGGATCTAATTATGAAGAGAACCTACTAGATTGTTACATATGATGTGCACTGGGTAGGGCAGAGATGGCTGCCTGCACAGCGGGAAGTCTGAGAACACAATAGCTGATCAGTCCACCAGACTGGGTGCAGTTCTAGTTCAGTCTGGAGGAAGGAGGGTCCTTACTGAACCACCATTCTACAGTTTATGTTGGAAGTCCTGTGAAGTTGGGTTCTGATGCCAAGAAAGATGGAAGACACAAGCAGCAACTGAATATGTATACTCACCAACAAATAGAAAAGAAGGGCAAAACCTTTTCCTCAGAGTTCTTTATATCTGGATCTTTCCTGGAAAGCTCTGGCTCAGAGTCTTCCCTTTCTGATCTTTCTGGAAATGCCCTCACAGACCTATCTAATGGATCCAAAATCCAGTCAAGTTGATAACTACATTTAAGCATTATAGTTGGAATATCTCTGGCAGGGACCTTCAAACAATGCTGAGGCTTAGAAGCACAGCAGCAATGCCATTTGCATGAGTTTACAGTCAAGAAAAACTCATTTCATGATTCCAGAACCAATGTTCTTGATTATTTGTACTAAAATATTAGATAAGATAGCTCAAGACCCAGTGTGACATTCTCTTGGAAAACTGTTTGTGTTACCTCATCCCAATCTAATTTCCTTTCTCCTTACTGAGGTTAATGATAATTGAGTAATTTTACTTGACTTAAATGAATATATATTCAAAGCATTGCTGTATGTTTATATACATATATATCAGTATAGTGTTTCTACATAAATAGGGGGAAGTTTATATTTATATATAAACTTCTGTGGCTCTGTCTCCATCAATTTTTGTCAACTCCTTTGAGGTAGAAACTCAGTTTCTTTGGCCATGATCCTGTCTGCCTTTCTCTCTCCTCTTTGGAAAGGGACCCAAGTTTGCTTCAGGTGACATCCATCATTTCATTAGTGGAGGTAAGAGTTTATAAATAGAATATTGACTTTGTGTCTCTCAGAAGCTAAGGATTTCAACTTGGTCATATGCCAAGTGTTTCAAATACTTGGGATATAAAATAAGAATTGGTTCTTATTTTGATATGCTTAGGTAAGTTAAAAAAAGTATTTGTCGAGGTCATGTTCATCAGCATTTCCTTTTCTGCTACAAAAAGGGGGCATTAGTAGATTTCCCTAAACTGCTAATTTAGTTTGGAGGAATTGCAATTTTCTTCTTTGTTCATTTGGTTTTCTGTATCTTGCAGAATAGGTAAACATGAAAAATAACATGCCATGCTGAGTTTTTAGTAGACATGAAAATAAATATGGTAAAAAGTCTGTTTGTGATAAAGACCCCTTAATAGAGGAGAGTAACTAGTAAGGAAGTTGCTAAGTGCAGTGACTCACATCATTTCCTTCAGGGTATATGTGTTTACCTCTGTCCCTGTTTAAGAGATGAGAAAGCCATGGACCAAGTGGATTGAGCAACTTGTCCTGTAACAGAAAGTATCCACAATGAAGACTTTCAATAAATTATTGTATTGTCTGGTTTCTCTTAATATCAACATTTTCTGAAATTAAAAATACAAATTCTGAGAGGGCTTCAGAAGATTACATGAGAATGGAGCTAGCCTCTTCATGTTGCTGCCTTTCTTTCCCCACTAGCTGACCACACAGACTTTCTTGTCACAGATGCAGGTGCTTTCACCCACATGTCCCATGGAACACCATGGTAACAAACAGCCTTATCCTAGCCTTCCCTTTCTGCTCACTTGGAATCAAGAAAACTCTAATTCAATTATAGCTTAGAAGGACATATTCTTATGAGATGAGGAGAATATGAGAACCATTTGTGATCTGTCTTGGGGCAAGATTAACATTTGTTAAAGCTCATCATTTTGCCAGCACTCATTCATCAAAAAATATAGACCAAATCAAAATTTGGCGTGAAATCAAGTAAGAGGAGATCATTATATTTTCTTGATTTTACCACACAGGGAAATATTGAATAACTCACTGGGAGTTTATCACATTTAACTTATAGTCATTTTATTTGTGTCCTTTCAATTTTACAACATATTATAATGATATTCTCTATATATATACATTTAATTACAAGTTTATTAATGGGGCCCTTTGATTACCTAAATTAGTATAATGTATCCTGGCTGTCACTATGCTGTGTACCCACAGTAGAGGCTCTCAGCACAGTATTTGCAAGACATAAATAAAAAGTATCTATTGTATGCTCATTTTTAGGGATTGCGTTTGATGAAACAGTCAACAAAGAAAAAAATGATCCTACAGTCTCATAGGCAATGGATTCTGTTTGAGGTTGTCTAATTTAGAAATCAGGAGCTATGCTGCCCTATACTGCACCATTCTCAATGACTGGACTGTTTCTCATAAATGTAAAACCTAAAAATTATTTAAATGAGTACATTATAGGAATGACCTTAAAATTCTTTCATTCAATAAAATGTTAGTTTTGCTTCACAGTGATACTTCTTCAGATGAAGAAGATGACACAGCCAGCTGTGATATCTTCACTCTTTTTTTTTTTCTGTTATAAAGCTATCTGTATTAAGAATTTTTTTAATACAGTATTTTCTCATTTTACATAGTCATCCCTGGTCCACCTCCTCCCCTCTTCCCTTCCCTCCACCTCACTCCACCACCAATCCACTCCTCAGGAAGGGTTAGGCTTTCCCTGGGCAGTGAACTCTAGCACTTCGCATCAAGGAAAGACCAAGGCCCTTCCTTCACCCTTATCTCTTGGTTAAGCAAGAGAATGTGCTCATGGATGCCAGTTCAAGCAATAGGGATATATTCTGGTCTCAATGCCAGTGGCCCACAGAATATTCAGTGGGCCTTGTCTGATCCTATGCACGTCTCAGTGCTCTCTGTGCTGAGTCAGCAAGCCCTGACTAGCTGAGGTCAGCTGTTTCTGTGGGTATCACCATCATTGTAT
Organism: Chionomys nivalis; assembly: GCF_950005125.1. NCBI lineage: Eukaryota > Metazoa > Chordata > Mammalia > Rodentia > Cricetidae > Chionomys > Chionomys nivalis. Next base: position 8,619,204 of record NC_080091.1, read on the forward strand.
TGACCCCTATGCTCATATTATCACTTCTCCCTCTCTTAGACTGGTCTCGGGTAGGGGAGAAGAAGGGAGGGGAGTGGAGAAAAATATGTAGCTCAATAAAAACAATAAAATTAAATTTAAAAAGAAGTGTCAGAAATGACCCCTGTGACTAGGTATAGAGGTTATATATTTTTCTACCCCTTTATGTCTTTTATCATAAAACCTAGAATATCTATGTCACACCTGATTTTAATACCATGCACACTGTTTCTTTGGACTTCAGAACTTCTTTTGATGTTTTCACTCTTATAACCCTGTCTCTCTAGCTGCTGGGAAATTTAGATAATAGAGCTGGACTGTCTTCACAAAAGACTCAAATTAAACTGGTAAATGTAAGAGGCTATGTGAATACACATGTACAGGATTGGAAGGTATGACCTTGTCCTACATTCTGTGGGAGAAAATATTGTCTTATTCAAGATATTATTACTATTATCTGGAGAGAACCAAAATTACCTGCAGCTGTACTAATCACACCATTATTGGTAGCTATTATATTCATAGTGAACAGTCCTTTTTAAACTTTTTCTTTAATCATGAATAAAATAGGTATAATTACCTTAATAAATGGATGATAAAAGGATTACATAAGAAAATATGTGGAATGAAGGCTGATGAGAAGCCAAGGACAATGGCACTAGGTTTCGATCCTAATACATGAACTGGCTTTGTGGGAGCTTAGCCTGTTTGGATGCTCACCTTCCTGGACCTAGATAGAAGTGGGAGGACCTTGGTCTTCCTGTAGGGCAGGGAATTTGGACTGCTCTTCAGTATCGAGAGGGAGGGGGAATGGACTGGGGGGAGGAGAAAAGGAGTGGGGATAGGGGGAGGGGAGCAGGGGTATGGGCAATATGTGGGAGGAGGGGGAGGGAAATGGGAAACGGGGAGCAGTTGGAAATTTTAATTAAAAAAGAATAAAAACAATTAAAAGAAAAAAAAAAGAAAATATGTGGAGTATTCAAATGAAGGTAGGGCAGAGGACTGTGACTCTGTAGACTATAATCACTGAGCTCATTAGACCTCAACCTTAGACAAAGAGCTGTAGGCGGCTTGGGAAAGCAGAGAGCTGGAGAAATTGTCATTCCTAAGGTAAAGACTCCAAGTGAGTTCATCCCAGAACTCATATAGTTGCAGATGACACTCTATGTATTGAAGAAGTTGTGTTTACATATTTAGTAAAATAGAACAGCAATAAAAGAAAAAGACTAAGAATTTGAAAGTGAACAAGGTGTGTGGGGGGGATTCATGGAAGGGCTTGGTATGAGGAAGGGGAAGGGGGGAATAATGTGTTTATAAATTCAAAATATAAAAGCATTCATTTCTGAGAGTTGAGACTGTCAATTCACATTGTGAATGCTATATTCAGGGAATATGAAGAATGAGCAGTTGTGCTGTGGGAGCTCCACTGGCCAACAGCCTTTAAGAGAACAGTCCACTTGGGCACAGTCTGTTATACTATAAATGTGGCTGTAAAGTGTGTCCTTGCTCTCCTGCTTCAGGCTCTCGCTTCTGACTGCTAGACTCTGTTCCTGTTCCCCATTTGTGCAGAAGACTGTGATATAGGACAGTGATCTGCTAGTCTCCCCTAAATAAATAGCCCTTTATCATATATAATTCTGAACTACTGTGAGATTATTTTGTAACTTCTGTCATCACAGTTGACTTTTTTGAGATACAGAAAAACCTGACTCTTCACATGTCCTTGTGAATGCAACCATCTGAAATCACTAAACTGTAAAGGACTTTCTTTCAGAATGTAGTGACAAAAAAAAAAATTGGGGGGGTATGCTTATCCACCCAGAGTTGAGGGACACTGGATTCAGACACAGGTATGTCCAGATTTAATGAAAGCAGAATAAAAAAAAAAAAAAAAAAAAAAAACAGAATAAAGAGATCCCACAGCCTGAAATAAGTGAAGACATATTGAACAGTTTTCATAAGGCTGTAAAAGAGCAGGGGAGACTCTAATTGAGACAAAAGAACCATTTGAAATAAATGGTGTCTTAAAAAATAACAAAAAGTCTGAAAAAATTAAACCCAGTCAAGCAAAGAAATAGCACACAAATCATTAACATTTTATTTCTTTTTAAAATTATTAATCATTTATTCATGCTATCAGGAGACTGTTATTTAAATGAAATATTAATTTCACTTAATTTAATATATAATTAAACATGTTTTGCATAATTATATTCCAGTAATTTCTATTTCTAAGAAATATTAGAACTTTAAAACAAAAATTTCATTACAATGCTAATATTTGGTACCTCAAAGCTGTTTTCTGAACTGAAGCCATGCTATTTTCTGAACTAAAGCCATGCACACATGTAATTAGTCAGGCATTGGCTCCAGCTTACTTTTCATGAATGGTATAATTTCTTGGGGTGGGGGTTCATTTCTTAATCCGTAGACATCTTTATGTTCTAGAATGCTTGATGTAAAAATACAGCTCAAGAACATTCCACAATCCTGACATCGGGAAAACTTGCCAGCAAACAAAATATGGATGTGTTCAGTCATTGCTCTGGTCACAAGAAAAGTACAGGTGGAGGGGCTTGGTCCTGCCCCAAAGGGTTGTGCCAGACTTTGTTGACTCCCCATGGGAGGCCTTACCTTCTCTGAGGAGTGAATGGGGAGTGGGGTGGGAGAAAGGTAGGGGGAGCAGGAGGAGGAGAGAGAGGTAGTGGGAACTGGGATTGGTATGTAAAGTGAAGAAAAAAGATTGTTTTTAAACAAGAAATAAAATAAAAGGTTTATATCTCAAAAAAAAAAAAGAATCTCTTTGCAAATAACCAAATCAACTGCTCAGTTAATTCATTTTACAGTAGTCCTTCTTTATTTTAACCAGGCCACTTATGTTTTTCATGTATTCACTCAGGAAGTTAATTCTCCATGATTTATTGGAAAAGCAAATATTCTTGCAGTTTGTCTAGTTGACCTACTGCCATGGACTAATTTGGAAGCTTCTAATTTCTCTGTTATCAATTATTTTATAAAAACAACTGCTAAAATTGTTCACTGGACAGACACTGTTAAAATAAATATTTAAAATACTCCATTTCTTTTACTTATTACATAAACCTAGAGTATGTAATAATAATCTTGGAGACACAAAATGCAGATGCCAGAGCAACTAGTCCCAACATAAACTGCTTTCTGGGTGTTATAAAACACAGGTGTCTTGTGAAAAATATTTGAAGGCATATTTTATTATAATAAGAAAAATGGGGTAGAGAAACTGATTGTCTTCATGTTAGCAGTAGTTGACTTATTTCTTAATTGAAAATACTTAGTGAATGTCAGATATTTAAACAGCACTTTCATTAGTGAAGGAACCTGTGAATTATTTTAAAGCTGAATCTTGGGTAAATTTTTTTCCCTGAGTCTCCAAGAAGAGAGAAAATAAAAAGAAGAAACAAAGTCCAGAGTATGAGCAGAGAGAAAATAAGTGGAAGGAGGGAAGGAAGGGAGTGATTGCAAGCATGGCTTAAGGCAGAAAACAGGCACATCTCTACCCCAACTTTTATATTTAAGAAAAACATTCCCCTGGACATCATTTTCCTCCTCTGTTTAACTAGCAATCATGTGGTTGGTGATACTTTCTTTTTAAAATGCTTTTCTAAGTAGTAAATTTGAATTGTTAAGCAAATGGTCTTTTAAGCCATATCAGATTTTCCAAACATTTTCATCTTTGGTGCCAAGTAACAACAACACAGGAAAGTCATTCTCAGCTAGGAATACCTCAGGGAGTAGAACATTTGAAACAAAACAATTAAATAATTAAAAGAATGTGTTACCAAATAATGATGAAAGAATAGTGATGAGGAATGAAGTTACTGAAAGCGATGTTACTAAAACATAGAACAATGAGAACATAGAGATGAGCTAAGAACCTAGCTTATTGTTAGAGAGCTTGCTTAGCAGGCATAAAGATCAGACACACATCACACATAAATATACTACACATACATACTAAAAAAATCATACATGCGCACATGTATATACACCCATGTGGATCCAGACGAAGAAACACAAGAACAAATAGTCCAAGTTGATAATATAACTTGTGTCATAGCACATAGCACAGCTATACATGTAGAAACTCAACAGAATGAAGTAGAAAGAATGGCCTAAATATTTTATGCAATAATTCATAAAATATATCAGTTCACAAAACTTTCATCTCAATGGTCTGAAAACATGAGACAAACAAAGAAAACATATCTAGTCACACAGTCACCCATGGAAGGAGAATGATAAAGACAGAAGTGATGGTAAAGAGAGTGAAAAGGAAGAGATGAGAGATACAAGGACAATTTAAACTAAGACATTGAAACAATGAACTATGGTGGAATCCAAAAGTGGGAAGGAAATAAAAGAGGAAATCAGGTTGGAAAGATGACTATGAACAAATGGAAGTTAGAGGTCATTGTCACAGCTATAGAGCTCTGCTTCAGCATTCAGCTTTGTGATTGCCTCCTGATGCAGCTAAATTAGCATAATTTTCTCAATGCCTTCTATTGAAAATGTAAGCATCTTCTCCTGACCCATGGAAGTCGTCACTATCCTATCTGTGTCAAGCCCTTCAGTGACTGAAACTGTAGGCACTATCATAGCTGATATCTTCTGTGCTCTCTATAGAAAACATATATGTCACAGGGAATTTCACTGTTTTCTCTCTTATACTGACATAGCCTGTCTGCTTCTCATGCACACTCACACATACACACACGCATTCAGACTTCTCAATGTAAGAGGAGGGGCTTTTCACAAAGTTGTGGAGTGATTAACACAGCTACTCTATTATTAATTAGACACTCAGAGCAGCTCAAAACTTTAAATGTCATCTCCTATCAGAAATCCCTAAGAATAACAATTTCACAAGAATCTTTCTCTTTTTGACATTTAAACATTAATGTTACTTGGAGTTTGATCTTTGAATATTGTTGGGGGAGTCTGCTCGTTTGTTTCTGGCTGCCCAGACTGAAAAATAAGCACTCGGAAACTATATTTTTTACAATACTGTTTGGCCAATTGGTGTGGGAGAATGGTCTATATTCTGCCAATTATATTTTAAATAAACGCTGATTGGCCAGTAGCCAGTCAGGAACTACAATAAAATAGCTTCCAAAGCAAACAGTATATGACAGAATCAATTATCTACCTGAGCAATCACCCAAAGTCTCATTCTACAACGTCAAAGCTACCATCTTTGGCTATGGCCTAGCATAATTGACAGACCATTTTCAGAGGCAGGAAATTTTTCAAAACCATTTTATCTTGTCTTGGCAAGATTTGACAGTCCTGCTTATCCATTTCTGGATATCATGTAACTTGTCAGTGGTTGAGGCATTGCCAGTTCCTTGCCCAAAGGCCAGTTTTGCCAAGAAAAAAACAAACTCCAAGTGGAGTGTTTTTGGTGCTCAACATTCTCTTGGGAATAGATTGGTGCTGTCAGAAGCAGTCATGTCTCATGTCAACAGAACCCTGTGTTATTTAAATGCCATCTTTCACAGATCCTTGAAGTAGTTGAAGATTACCTATCTAGACAGAATACAATCTCTATGTATCTAAACAACCTAATTGATCTGACTGTATGTACAACAAACACGAACAACTATTGACTTATAATAATTAATACCTGTATAACTTAGAGAGTAAAACTTCATATAAGAATATTAGATAATCTGTAAACAAATATGCAACAAATGGGGACAATGACCTCAAAATGTAAACAATCTATAAGTATCTTGATCAAAGATAGGAGTAATATATAATGCAATATAAAAAATATATCCTAAAAGTTGTATCAATATACAAAATGTCCTAAACAGAGATAAGAACACACACACACACACACACACACACACATATATATACAATTTGACAGAATAACTTTGCATAAATGTACAAATAATGTAAACAAAAATAAGAAATATAATTTGAATGTTTATCAATATACAAAAACCATACCAATGTAAATAACCCATCAATAATAGCTCACAAGTATTCACTCTATTACCCACTATTACTACCCCTCTTTTTATTAACAAACATAGTTTTTACTCCAACCCTCTATCTAATACAAGTAATAATCCAACAACTGCTAAACAGTGTTTCCAACCCGATTTTGTATTGGTGGCGTCATCTTCTAGAATTGTTTCCAGCTATCATTGGGTGATGTTCTCTTAATGGGATCCTGCAAAATTAAAGTGATGGTTAAGTTTCAAAATTACTGTCTAGTATAGTTGCAAACAATTTCCAAACAGTCGATAGATAGGTTTTTTTTTTTTTTTCAAAGTTCTTACTTGGAGTTCTTGCCAGAAAGTCATGAGAAGGTACACCATTTCAGCAGCTGGTATCCCTTCAAAAAAGAAGCGGTCTTATAGCAGTGCTGTCTGCATCATGATGTCATCTCAACTAGGTAGAGTTGTTGCTGTGGGGCCCCATCTTCTTCCTGGAAACTTCAAAGTTTACAGCAGGAAAAAGATCTGTAGGAAAATCTATTGTTCATCATGAAAAAACTTAAACATCATTCATATAAACATACATTCAATGAATAATATGATATAGACAAAAAAGGCATGGAGAAAGTAAAATTTTTCCTAAAGTCTTTCTTTTGTCCCATACCAGATGGCTCATGATATGAGACAAAAACTCTGAATATTCCTTTTAACAACACACTTGGATTTAGAGATGTACAGAGCCATTTTTCAGCTCCAAAACCAGCTGAATATATTAATGTGTGTGTGTGTGTGTGTGTGTGTGTGTGTGTGTGTAAATGTAAGTATAACCCATACCCGGATTCATACCATGTTCTTTTATCAAGATGTTCCTTAGTGGATAGTTATTTTTCCTTCTGTCAGCATGCAAATATCCATGGTCTCTTAAAGTTTTGATGATGTGTATTTCCTGCAAAGATAAGAGCAGAACCCTTTCCCAACCCTATATGGCTTTCCTTACCACCTGTATGGTTGTCACCATTGGGGAAGAGCTGTCATTTCTCAGTTTCAATAGGTTTCTCCTTTTCAAAGTGCATCTTTCTTAATTTTCATGGTATCCATAATTTTTCTTCTGTGGAAATAAGAGCAAAACCCCTTCCCCAATGTAGTACATCTCCTGGTTTCCATTGTAAGGTCAACACATCCTTGAAATATACTGGTTGATTAAATTCAGAAGTTTTTTCCATTATTCAGTGCCTCTCTGCTGCTGTTGTTCCTTTCTCATTGGTGTTATTCAAGGTTAATAAAACATTATGCAATCCATTTCTGGGGGCATTTTCCATACCTTTCTGTTTGTTCAGCATATCCTTTATATTATGATTTGAACTTTCTATAACTGCCCAACCTGTAGGATTATTTGGTATACCTGTAATGTGTTTTATATTATAATAAGCAAAAAAGCATTTCATTTTCTTAGATACATATGCTGGACCATTGTCTGTCTTTATTTGTGCAGGTATACCCAGGATGGCAATAACTTCCAATAAATGTGTGATTACTGAATCAGCCTTTTCTGAGCTCAAGGTAGTTGCCCATTGAAAACCTGAATACATGTCTATGGTATGGTGTACATATTTTAATTTACTAAATTCCATAAAGTGGAAGATATCCATTTACCAGATTTCATTCCTTTGAGTACCCTTTGGATTACTCCCTGCAGACAACAGTGTTTGATCACAGAAAGAGCAAGTAGGACATCTCTTTATAATCCTTAGCTTGTTGCCATGTAATAGAAAACTCTTTTTTTAAAACTTTGCTATTGACATAATCTTTTTATGAAATTCAGAGGCCTACAACATACTTCCAATCAATAATTGATCAATTTCTGCATTCACTTCTGCTAGAGGACATGGCTGACCTGTATAAACTGAATGTGTATTATGCATATAGGACAAAGATTATTCCTGATTATGTCTTGCACCTGGATGAATAATGAAGTCAATTCTGTATCATCTGGTATAAATTCAACAGTTTCAATATGCAAGATAATTCTTTCTGCATATTGTGAACCAGTAACTTTATTGAGAGTTTCTTTAAAACCCCTTAGTACCATAAGAGTAACATATAATTCTACCTTCTGGATAGAATTATAAGGGCTTTGTTCCACCTTACTTAATTCTTCTGATTTGTAACCTGCCTTCCCTGATTTATTTGCATCACTATAAAATGTACAAGCTCCAGTTATTGGTGCATCATGTACAATTCAGGGAAGAATCCAAAAAGTTATCATTGTAAGGTTAAGTCTATTGCTTTTGGGATAATTGCTATTAATTTCTCCCCCAAAATTAGCACAAGCCCTTTTCCAGGGTACATTTTCTTCCCATAAGTTTTTTTTATTTCATCAACACTAAAAGGCACTATGATCTCTGCTGGGTATCTACCTGCTAATTGACAAAGTCTCAATTTACCTTTTATAATTAATTCTGAGACTTTTTTCACATTTTTCCATTAAAAAAGTTTTTAATTTTTTGTTTGGTTTATGTGGTGAAAAGATCCATTCTAAGATAATATCATCCCTGTGCATTAAAATTTCTGTAGAAAAAATTCTGGAAGGCACTGTGACTAGAATATGATTAAGATTTGGATTCACTCTATCCACATCTGCCTTTTATAATTTCTCTTCAACAATAGTCAATTATTTTTCTGCTTCAGCTGTTAATTCTCTGGGACTATTCAAGTATTTATCACCATCTAAGGTTTTCTTTAAATGAATTATTAGATCATGTGTTATCCCAACAGCTAGTCATAGACTGGAAATGTTCCTAATAATCTTTGAAAGTCATTAAGAGTCTGCAACCAGTCTCTCTGAATTTGTGCCTTTTGTGTTCTAATTTTCTGTAAACTTATTCTGTAACCTAGGTAATTAACAGAGTCTTCTCTTTGAATCTTTTCAATAGCAATTTGTAATCCAAATTTATGCAAGACTTTCTTTAATTATTTAAACATCCTTTCTAAACTATCTATATTTGAATCAGATAACAAAATGTCATCCACATAAGGGTAGATTATAGACTTAGGAAATTGCTTACAAAGTATTTCCAATGGCTGGCTGACAAAGTATTGGCAAAGGGTGGGGCTATTGAGCATTCCCTGTGGGAGGATGGTCCATTGATATTTTCTAGTAGGCTGAGAATTATTATAAGTAGACATGGTGAAGGCAAAGTTTTCTCTATACTTTTCTTGTAAAGGTATAGTGAAGAAACAGTCCTTTAAATTGATAACTATGAAAGGGCATCCTTTTGGTAACAGAGAAGGTAGATGAATTCCAGATTGTAGAGGGCCCATAGGTTGAAAAACCTTGTTGATAGCCCTTAGATCTGTCACTATTTTCCATCTTCCAGATTTCTTTTTAACAATGAATACAGAAGAATTCCAAGGGCTGGAAGATTCTTCTCCATATTGAGCATCTGCTTAACCCATATTGGTTTCTTAGTTAACCATTTTAAAGGTAGGCTGTTGGCACCTCTGAAGGTTTATCAATTGCTTTGTATTCTTCTACAGCCCAAATGTCTGGTGTCTGTCATCTATAATATCTTCTAATATTTTCCATTGAAACATAAGTTTTGGGGGCTGTAGTAATGTTAATCTGGGTATTTCACTGCTGCAATAAGTAATGATGCCACAAATTCACTGCAGTATTAGCTATATATGGCCTTAGTCTTCCTATCTGCAACTTCTGGCCCTATGAATTCAACCCATCTCATGCTTTGTTTTACCCAAGATAGGGTCCCAGTTCCCAGAAACTGAACATCCACCTCTTGAAGAGGTCAATTCAGATGCCAAGATTCTGGAGCAATGATACTTACATTCACACCTGTTTCTAATAAGCCTTAAATTCCTTCTGCAGTCCTGGCACCACCACTGAAGAAGGAAGATGTGACTGCCTTGCTGAAAAGAAGTACTAAGCCATGTGGTTAAAATAGATAAGAATAATAGGTTAATATAAGTTATAAGAGTTAACAAGAAGCCCAAACTAATGGGCCAACCAATTTAAGATTAATATAGACCTCTATGTGATTACTTTGGGACTTAATGATTGTGGAAACCAAACAGAACAGAAACCACGTCAACAGCCAATAGCTTAAGCATATTGCTAGCTAGCTCTTACATCTAGAATTAACCCATTTCCATTATTTTATAATTTACCACAAGGCTCGTCACCTAAGAGCAAGGTTCTAGTTGGCAGTTCTCATCTTTCCTCTCTGGTGGCTAAATGGCATGTCGTTGACTCTGCCATATTTCTCCAAGCATTCATTTAGTTTTCCCCACCAAGTTCTACTTTGCCCTATCACAGGCCAAGGCATCTTTTTTATTCATTAACCAATAAAAGCAACATATTTACATAAGTATTTTCCACACCAGAACATATTTTCAAAGTTTGCTTGTTTGTTGCTGTTTTTCTTTTCATAGGCGAGCAAGAGGGAAACCTCCACTAATCAGAAAAGATGGCATTAAATTTTCCCCATTTGAGAAAATTAAAGGGATCATTATATCAAGTGTAAATGGAAGAGCCTCTCCCTGGGATACCATCTTTGTGAACATGGTACTTTCCCTAAAACTTGCTCGTGAAACTGCCAATTTTTCTTTCCAGAAGCTGATCATCTGCAGTTTCTGGATCTTCAACACATAGTTTTATAGCTGATAGTGATCTCTCAATCTCACTTATCTCACATGTCATAGTCCCAGTATCTGCACCTATTCCTTAGGTGTATTTATTGGTTTTCACCCTCATGCCTCTTTCAGAGCACTGAGGATGTGCTTCAAAGACACATTTGAAGCCCACATTATGCCATTTATTGAACACTTGAATGTTCTTAACTTTTAAGAAGTAACATCATAAAGAATGCCCAAGTTGATAAACTCAAATTAAGAAGAAATCTTCTATTCAGCTGTTAGGAAGGGAAAATAAAATCTGTTTCTGTTCAACTATCATACTTGAAACTTTAAAGTTTCAGTGTATGGTAAACCCTTGAATAAGATGTAGGAGAAATCATGTTTATGAAACAAGTAAGTAATTTAAGGTAAATCAATCAGGAGTGAAGGAAGTAAGGAAAGATGGAGAAAGAGGGAGGGAGAAAGAGCTTTCCAATGTCCTGGGATTTCCCTCTGCACCTATTGTAATCCTTTTCCTCCTTTTCTCTGGGTATCACTTTTCGGCCAAAGACAAATTATTGTCTTATTCTTATTCTGTATAAGTGATTTAAGACACAGTTATATCTAATTCAAGTAAACATTTGGAGACTGTACTAATCTAGCAGTTCTTAATTATATTAATGTTATTTAAGCATAGAGAATATCAAGTGTCAGCACTGTGTCTGCTATAGCAACAAAGCTACACAGTTAGCACCTTTTATAAACTAAGCTTCCTAGAAAAATATTTTCATTGAACAAAATGATGAAAGTTATTATACCACATCTAGAACTTAACCATCTAATCTCCTATGTATTATATTATGCTATCTTGGTTTTTATTGAGATGTAGTTTCTAGTGAGAGAGTTACACTGTCTCATTTACAGTAAAATTACTATTAACCTGTGATATCTGGTTGCTTTTCTCATTGTTAGAAGAATTGGTGAAGTTATTATAGGTCTGTTGTTTATCTTCTATGAAACCCAGAAGTGAAACCATATCATATTTCCTGACACTGATATTTTTTTTTTTGCAATCATATCTCTGATGAAGTAAAACATTACAAAGTTATATCCATAGTCTGGTGATTCCTAAAGTCAGATTTTTTATCACTTCTTTAATGTTATCAAATCCCAAGCTGGGATCTCAATGTAAAACCTTAAATCACTTATCAAATGCTTGTGCAGTGAGATAGGCTGTACTCATGCTCATTTGTGTGCTTATATAATAACCTACAAAATATACACAAATTATCTTTTACATATAAATAAAATTATTATGGAGATAAATGTATCTTCTCTGTACAATGCTCATAATTAAAATATTTAATACATATATTCATATATACATGTATATGCATAGTCATTTAAGTACTTTAGGTGATTTATTGTTACATATGGGTATGCTTTATATATATTTTGGTCATTCATACCTTTTGACAATCTTTGCTTATGTTTCAATATTCACTGTGTGCTTTTCCTCTGTCATGTATATCTTTCATCTAGATGTTATAATTTGTTGGTCTATAGTTACTGAAAATACCAAATAGTTGTGGTATTTTTATTAACAATTTGACACAACCTTGAGACACCTAAGAGTCAACCTCAATTGAATCACTTAGATTAGATTGGTCTGTAAGCTGTCTTTTAGGAATTGTGTTCACTGTTGATGTAGGGAAGACTCAGGTCACTGTGCATGTTCTATCAGTAGAAATGTGCTCTTTGACTATATAAGAAAGGCAGCTGAGTAACAGTATGAGAGCAAGCCAGAGACGGAGTCACCAAGCAGTGTTTTTTCTAAGTCCCTGACTTCAAGTTCCTGCCTGGTTATCCTTTACTTTATACTTACTATCCACATATGAGTGAATACATATGATGTGTGTCTTTTGGGGTCTGGATTACCTCACTCAGATTGATTTCTTTCTAATTCTATCCAATTGCTTCAAATTTTATAATCTTTTTTATAGCTGAGTAATATTCCATTGTGTAAATTACCACATTTTATTCGTTCATTCTTAATTTGAGGGGCATCTAAGCTATTTTCAGATTCTGGCTATTCTCATAACCAGAGTTGAGCAATTGTACTTGTGGTATGATTGAGAATCCTTTGGATATATGTCCAAAATTGGTATGACTGGTTCTTCATTAGATTGATTTCCAATTTTCTGGGAAACTGCAATATTAATGGGCAAAGTGGCTGTACAAGTTCGCACTCGCACCAACCGTGAAGGAGTGTTCCCTTTACGTGACATCTTCTCCAACATATGCTTTCATTAATGTTTTTGATCTTACTCGTTCTGACTCGTGAAATATGTTTCCTCAGATTTGCTTTGATTTGTATTTCCCTTATGGCTAAGAATGCCAAACAGTTCTTTAAGTGAATCTCGGTAATTAGAAATTCTTCTCTTGAGAATTTTCTGTGTAAATCTGTAACCTATTTTTGATTGGATTATTTGGTATTTTGATGTCTACCTTCATGTATTCTTTATATATTTTGAAAATCAATTCTTTATGTGATGCAAAGTTGATTATAATCTTTTACCATTCAGTAGACTGCCATTTTGTCTTATTGATAGTGTCTTTTGCCTCACAGAAGTTTTTCAGCTTCAGGAAGTTCCATTTTTCAATTATCCCTCTCACTGTGTGTGCTACTGTCATTGTATTCAGGAAGTTGTATTCTCTATCAATATGTTCAAGGTTACTTCCCACTATTTTTTCTATTAACTTCAGTATAACTAGCCTCATGTTGAGGTTTTTGATCTATTTGGACTAGAGTTTTGTGTGTGGTGATAGATAAAGAATTATTTGCATTCTTCTTCATGCCACCACCCAGTTGTGCCAGCACAATTTGTTGAAGATATTCATAGGTAGATTTATGTATGGGTCTTTGATTCAATTCCATTGATCCTCCTGTGTGTTCTTATATCAATACCATGCTGTTTTTTATTATTATTATTGTAGCTCTATAGTGAAACTTGAAGAAAGGGATGGTGGTAGCTTTGGAAGTTTCTTTATTATTTTACCTATCCTGGGTTTTTTGTTGTTGTTGTGGTTTTTCCATATAAAGTTGAGTATTGCTCTTTCAAGGTCTGTGAAGAATTTTGTTGGTATTTTAATGTGAATTTCACTAAATCTGTAAATTGCTTTTGGTAAAATTGCCATTTTTACTATATTTATTTTTCCAATCCATTAACCTGGGAGATTATCTCCATTTTATGATATATTCTCCAATTATTTCTTTAAAGACTTCAATTTCTGATCATACATCTTTCACTTGTTTGCTTAGAGTTAGCCCCAGGTAGTTTATATAACTTGATGCTATTGTGAAGGGTGCTGTTTCTTTGATAACAGTTTCATTTTCTTTCTTCAAAGACTTGACATATTTGTCATACGGGTCTTCATGTGTTTGGTTAGGGCTCCTGCAAGATATTCATATTGTTTGTGCCTGTTGTGAAAGGTTTTGACTGCCTGATTTCTTTCTCAATCTATTTATCATTTGCATATAGGAAGGCTACTGATTTCTTTCTTTCTTTCTTTCTTTCTCTTTCTTCTTTTTCTCTTTCTTTCTTCAAGTTTGCTAGGATTGCTCTTTAAACATTCTATTTTTAAATTTTTTTTTATTAAAGATTTCCGCCACCTCCTCACCTCCCATTTCCCTCCCTGTCCTCCCACTCCCCTTCACCTCCCTCTACAGTCGGAAAAGCAGTCAAGGTTCCCTGCCCTGTGGGAAGTCCAAGGTCCTCCCCCTTCTATCCAGGTCAGGAAGGTGAGCATCCAAACAGGCTAGGCTCCCACAAAGCCAGTGCATGCAATAGGATCAAAACCCAGTGCCATTGTCTTTGGCTTCTCAAAAGCCCTCATTGTCTGCCATGTTCAGAGAGTCCAGTTTTTTCCTATGCTTTTGCAGTCCCATTCACACTGGCCTTGGTGAGCTCCCAATAGATCAGCCCCACTGTCTCAGTGGGTGGGTGCACCCCTCGCAGTCCTGACTTCCTTGCTCATGTTCTTTATTTATGGCTGGAAACCAATTATGAGTGAGTACATCCCATGTTCATATTTTTGGGTCTGGGTTACCTCACTCAGGATAGTGTTTTCTATTTCCATCCATTTGCATGCAAAATTCAAGATGTCATTGTTTTTTACCACTGAGTAGTACTCTATGTATATATTCCACACTTTCTTCATCCATTCTTCCATTGAAGGGAACTTTAAGTCTTTGAAGAAAGAAATTGAAGAGGATACCAGAAAATGGAACTATCTCCCTTGTTCTTGGATTGGGAGGATCAACATAGTAAAAATGGCAATTCTACCAAAAGCAATTTATAGATTCAATGCAATCCCCATCAAAATCCCATCAGAATTCTACACAGACCTTGAGAGGACAATAATCAACTTTATATGGAAAAAAAAAAACCCAGGATAGCCAAAACCATCTTATACAATAAAGGAACTTCTGGAGGCATTACCATCCCTGACTTCAAACTCTATTACAGAGCTATAGTATTGGAAACAGCTTGGTATTGGCATTAAAACATGGGCATAGGAGTCCACTTCTTATGTATAACCCCAGCAGCACAGACATTAAGAGCAACATTGAATAAATGGGACCTCCTGAAACTGAGAAGCTTCTGTAAAGCAAAGGACACTGTCACTAAGTCAAAAAGGCAACCTACTGACTGGGAGAGATCTTCACCAACTCAGCAACAGACAAAGGTCTGATCTCCAAAATATATAAAGAACTCAAGAAACTAGACTTTAAGATGCTAATTAACTCAATTAAAAAATGGGGCACTGAACTGAACAGAGAATTCTCAACAGAAGAAGTTCAAATGGCCAAAAACCACTTAAGGTCATGCTCAACCTCCTTAGTGATCAAAGAAATGCAAATCAAAACATCTTACACCTGTCACAATGGCTAAAATAAAAAACACCAATGATAGCCTCTGCTGGAGTGGATGTGGAATAAGGGGTACACTCATCCATTGCTGGTGGAAATGCAAACTTGTGCAACCACTTTGGAAAGCAGTGGCGGTTTCTCAGGAAATTCAGGATCAACTTACCCAAGAACCCAGCAATACCACTCTTGGGAATATACCAAAGAGATGCCCTATCATACTACAAAAGCATTTGTTAAACTATGTTCATAGCAGCATTATTTGTAATAGTCAGAACCTGAAAACAATCTTTCTTTCTTTCTTTCTTTCTTTCTTTCTTTCTTTCTTTCTTTCTTTCTTTCTTTCCTTTTTTCTTTCGAGTTAGCCTTGTATCTGGCCACATCGCTGAAGGTTTTTTGTTTGTTTGTTTTATCAACTATAGGAGTTCCATGGTAGAATTTTGGGGGTCACCTATGTATACTATCATACTATCTGCAAATAACTTAAGTTTGGTTTCTTCTTTCCAATTTATGTCTCCTTGACCTTCTTTTGCTCTCTCATCACTATAGCTAAAACTTCAAGTACTATATTGAATAGATATGGAGAGAGTAGACAGCCTTGTTTTGTTCCTGATTTTAGTGTAATCACTTTGACTTTCCCTCCATTTAATCTGATATTCACTATCAGCTTGCTATAAATTATCTTTATTTTGTTTAGTTATGTCCCTTGTATCCCTGATCTCTGCAAGAATTTTACCATGTTGGATTATATCAAGTAATTTTGAGCATTTATTGGGATGATTGTGTGCTTTTTTCTTCCAGTTTATTTATATGGTGAATTGCATTAACAGATTTTTGTATGTTGGTCCATCCATGCATCACTGGGATAAAGGTTACTTGATCATAGTTGATAATTTCTTGTTATATTCTTGGATTCAATGCAGTTTGTCAGTTTTATATTGAGTATTTTTGTATCAATGTTCATGGGGGTGATTGGTCTGTAATTTTCTTTGTGGCATCTTTGTGTGGTTTGGGTATAAAGGTAAATGTAGCCTCATAAAAGGAGATTGACAATGTTTCCATCTATTTCTATTGTGTGGAACAATTTGAGGGTTATTGGTGTTAGCTTGTCTCTGAAATTTTGGTAGAATTCTTCACTGAAACCATCTTGTCCTAGTTTTTTTATTTTGCGGGGGGAGGGGGTAGGGAGATTTTTAATGACTGCTTCTATTTCTTTTGGTGTTATAAGTCTATTTAAATTGCTTATCTGGTCTTTATTCAACTTTGGTATACGGTACCTATCCAGAAAATTGTTTATTTTTCAATTTTATGGAGTACAGGTTTTTAAAGTATGACCTAAGGATTCTCTGGATTTCCTCAGTGTTTGTTGTTATTTCCCCCTTTTCATTTCTAATTTTGTTAATTTGGATATTCTCTTTTGTTGGGGGGCCTTGTTACTAATGGGTCTAATGACCTGGGCCAGATGTGTGATGTTAACAAAATGAAGAAAACTCTGACCATCTGTTTCAAACAAGTGGCTTGGGAAAATCTGAGTCATTTTATTTATATAGTTTCAATAGTTTCCATGAACACTTTTACAATCAAAGTATTTCCTTAAGTTACTAACAGTAGCTACAATAATTGTCAGTTTGTTCCCTTAATTAATTCCTTTTCCATCTCCCAACTTTCCCACTGGTAATCATTACCTACTTGATTCATAGCTTTGATATTGGAAGCATAAACAGTATAGCAAGCAACATAGAAAGCTTTCTAACTAGGCACACCGACTTGTAGAACAGTGTGTCTAGCTGGCAGCATAAGCATCATGCAAAGTAAAAAAAGACCTTTGTCTCTAACAGTTAATGTTTATTCTTATTTAAATCTAAACTCTTACAATCAGCTCATGAGCCAAGACTGAATCAATTAATTTTCAATTCTATACTATTCTGTCTCCTATGGGAGATACACCAGTTTTTTCCCCTATCATTTTGTAAACTACATAACTTAAAAGCATATTCTTAATAGAATTCTTGCTTCTTTGTTTGCATATCCTTCTTCTCTTAGCTATTTACGATATTGCCAAAGCTATTAGAAATGATAGCATTATGGGATTCTATGGTTCTGCTTCATTCACTGCTCCTGATATCATCTATTTGTTAACATTCATCCGAGACTCTTGTGGTTAAAATTATTCTCTCCTGAATAGTTATGCAAATTTGTAATATTGTTGTGAGCTTCTTTGACTATTTCAGACTAGTCAAAAAGTGTATTGGAAAGGCAACATCCTGTTCTTGAGAAACCCAAATTCACAGACACACCTAAAACATCAAAGGCCTTAGGGACTGAATCAGGTCCACTGTATATCTTTAACAACATCCCCTCTGGCTCACCTAGAGGAGAGCCACCAGAGGGAAGGTTTTCCTAATGCAATAGCCATTTCATCTCTTGCTGTAAACAAGTGAAAATAGAGGCAACCAGCAATATAGTTTGTGTGAGGAAAGAAAGGACAGCACATAAACCCCTGGGTTCAAGACCATAATTATGCTTTACTTGGATTTCTTGGCTTTCTTTAGGGTATTTGTTGATTTCTTACATTTTTTTTGTCTTTTCCTCAATTTTATTAAGGGAATTTTTCATTTTCTTTTTAAGGGCCTCTATCATCTTCATTAAGTTATTTTTAAGATTGTTTTCTTATGCTTCAATTATGTTATGGCTTACTGTTGTAGGATTACTGGGTTCTTGTAGTGCCACATTTCCCTTTCTGTCATTGAATGTATTCTTACACTATAGTTTAAACATCAGAGTTTAGGATGATTATAGGTATGAATATTGGTTCTTCTGTTGTCTATTTTCAGATGGCTGTTTTCTTCCTTTATTACCTGTTTCCTTTATTGTCCTCTGGCCTAATGGGTAGGTTTTCAGTGGTTTGCAGGTCTTCAAGTCCAGTAGGGTTATGTCAGCTGAGGTTTGTGGAGGATTGGGTGTCTAGATGCAGATTATCCTCCTGTTCTTCCAACTTGGTCTTGGGGGAACAAATTCCAGCAGGGGGTGGTGGTATAACTTAGAGGCAGGTCTCTCCCCTGCTGTCTGGATGCTGGGGACTAGGAAGTAATAGCATTTATATCATGAAGAAATTTGTCCCATAACTTAATAATCACACAGAACCCATATTAATTATAAGTGTTTGACCAATGGAGTATGCATATTCCTAGCTAGCTCTTACATCTTAAATTAACCCATTTCTTAATTTGTATATCACCATGAGGCTGTGGCTTACTGGTAAACATTCAGGGCATCTTTCTCCTTCAGCAATGACATGGTGTCTGTTTGATTACACATATTCTCTCTACATATCTCTGTTTGCATTTCCTGCCTGGCTTTATTCTGCCCTGTCATAGGCAGAAGCAGCTTCTTTATTAACCAATGGTAATAAAACATATTCATGGCATACAGAGGGGAATACCACATCAGGTGAGTGTTTTTAAGAACACATCTCATACCTCCTCATCCCCCAGCATCCCGTTTATTAACTGGTTCAAGCAGTTACTTTGGTCACCAGGCTTTGGAACATTTAACTGTTTCAAAGAGTAATTAATCATTGATTTTTTTTATCGATATGCTAACAAAGTGCTCCTTGAATATGTGTTTATAATCTCATTTCCAGAAGAATCATGTTTAATTGTAAATAACTGGAACACATATAAACTTGTTTATTGTTTTTGAGAAAATATTTTGCCTCCCCAGTAGTGAAAACCTATCACTTATGGAAAAGGAGCATTAGTGTTGGTGAGGTCCTGAGACCAGAGAGAGCTGTAGAGTAACACTTTTAGCTTCTTCTCACAGGTTGTTTGACTTTTTATTTCCTGTGAAAATCAGCCCTGCATACCTGAGTAAATCAGTCTCTGCTCTCCCAGCCCCATCATTTAGGATAACACCCTAGCCCAGGATAGAAGCATGTGTGTAAGAGGATTCTGCCTCTATCTCAGAAAATAAAGAAGGAAGGTTCTCATTATATTACAACCTTCTCCCAATAAGTCTGAGTATCAAGATAGTACAAAACTCTGCCACAGGGCTTCATGTCATAGGAGATTAGTGACACTAAAGATTATGACTTTAACATTGTAAATTTTCTAACTGCACTTCTAATAAAAGATGCTTTATGACATACTTAAAATCTGATTACCTTCACACACTCACAGACACATAAACACATGTACACACACACAGACACATACATACTCATAGACACATAGACATAGATACACAGACACAATCACACACAAGCACAACTAGACATACATGCAAGCTCACACAAAGACACAGATGCACACAAATTCTCTGACATGGAATTGCTTGGTTCAAGATAGTGAATTTGTCATAATTATCCTTACAGCATCACTTTGGTGAGCTGTATGAGACCACTTACTTCTCAGGAAAATGTTGGTTGAGCTTTGAAACAAAACCAGCTTCTAAGCCAGGTGGTGGTGGTGCACACCTTTAATCTCAGCACTCGGGAGGCAGAGGCAAGCGGATCTCTGTGAGTTTGAGGTCAGCCTGGTCTACAAGAGCTAGTTCCAGGACAGGAATCAAAAAGCTACGGAGAAACCCTGTCTCAAAGAAAAAAAAAAAAAACCCAGCTTCTGGAGACCCACTCCCCTGGGTTCCATTTGGATCAGTGTTGACTCCAAGTACGGTATTTTCTTCACGGAAACGGGAAACTTCAGAATTAAACCCTATAATGCCTGCTCATAAACACTCAATTTAATGGCCGTTCTTGAATAGTATTCACTTCCATCCGGATGAGTTTTAATTTTATAATTTAACAACTCCGTATAAAACCAATAAATAAATTCAAGAATTCAGGTTTTGGTGCAAATTTCAGCAGTAATATACCCACAGATCTATGTTATTGCCGTTTTAAATCTAAGAATGTTAATGGAAAATAAGCTCAAGTTCTGTAACAAAATTTAATAAGACCATAATATTTAATCCCATTTTTTGCTTAAAAAGTAGTTTCTTTAGTAGATTCACTTGAGAAATGCAATGGAGTGCAGACTATTGCTGTGGGCAGGTTTTACTGCTAATGAAAAGGACCCAGCAGGTGGGTGAATGGACACTTGGGTTGAGGTAAAATGCAACAGGGTATTTTCACAAATAGTTCATGAGAACATTTTCTCCTGGATTTACTTATTTATGTCAAGGTTTTAAAAAGATCAAATGTAGTTTTTGCCTTTCTAAAGTTTAGCCTCATGGCCTAGTGCATGCTTTGAAAGTATCACACCTCTTAGCTATGTTTATAGTTCAGAGTTGCATTTGAAGCCAATGATGTATGCTCTAAAGCCATCTCTGAAGGAAATCATAGGTTGTACCATGGAAGTTTGTTTCCTAATAACAAGAAACATCAGCTGCCCTGTGGTGGTTTGAAAGAAAATGGTCCCAGTAGGCTCACAGAGAATGACATTATAAGGAGGTGTGGTCTTGTTGGAGTAGGTGTGCCTTTTTTGGAGGAAGTGGGCCACTGGTGGTAGGCTTTGAGGTCTCAGACGCTCAAGGCAGGCCTATTGTCACACTAGGACTTCCTGCTGCAGTCTGATTCAGATGTAGAACTTTCAGGTACCTCTCTAGCACTATGTATGCTTGTGTGCCACCATGCTTCCTACCATAAGATAATGGTCTAAATTTCTGAACTTCAAGCCACCTTCAATTCAATGTTTTCCTAATAAGAGTTGGTTTGGTCATGGTGTCTCTTCACAGCAATAGAAACCCCAACTAAGTCATGCCCAGTTCAGCCAGTTTTGAAGCTATTCACTGAACAAAGAACATTTTCTTGTGTTTCTTGACATTCAATAAGGATAAATCTCAGTAGATTAGCAAACTGACTTACAGGAAGAAAAGGAGGTGGGAATGGGGAGGGGAAAGAATGAGGGAGTCAAGGTAAAAGGAAAAGAATAAGGGAAGAGAGAGAAAGGGAGAATAGACAAACAGAAACAAAATATGTGAAAGAAATGACAAAAAAGAGTGAAGGAAAAAAGTAGAACACACACACACATTCTCAAGCTATAGTACTGGTTGTATTTTCTTTCGTTGGCATATTCTCTTACTCCAGACTTCGAGTGACTGACATCTAGCTTTCCCTGTCCCTAAGTGTCTCAACAAGAATCCAGAGGCAATAAGAAACTCAGAGCCCAGAGATGAAAGTATCCATATAGGATCCAATGCATGTCAAAAAATAAGTGAAAAATTAAATTGATATCTAAACAATTTTTTAAATAATTGTATTTTTATCACTTTTGGTACAACTTTCCAAAACACAATTAAAGAATATAAAAAGTCATATCCATCTTAATATTACCTGGTCAAATGCTTTAGAAATACTCTAAATAAATCCTAACCAGTGTGGTGAATTTCAGAGTGACCCTGATCATAAGATAAGCATAGGGTTTTCAGACTGAGAACTTGGGCCTCTGTGAGATAACCCTTTCTTCACACACAATTGAGCAGGGGCTTCCATACCAGCTCCAGTGCCCTAAACCTTAAGCCTGGATGATGATTTAGAAAAGACAAATTGAACAGAGAACATGTTTGGTTTTACATATGAGGAAATAGGAACTAATTCTATGGTGTTCCTCATAATATTGCCCTATGTAACTAAAACATCTGTTCAAACATAACCCTAGCCATAACATAATTAGATCATTAGTACATGGTAGATAGTCCACTGCCAGGGCTTTGGTGACAGACAGCTCAAACCTGTCTGATCTTGCTGTTCCCCAGGAAACTAGTCATTGCAACACAATCAAGATCTTGAGAAATGGTTTTACAAATTTAATGTCATCTGTTTAAGTCATTAAGTAAATTATGATGTCTCTTCTCTGTTTCCTGGTGTGTTCTAAGCCTGTTTTTCTCATTTAGTCACCTAGTTTTCATAGTCTTCTTCTTAGTATATTATATACTGATGAACTACCTATAAACCCAAAGTTTTAATTTTAGTAGCCCTGTTGTGTGTACTCTGCCATTTATGATCATATGTCCATAGCTAGCTAGCTAGATACAGATATAACACATATTTTTCCTCAATGTTATATTTGTAACCTCATAAGATGGGACTTTGCCACTCATCCCTTCCATGTTTCAACTTCCTGTATTATACTCCTGAAAACATTAGAAGACTAAAGACACAATTTCCTTTTTCCCACAGTTTACTGGGAACATTGTTGATTATTTTGTGTTTTGCTTTATTTATTTGTTTGTTGTTTGTTTTTCTTTATTCTTATCTTACAATATATCCTGTCTGCAGTTTGTCCTCCCTTCCCTCCTCCCAGATCCACTGCTTCTCCATTTCTCTTCAGAAAACATCAGGCCTCCCAGCAATATCAATCAAACTTGGCATAACAAGATGCAATAAGACTAGGCACAACTACCATATCAAGGCTGTGATATAATAGGAAGAAAAGGATTCCAAGAGAAGGCGAAAGAGTCAGAAACACTCCTACTCCCACTCTTAGAAGTACTACAAGAACACCCAGCTATACAGTTGTAGCATATACACTGAGGACCTGGATCAGTTTCTTTCATTCCCTATAAACCCTGCTTAGTTGATTCTGAGAACTGTATTCTCATGGTGTCCACATGTTTCTGGCTCCTACAATCCTTCTACCCATACTTCTTTGGTTCCCTGGTTCTGCCTAGTGTTTGGCTCTGGGTTTCTGCATTGGCTTCATCAGTTGCTGGAGGATGCCTCTCTGATGACAGTTGGGCTAGGCACCAATCTATGAGTAGAGCAAATATGAGACATCATTGCATTCTTCTTCTTTCTTCTTCTTCTTTTTCTTCTTCTTCTTCTTCTTCTTCTTCTTCTTCTTCTTCTTCTTCTTCTTCTTCTTCTTCTTCTTCTTCTTCTTCTTCTTCTTCTTCTTCTTCTTCTCCTTCTCCTTCTCCTTCTCCTTCTCCTTCTCCTTCTCCTTCTCCTCCTCCTCCTCCTCCTCCTCCTCCTCCTCCTCCTCCTCCTCCTCCTCCACCTCCTCCTCCTCCTCCTCTTCCTCCTCCTCCTCCTTCTCCTCCTCCTCTTCCTGTTGTGTTTGGTTCTATCCTAGGTCTCTGAACCATCCAACTTCCAGAATCTGTCTGTCCAGGCAGGGTTGGGCCTCAAGTTAGACCAGTCTTTGACTGGCCACTCCCACAAACTCTGAGTCATCATTGCCCCAGGAAACCTTAAAGACAGGAGAGGTTGCAAATCACAGGCTGGTTCAGGCTCCAGAGCCTCTATTACTAGGGGTCCTGGCTATAATCACCCTCATAGATTCCAGGAATTTTCCATTGCAATAGGTATCTACATTGCCCCCTGAATACCCAACTATTCCAGTCACACCATCCTCCACAGACCCAGAATAGTTAGATAAAGAGGAGTGATCTAGAGAGTATGCATGGATCTCCCTGAGAAGGGGAAATAGAATAGATTTTGCGGGTGGACTTGGGGCAGATGGGTATGGGAACAGGTAGGAGGGGAGGGATGTAGAGAGAGAGTACAAAGAGAGACTTTGTTGATTGTTATCAGAACATAATCCATTTGATTTTTAAAACTATTGGTGAATGTTTAAGCACAATTATACACAAAAATGATTTTGTTCTTAAAATGATAGCTTTAAAAACATATTTAAGACACATTTCTTCAATATCATGCTGCGATTGTTCCCTATGATCCTCCTAGAGTTTTTGAAATGGACTAATTGAGTGTTTGACCAATTATATGAGGAACTGAGTCATTTTACTTCTCAGATCCAGGACTCATCTCAGTTCCAGTTCACATCTCAGATTCTATGGTAATGGCTGTGGATGTGAAGTTCCCCTGCCACAGCTGAGCTCATTTTAATATTTTAATAAAGAAACAAAGCAAGCAGGGATTGTACCACACAGAGGAGCATCCTTAGAAGGACAGTGTAATACATTACAGTGTTACTTGCAGACAAATTTTGTGAGCTGCCAACCAGTCAACTCTTTGTTTACAAGAGTAGTGGGATATATATTTCCTCTATTAGGACAATAGAAAAGCTGAGCAAGTGAAGAATCAGGAGGATTGATGAGTTTTTAGGGATTTGAGCTACATTTCATGCCACCCAGACACCATCAACTTATCAACCCTAATTAGAAAAAGAAAAGCTCAGGGAGATATTTAGAACAAATAGTTTGGTACCCAAGACATTATAGAAACACATAATTAAGGGTTCAAGGCAGGCTGTTTAATTTGTTTTTCTTTGAAATTGATACCCTTGAGACATTAGATAATTTTCCTGTGATAGTATAGTAAATTACAGTCACAATTATTGTTGAAGTATGTTAATTCTAGTAACTACCACAAATGAGTTTACCTGTATTTTAAAATTTTATTTCTAAGTTCATTGTTGTATGATGATTTGCAATTAATATTTCATAGACCTTATTAAATAAAATAAAGTCTCAGAACTTTAAAGAACATTCCATTTTAACAGATTCTTTGGAACTGTCCTTACTATGAATTTTAAATATCTTCTATATACAGATATAAGATTTAAAACTAAGTTATATTCAATTACTCAACCAAAGAGAACACTGTCTGCTTTGTTGTTATTTGTTTTGTCCCAGTAAACAGAGTCCCCACTAATATTCTTGCATTACAATGAGTTAGAAATTATTTCCCAACTCATTCACATCCATATGAATGTATATAACACAATTTTAGTTATTAAAATTAAATTTCCCATATCAATTTGAAATAATCTGCTATGCTACTGAATTTCTGTATTAACTATAAAAATTATGAGTTTAGGGAACATAATTAATTATTCTGTTTATCTTAATATGGTATTTGTGAATTACTGTTTTTAGAAAATTGTATTGGTACTGTTTCTTGTATATTGATATATTAAATATTGAATGTGAGTGTTCCTACCTCTATTTTTGTATAAGAGTATGCTTATAACTTTGCCTATATTGTATTGATACATCTACCATATTACAATGTACATTTCTTCCTCTGATACTATTTATATAATAACATTTTTACATTTGATATGTAATAACATTGTTTACAGTTAAAGATCATTGTCTTCATATATTACACAGTTGTTTATTCTCTCAGTCTTCAAGTGAGATAGGTATTGAGAATTATATGTTTGTCATATTTATTTTTAGGTTAATCAGGCTTTTTAGATACATAGAGATTATATTCAATATAGATAGCATGATCTTCAGCCTCTTCGAAGAACTGTAGAAAAATGGCCTTTAATGTAACCTAAAATTCTGTGCCAATGAGACACAATTACTCCTGGCAACACCACTCTACTCCCGAGAGAACGTTGAGCACCAAAGACACTCCACTGGGAGCTTGTCTTCTTGGCAGAACTGGCCTTTGGGTTAAAAAAAAAAGCCCATATCTCAACTACTGACAAAGATACAAAATATCTAAAAATGGATAAAACAGGATTGTCTTATCTTGCCAAGACAGGGTAGGATAGTTCTAAAGTTCCTTGCCTTTAATAATGGTATGTCAATTATGTTAGGCCTTAGCCAAAGTTGGTTGACTCAACATTACAAATGAGACTTTGGGTGGTTGCCCAGGTAGTCAGTTGTCTCTTTCAAATGTTGCACATTTTGGATATCTCTTGTTTGTTAGGTAATATTAATTTCCCTTCTCAGATCTTTGACGGAGTTAAAGATTAGATAATTGTAGTTACTCTCTACATTATTTAGATTCTTTGAAATAAAACGTTTAGTATATTTATTATTTGTCCCTATTGTATAGAGTTGTATTTGGTTTGGCTCTATCTTATTTAGACAAAAAGAGGAGATGTAGGGGAGACCCAGCCAATCACCTTGCTAGCAGGGGGCGGGGTCCCCCGAGGATATTTTTTACTTATAAAGATTGCGGGTGTGCTCCCAGCCGCCCCTTCTGATTTCCTGTTCTCCACTGAAACTTCGGTTCTGTGAGTCTTTCCCTAATTAAAGCTAAATATTTTATTATAATTTCCGTCTGCAGTTCATTTATGCCGTGACAGATTCCCATGGTATACTATGTTTACCCAATACAACTGAAACATCAGCTTCTGTTGGAAGAAGGAAGGCTGCTTGTTGGTTCCTGGCCACCCAGCTAACTTAGACCTGAAATAACTAAACAAAAACGGTATTAATTAAATCACTGCTTGGATCATTAGCTCTAGCTTCTTATTGTCTAAATCTTATATAAATTTAACCCATTTCTAGTAATCTGTATATTGTCATGTGGCTGTGGCTTACCGGGTAAAGTTCCCAGCATCTGTGTCTGGTCACTCCATGGCTTTTCTATAACTCTGCCCTTCTTTTTCCCAGCATACAGCTTAGCTTTCTCTGCTTAGTTCTGTTCTTCTCTGCCATAGTCTTAAAATTGTTCTTTATTCATTAACCAACAAAAGCAACACATAGACAGAAGACCTCCCACACCAAGATTGTGTCACAATTTCAATAGCATTCATGAATGACATCATTATTAAGGGTCAAGCCATCAGTTTGTATCTATATAACCATAATTTATAGTTTAATGTACTTAGCTCTAACAGGATTAAGCCAAGTCTCCAGATTAGAAGTTGAGAAAGCTAGGTTTCTTTTCTTTTCTTTTCTTATTGATCACTATATAATATTTTGTCCCAGTACATTATTGATCTGAAACCTTCCCAGAAGTGTAGATTTTGTCATTTGCCAACATCAGGCTCAGATCTGAGTGTTCACATTACTTGTATCATAGAAACAATATGGTATCTTGAGTGATTTCCTATGCATGCTTTTATTGAAGACATAAGAGGCTATGTCAACAGCCCATAGCTCTGCTCATACATAGCTTCCCTGATGAAGAGTGCAGAAACAACTTGACTGCAATTGATTTTGGAGCAGTTTGGAATCTGCTTTTATTTATTTTTATTTTGTTAATTTTTATTAAGCTCTACATTTTTCTCTGCTCCCCTCCCTGCCTCTATCCTCCCCCCAGCCCTCCCCCAAGGTCCCCATGCTACCAATTTACTCAGGAGATCTTGTCTTTTTCTATTTCCCATGTAGGTTAGATCTATGTAAGTCTCTGTTAGTGTCCTCATTGTTATCTAAGTTCTCTGGGATTGTGGTTGTAGGCTGGTTTTCTTTGCTTTATATTTATGAGTGAGTACTAAAAATAATGTTTTCTAGCTTCATCCATTTTGCTGCAAAATTCCAGATGTCTTTTTTTGTTTTTGCTGTGTAATACTCCATTGAGTAAATGTATCACATTTTCCTTATCCATTCTTCAGTTGAGAGACATTTAGGCTGTTTCCAGGTTCTGACTATGAAAAATAATGCTGCTATGGACATATTTGAGCACTTTTCCTTGTGGCATGTCTGAGCATCCTTTAGATATATACCCAAAAGTGGTATTACTGTGTCTTGAGGAAGGTTGTTTCCTAATTTTCTGAAAAATCACCACACTGACATCCAAAGGAGCTGTACCAGTTTGCATTCTCACCAGCAATGAAGAACTGTTCCCTTTTCCCCACAACCTCTGCACTGATGACAACTTATGCTGGAATCTGCTTTTATTAATGGACTGACCAGAGAATAAAAAGTTTATTCATGAAGAACAAGAACTCATTGACTTTATTCTGTCCATCCAAGGATCCTCTCAGAGCATGGAGGATCATGATGAGTAAAAGTAATTAAAACAGGTGAGCCTTAAGTCGTTCACTTTTATGAAGCTTGAATATATTAAATACCCAATTGAAGGTGTATTTTCTGCCTCTGATTTGGACACCACATGGAAGCTGCAATCATCTCATTACAAATATCTCAGTGAGCAGCATAAACATTTGGCTTCTGGAAAATTATCCTGTCCATTTTCTGTGGTTTCCTTGGTTCTTCAGAAGTAAATGAGATTTATTTCTGTACCTCACAACTTTCCCCAGTGCTGACATGCTGTGTTGGCCAGTCAGTGAAAATTACATGTAGTTATTTTGACACCAAGTGGAAATTATGCATTTGATTCACCTTCTTTGAATTCAACACCTTCATCTTCTTTACATAAACAGTTTCAGTTCAAAAACTCTGACTATTTGAAAAACTGTTAAATAACTGCAGAGAAGTTCAAGTTTGCAATATTTTCAGAAAGATGTAGTTCTACGAGCATGTATGCCTGTAGACATTTGTAAACACACATGTTTATTTTTTATTTTATTTTATCTTATTTTATTTTGTTTTTTCAGGACAGGGTTTCTCTGTAGCTTTGGAGCCTGTGCTGGAACTAGCTCTTGTAGACAAGACTGACTTCAAACTCACAGAGACCCACCTGCCAGAGTGTTGGGATTAAAGGCATGTGCCACCACCACTGCCAGGTTTACATGTTTATATATTCAGTCTCATTTATATATCAAAGGTATTAAAATTAAGAGAAATGCTACTGTCAATTGAATGCTAATTGAATTTTTATCTTTGTCCTTAGTTATATTCTTTATGTTCAGCTGCCACAATAAAATTTGAGAGTCTGGGATCAATTGCACAAATTTTACATATAAAACTGGTTTGAAAAACTAAGCTCAGAAGACCAAATTCATGGGGATTCTAAAAAGCAGACATTGTGTTGAGATCAAAATTGTCTTCCTATAGATGACATTCTGAGGTTGGTCTCTCAGGCTCTTCTGGGACCCTTATTCTGGGTGGGCACGGAAATTGTGGAAAATGGAAAAATCACACCCATAAAGAAAATCCTTATGGAGAGTTCTTTTGTCTCAAAATCTAAAGTTGGGTTTGTATGTATGAATAAAAAATAAATTTGTTCTATTAGCCTATCAATATTTAGAAGCTTGTCTAACATTGTCTCAGAATAACAAATGCTTTGTGTTGTATCTAATTGTGTTCAGATTATCTAATTTAATTTTACCATTTTATGAACAGAACTGTTTCAACTGCTGCAATTTTTAAATAGAGAATCTGCTACTGACCATCTTTATTCTCTAAATCAGGGTTGATTATTATAAAGCAATGATATCATACAGAGCAATATAAAATATGAGATCAATGCTGTTGATAGAGATGGAAAAGACCAAAGAAAGCCAACAACTCTGTTATCATATCCCTGGGACTGTTGTCTTCAGATATTTTATTAATTATTATTAAAGTGCATCCATCTTAATTGATGTTCACAACAGCCAGAGAAATATGCACTGACATCACATCTCTTGAGCATTAGAGATAATTAAAAGGGGAAACTTATGTGATGTCACTAGCCACAGAGCAGACCTACTGTGGAATGAATACAAAATCCCCCCTGCCTTTTCTTAGATAATACTCTGCACTGCAAATACCATGACAGGTGTCTACCCTGGTCTCAAAAGCAAAGATGAAATTGACATGAGCATTTGGCTATGCCAATTGCTGACAATTATTTCTGTATATTATAGTGGAAGCCATTGTTGAAAGTCAAACACTTTTGACTTTTGATCAGTTATCTACTGAAGGATGTGTTACATATCTATTTTCCTTATCTGTTTGGTTAAACACATGAAAACAATCAATAGAAATTCACTGTGTTTAATGTGTACAAGCACTTTAAAGCCCTGGTTTTTGTAAATTCTTCTAAAATTTCAATTTTTTAGAACATTATTCATTACATCTTGCCACATATATCACAGTCACTATTACACAGTGCTCTGACTAAAAAAACTGGCACTATAACTTTTCCTTCTATTACTAGAAATTAATCAAACAGCATAGTATAGGCATTAAAGAGAAAAAGTAGACACAAATGAACATAGACCAGTGAAACAGAATAGAACTATTTCCATGTTGTTTTTGACAAAGTTACAAAGAGCATACACTGGATAACGACCAATTTTCAGAATAGTATATCCATATGCATAATTGTAAACTTAGAGTCCTAACACTCACCATCGGTAACAAAAAAAGCTTATCAAACACCGTTGAGTTATGTAAACATAATACATGAAGTAGAAAACTCATGGAAGGAAACTTGTAGGAAATTCTGGAGAACATTTTGGCCAAGCCCAGGATATTGTAGATAAGTCCATGCCACATAGCACGGGCAACAAAAACTGGCTGCTGGGACTAAAGAAAGGCTCATCCAAATGACAAGCAAACTACAGAATGGGGAAAAGTTTTATAACTATGCTTTTTACAAGGGACAAATATCCAAGTTATTCAAATAATTTTAATAGGTACAGAAGAGGGAAAAATAAAAAATAAAGTGTGTTATCAGAAAGATAATTTTAAATACCAGAAAAATAGTGTAAACTTTCTAAGACTGCTCATATCAAAGAAGATATTAAGAAACAACTTGAAGAAATCTTGATAACATATTTAAATATTTATTTCTAGGGTGGGTACAAGGATAAATAGATTAAGTTCAAAGTCAGGCATGGATTCAAGGTCAGTATGTTTTATGTAGTAAGTTCCATGACAGCCAGAGCTGTGTACAGAAAGTCTGACAGGGTGGAGATACCAAAGATAGTTCAAAGATACATTCTGATGTAATTGTTTAAATTTTAATGGAGAAGTATATTCATAAATTATTGAATTGAATTTGAAAAAGAAGCTGATGCATAAGAATAAATACTGGAAACAGATAGGTTTAAATATTAGATGTATTATCTCAGTTCAGGACATATATAAATCTGCTGGCATTATATGGTTCCCTAGTCATCTCCTTTTCTGTCCTTCCTCAATACTGTAAATTGGTATGTAAAACCTTCCACTGTAGACCCTCCTTCATAATAGAATCTGGCAGAGCATCCAGAATTCTTCATGGTGTGATTGGTGAGTAAATTTCCTCACTTATTCAGAACACCTTAGCCTGGCCCACATCTTCCATTTTGACAGTTACACTTGCCTTCTCTGTATTCCTTGTCTTCCCATGTCTGTCTATTTCCATTTGTTCCCCATACTATTTTGAAAGAAAAAATACTAATTTTACTCTCCTTTTTAAAATCCTCTCTTGTGACTTTTGTAATTTCTTTAAAATACACAAAATGCACAACAGCTATCAGAGAGGTTACACTCTGGTTGACTTGGAGAAATGAAGTTATATAGATCAATTCACAAATTTTTAAGAAACTGCCATATTGATTTCCATAGTGACTGTACAAGTTTGCATTCCTGACAGCAAAAGAGGAGTGTTCCCCTTGTTCCGTATCCTTTCCAGCATGAGCTGTCACTTGTGTTTCTTTTTATATTAACAGTTCTGACAGGTGTAAGATGGAATCTCAAAGTAGTTTTGATTTGCATTTTCCTGATGGCTAAGGATGCTGAACATTTAAGTGTTCAGCCATTTGAAAATCCTCTGTTGAGAACTTTCTGTTTATATCTGTTCTTCATATTTTAATTGGATTATTTGGTTTGTTGGTGTCTAGTTTCTTGAGTTTTTTTTTTATATATATTTTGGATATTAGCACTCTGTCAGTTCCACATACAACTCTCTGGACAAAGCGGAGTAGTCTAGGAACTGATGTTATTCTATTTTTTTATTTATTAAAAAATAAAATGTGTCATTTTATCTTTTATTTCAAAATAAAAAATAGAATAACAGGCCCCCACTGTAGGGATAAGTCCTGCACCTTAGGGGGCGTGTTCACCTCGGGCTAATGTTTACCTATAAATCTGGCGAGCTTGCTCGCAATGCTTGCTTCTGTTTTCCTGGTCTCTGCAGGAATGGTGGTTCTGTAAGTCCATTAAAACTGTATATATTTTTACAATCTGTCTGTATTCGTTTATGTCGTTAGATTTTGGCATCCAACATTGGGCTATTTTGCCCCCGACTCAAGCGTAGCCCGCTAGCTAACACAGCATGCTCCTAGGTGCTGTTTTTTAGTTTGTGACTCGGGCCCCAGTGCAGAGTCCGAGATACACTCGGCCACACAGGCCCATTCTGCCCTGCCTGCTCGCCAGAGCAATTAACCCCTCCCTGCCTGCCTTGGCTAAGTTTGCAGTGGAACCCCACTGCCTGAATTAGCGGAAGCTCAAGTACCTGCGGTTTTGCGACAAAAGCCGCCACAGCAGCAGATTTGGTCTGATACAAAGTGACTTAGCCAGGTGGTGGTGGCGCACACCTTTAATCCCAGCACTTGGGAGGCAGAGACAGGCAGATCTCTGTGAGTTTGAGACCAGCCTGGTCTACAAGAGCTAGTTCCAGGACAGGCTCCAAAACCACAGAGACCACCACTGGCAGGAACCAGTCATTGCAGGTAAAAAAAAAATTCTTTTATAAATAAAATGTCTGAACACGTTACCATTCAAGAATTTAACAGTTGTTTTAATTGTACCATGAGGGAGATTTTACAAGAGGTGTCTTTCACCCCACATCTATGGATCCTTCTGAGATTCGTAGTTTTCATTGGCACTAAATAGTTTGATAACAGAAATATGATAAAGTCTTTATGAGACGAATCCAGGATTCTTAAGACAGAGATTGAATGCTTAAAAACAATTGAGAATGACAACAATCTTCTCAAGAATCAGTTTGAAGTTCTCCAGGAAGAGAACAGATCTTTGTTTAACATGACTCGATCAACCGAGCAAAATTTAAAAAAGGTACAGGCTGATGTTAAGGAGAAATTCATTACTATGGAAGAGGGAACAGCTGATTTGGATCATAAGCTTCAGTTCCTTTCTGTAGCAACTGAAACATTAGTGGCTGATATTAAGGAGAAATTCATTACTATGGAAGAGGGAACAGCTGATTTGGATGGTAAGCTTCAGTCTCTTTCTGTAGAAACTGAAACATTAGTGGCTGATATTAAGGAGAAATTCATTACTATGGAAGAGGGAACAGCTGATTTGGATCGTAAGCTTCAGTCCCTTTCTGTAGGAACTGAAACATTAACTGAGAGAATCAAAACTGCTGAATGTGACAATCGGATTTTGTCTAAAGCTTATGACAGATTGGAAGAAAGATTGTCAATACAAGAAGGCACGGTTTATGCCATAAAAATTATGTCCAAAGATGAGATGTTATCTCTAATGGACAAACTTCATACTTTAGAATCCTCAATGAAGGCTTTGGAACATAATTCTGGACAGGAGATTCAGACATTGCAGAAGGCAATGGTGAATAGAATTGAAAAGATCGAGGAATCTCTAAATTCTGATGAAGAAGAGCAAAGGGTAGAAAGGCAAATTTTAACTACATCTGTGGCTAAATCTCTCTGGGACAATTTCCACAAAGCTCTACCTACAGCTCTACCTGTCTTCCCAGTAATAACAACAGAAAAGGTGATTGGTTCCAAAAACCCTAGGGTCATCAAGGAAGATACATGGGAGCCTGTCCATATGAATGATCTCAAAGAAATTAAACAGGCTGTCATGACTTTTGGGATGCACGCCTCTTTTGTTAAAGAGATGCTAAGATCTTGGGCCATGACAAGCAGAGCAACCCCCTCGAACTGGCTCCAGCTGAGCTCTACGGTACTTGAGAGTGGACCGCAATTGAAATGGAAATGCTTATTCAGGCAAGAGGCTAGACTTTTAGAACAGCAGGAAAAAGCAAAGGGAATTGACATTTCCCTAGATAAAATTCTAAGTGAAGGGCTCTTTTCCGACCCTCAAGAACAAGCTAATTTGCATGAAAACACATTCTTCATGTGTACTACAGCAGCCTTAAGGGCTTGGGACAGGGTACAAGACCCAGGACAGAGAATGGAATCATTTATCAGAGTTAAACAGGGTCAGAGAGAACCCTTTAGTGACTTTTTACAAAGACTAACTAAGGCTGTACAAATAGGGATATCTGACCAAGAAGCAAGACGTATAATGATTGAGTCTTTGGGTTATGAAAATGCAAATGTGGAATGCAAAAGGATTTTGAGGCATTTAAAGCTCAGATCAGCACCCTTGGAAGAATGGGTCTTGCATACACTGAATGTTGATACATTTGACTATGGCACTGAAGCATGGGTAGAAGAAGCAATTGTCAATGGTAAAAGGAGACACCAGAATACCAAATGTTTTAATTGTGGCAAAATGGGTCATATGAAAAGGAATTGTAGACAACGGATTTTCAGAAATAATAATAATGCATCTTCTAGAAATAACAGAAATAGGAGGACTCAGCCTTCAGGTTTATGTAGAAGATGTGGAAAGGGCAGACATTGGACGAATGAGTGCAGGTCTACAAGAGATAGACAAGGCAACCTGATACAGACGGGAAACGTGAGAGGGGGGCCTCACAGGCCCCCATGGCAAACATGGTTCAGTCATTTCCAGTTTCTGCAGAGAACATGCCTCATCAGGACAATTAGGAAACCCCATGTCTACTGTTATAAGCAATAATGATCAGAAAGATGAGTTACATGTGTTTTGGCAAACTTCTGTAAATGATCAAAGACCTAAACTGAGAGTGTGTAAATGGCATTTTTATTACTGGCCTGCTGGACACAGGTGCTGATGTAAGTATCATTACCCCAGAATCTTGGCATCCATATTGGCCTCTTCAGAATGTAAATGTTCAGCTCCTGGGAATTGGAACCCTATCTTGAGTAAGGCAGAGCACAAGATGGGTTGAATGTATAGGATCAGAGGGACAAATAGGAAAATTAAGGCCATATGTAGCCAATATTGCAATGAATTTATGGGGTCATGACCTATTACAACAATGGAATACCCAAATTAGCATTCCTGCTACTTCTAGAGCCTATGTTTCTGAGAATAATATTAAAAGATAATACAAACGGAGAAAACCGGCCATTCAGACTGTACAAGAACAAGCAATTGATGTCCCTTCAGAGATACCAACAGCCTTGCCTCTAAAATGGTTGACTGAGAAACCAATATGGACAAAGCAATGGCCTTTAGCTGAGGAAAAGTTACAGGCTTTAGAACAGCTGGTACAAGAACAATTAGACGCTGGACATATAGAAGAATCTACCAGCCCTTGGAATTCTCCTGTATTTGTGGTTAAGAAAAAATCAGGTAAATGGAGAATGGTGACAGATCTCAGGGCCATCAACAAGGTTATTCAACCTATGGACCCTCTGCAATCTGGAATTCCTTTGCCCTCTTTATTACGAAAAGGATGGCCTTTCATAGTTATTGATTTAAAGGATTGTTTTTTCACTATACCTTTACAAAAAGAAGATAGAGAAAAATTTGCCTTCACAGTGCCTACTTATAACAATTCTCAACCTTCAAGGAGGTACCACTGGGCCATACTCCCCCAGGGTATGTTAAATAGCCCCTACCTGTGCCAATATTTTGTGAACCAACCATTGCAAATAATACGCAAAAAATCTCCCAAATCTATAGTATACCATTACATGGACGACATTTTGTTATCCGATTCAAACATGGATACCTTGAACAGACTGTTTGAAGAAATAAAGATACTTTTACCTAAATGGGGATTGCAAATTGCCCCTGAAAAGATTCAGAAGGGAGATTCTGTTAATTATTTAGGTTATAAAATAGGTTTGCAAAAAATTAAGACACAAAAGACACAAATTAGGAGAGATCGCCTACAGACTCTCAATGACTTTCAAAGATTGTTAGGAGACATTTCCAGTCTATGACCAGCTCTTGGGATAACACCTGATCTAATAATTCATTTGAACAAAACCTTGGATGGTGGTAAAGATTTGAACAGTTCCAGAGAATTAACAGCTGAAGCAGAAAAGGAACTGACAATGATTGAGGAAAAATTACAACAGGCACATGTGGACAGGGTGAATCCAGAGCTCGATTGTATTTTCATCATACTACCATCAAAAATTTCTCCTACAGGAATTTTAATGCAGAGAGATGATATTATCTTGGAATGGATCTTTTTACCACATAAACCAAGTAAGAAACTGAAAATTTATGTGGAAAAAGTCTCTGAGTTAATTATAAAAGGCAAGCTGAGACTTCGTCAACTAGCAGGCATAGACCCAGCAGAAATTATAGTGCCTTTCACTGCTGATGAACTAAAGAAATTATGGGAAGATAATGAACCATGGCAAAGAGATTGTGCTAATTTTTTGGGAGACATTAATAACAACTATCCAAAAAGCAAGAGGCTTAACTTCATAAAGAGAACTTCTTGGATTCTTCCTCAAATTATCCGTGATGCTCCAATAACTGGAGCCCATACATTCTATACTGATGCCAATAAATCAAGGAAGGCAGGTTACAAATCAGAAGACTTGGGTAAGGTGGAACAAAGTCCTTATGATTGTGTCCAGAAGGTAGAATTATATGCCATTCTTATGGTGCTAAGGGATTTTAAAGAACCTATTAATATAGTTACTGATTCACAATATGCAGAAAGAGTTATTTTACATATTGGAACTGCTGATGATACAGAACTAACTTCATTGTTTCTCCAGGTTCAAGATTTGATCAGGAACAGGCTTTCCCCTATGTACATAACACACATCTGATCCCATACGGGTCTGCCAGGTCCTCTAGCACAAGAAAATGCAGAAATTGATCAATTATTGATTGGTAGTGTGCTACAAGCCTCTGAATTTCATAAAAAACATCTTGTTAATAGCAAAGGTTTGAAGAAAGAGTTTTCTATTACATGGCAACAAGCTAAGGAGATTGTAAAGAAATGCCTTACTTGCTCTTTCTATAACCAAATTCCACTGCCTGCAGGGGCTAATCCAAAGGGCACCCAAAGGAATGAAATCTGGCAGATGGATGTGTTCCACCTTGCAGAATTTGGCAAATTAAAATATGTTCATCACACCATTGTCACTTATTCAGACTTTCAGTGGGCAACTGCTTTAAGTTCAGAAAAAGCTGATTCAGTAATCACTCATTTATAAGAAGTCATGGCTATCATGGGTATACCTACACAAATAAAGACAGATAATGGTCCTGCTTATGTCTCTAGGAAAATGAAACGGTTTTTTGATTATTACAATATCAAGCATGTTACAGGTATACCATACAATCCTACAGGTCAAGCAGTCATAGAAAGATCAAATCAAACTATAAAGGATATGTTGAACAAACAGAAAGGGGTGGAAAACACCCCCAGAAATAGGTTACATAACGCTTTGTTAGCCTTGAATTTTCTCAACGCTAATGAGAAGGGAACAACGGCTACAGAAAGACATTGGGTAATGGAAAAGTCTACTGAACTAAATCAACCAGTTTATTTCAAGGATGTGCTGACCTCACAATGGAAGCCAGGAGATATGATGCATTGGGGAAGGGGTTTTGCTCTTATTTCCACAGATGTGGAAAAATTGTGGATACCATCAAAATTAATAAAGGTTCGGTTTGAAGAAGAGGAGCCACTTGGAAAAGATAAATAACAATTCACAAGGATGGCAAGCATACTGATGATAAGAAATACAGATAGGTTGGGGGCAGGGTTCTTTTCTTATCTCCACAGAAAAATACTCATCTTCAAAGAAATTAAGGGACCCTGAATATTTAATTACTGATGGATGGACACATTTTGTAAGTATTAATTTTTTATATATGTCTTATTAAACATTTCTTTATAAATATGTAGAGCTGGTTTTGAAGTTGGACTCTGGCTCAGTCCCTCTCCAATTCCAAGCCTGTTAGTAAGAGAAAAACCCAGAGTTTCTGGAGTTTCTGTCTCATGTCAAGAGCCAGCATATGGGACAGAAAGAAATATGAGTTTAGAAAACATCTTTGCTTTTCTTCATATCTATCATACTTTTCATTGAATATATCTATCATGCCTTTCATTGAATATATATATATATATATATATGTATGTCTATATATGTCTATATGATTAATGTTTAAGTTTTTCACAATGAACAATGAGTTTTTCCTGAAGTGACATTTGAAGTTTCCAGGAAGAAGATGGGGCCCCACAACAACAACTCTACCTGGTTGATATGACGTCATGATACTGATAGCGTTACTACAAGACCTGTTTTGGGTACCAGCTGCACAAGATGATCCCAACTTGGTTAGCCGAAATGGTGCACATCTTGTACAACATTCTGGCCAGACCTGCACAAAATACTCAGATTATTTGCAATTTTAAAAGACATTGATCTTGAAATTTAACCATCATTTTACTTTCACAGGATCCCCCAGAAAGAACGTCGCCCCCATGACAGCTGGAAGTAACTCTGGAGGACAACGTCCCCTCTCTCAGTAAAGTTTGCCCCTGGGTTTAGGGACATCATTTAGGGGTTGGGAGATTGGGGAGGAATTTTATAAGCTCAGGGATCATTTTGAAAAAAAAAAGAAGAGGGAATGATGGGATAATAGATTTATAATTGTGAGTTACTGTTTTTAGACAAATATATTGGTATCGATTCTTGTATATTGATACAAAGTTAAATTATATTGACTAATGTATGCATGCATGTTTCTACCTCTGTTTAAAACATTTTTTATGTATTGACATATATTGTATATATATATATATATATATTTACCATATTGCAGTGTACATATCTAACTCTGATTAAGATACTTATATAATGCTTGTGTATTGATATATATTTACCATATTGCAATGTATATTTGCACAGTGTTTATATTTGGAGGTCATTATCCTCATTTGTTACACAGTTGTTTATTGTCTTAGTCTTTAAGTTAGTTAGATATTGAGAATTATATAGATCTCCATGCCACAGACACCGGTCAAAGACAAAGAGACCAGCTATGACAGGATGTGACCAGCACCCAGCCTTCTCTCGCACCCCCCCAAGACGACGCCCACAATCAGCTGGAATCAGTCTTGAGAGTTCACTGCCCCAGTTCCTTTGGGCTGTGGTGTCTTGTCTCCTGCTTTTTATTATGAGAAAGACCTGGGAATGTTATGCTTTCCTGTCCCTTTAAGGGACAAGCCATGCCCACTCCCATTACCTCTGACCTGCCCGCTCCATCTTGCCCCCTTCTCTTCCGCTTCTTTGGCGTGCACACGCGTTTTCTCTGTTTCTCTCTCTCTTTTTTCTTTTATCTCTTTTCTCTCTATCTCTTTTCTCTCTCTCTCTCTCTCTCTCTCTCTCTCTCTCTCTCTCTCTCTCTCCCTCTTTCTCTCGCTCTCTCTCCCTCTCCCTCAATAAAATGTTTTATGCCTATCTTTGTGTTTATGTGTCTGTTACCTGCCACCACCGGCCGCGCATGCTCTCCCGCTGTTGGAAAACTGTAGCCGCTTCTTGCAGGTGGGCCCCACCAGCCCGTCTCGGAGAACATTTTAAGAATAACAATAGTCATCTAAGTTTGTTATTTATAATTAGACTAATCAGGTTCTTTAGATATATGGAGATTATACTCAGTATAGATAGATAATCTTCAACATCTTCAAAGAGCTGTAGAAAATGGCCTTTAATCTAACTCAGAGTTTCATGATAGTGAGACACAATTGCTCCTGGCAACACCGCTCTATTCCCAAGAGAATGTTGAGTACCAAAGACACTCCACCTGGAGTCTTTCTTTTTGGCAGAACTGGCCTTTGGACAAAGAAATGCCCATACCTCAACCACTGACAGAGATACAGAGCATGCATCAATGGATAAAACAGGACTGTCATATCCTGCCAAGACAGGGTAAGATAGTTTTGAAAAGTTCCTTGCCTTTAATAATGGTATGTCAGTTATGTTAGGCCTTAGCCAAAGTTGGTTGACTAAACATTGCAAATGAGACTTTGGGTGATTGCCCAGGTAGTCA
The DNA here is from genome assembly GCF_950005125.1 of Chionomys nivalis. Lineage (NCBI taxonomy): Eukaryota > Metazoa > Chordata > Mammalia > Rodentia > Cricetidae > Chionomys > Chionomys nivalis. Next base: position 8,659,368 of record NC_080091.1, read on the forward strand.
GTTGTCTCTGTCAATTGTTGCACATTTTGGATATATCTTGTTTGTTAAGTAATATTTATTCCCTTCTCAGATCTTTGACGGAGTTGAAGATTATATAATTATAGTTACTCTCTACATTATTTAGACTCCTTGAGATAGAATGTTTAGCAAAACTTTTGTTCTCAATATTGTTTGTTATATTTATTATTTGTTATTATTGTATATAGTTGTATTTGATTTAGTTCTGTCTTATTTAGACAAAAGGGGGATATGTAGGGATAAGTCCCACCCCTCAGGGGGCGTGTTCGCCTCCGGCTAATGTTTACCTATAAATCTGGCGAGCGTGCTCACAGCACTTGCTTCTGCTTTCCTGGTCTCCACAGGAACGGTGGTTCTGTAAGTTTATTTCCCCATTAAAGCTGTATATATTTTTACAATCTGTCTGCATTCGTTTATGCCGTTACACCCCACCACATCTGTAACCACTGGAGAGGTAAGCATCTTGGCCCCTGGTCAGAGTGTTGAACTCTCTAGGCCCTTGCCTGGGGAAGAAGATCCCATTCCCCACCCCCACCCACCAAGTCTTGTAGCCCCTGAGCAGCTTCCACACACCTGCTACCATTCCCCACCACAAACAGGCTGAACCAGAAAAGAAAGTCCTATTCCCATATAATAATCAAAAACTAAACATACAGAATAAAGAAAGAATATTAAGAGCTGCAAAGGAAAAAGACTAAGTTACATATAAAGGCAGACCCATCAGAACTACACCTGATTTCTCAATGGAAACTCTGAAAGCAAGAAGGTCATGGTCAGATACGCTGTAGACACTAAGAGATCTTGGATGTAAGCCCAGACTACTATACTCAGCAAAGCTTTTAATCACCATAGGTGGAGAAAACAAGATACTCCATGACAAATCCAAGTTTAAACATTACCTACCCACACACCCACTGTTACAGAAAGTACTAGAAGGAAACTTCCAACCCAAGGAAATTAGCTGCACCCACAGAAACTCAGGCAACAAGTAAGCTCACATCTCACACTAGCAAACCCCAAAGAAAGGAAACACATATACACACACACACACACAACCACCAAAAAAATAACAGGAATAAACAATCACTGGTCACTAATACCTCTTAATATCAATGGGTTCAATTCACAATTAAAAAGACACAGGTTAATAAAATAGATAAGAAAATAGGATCCATCCATCTGTTGTATACAAGAAACACAACTCAACCTCAAAATCAAGCATTACCTTAGAGTGAAGGGTTGGAAAAAGCCATCCCAATCAAATGAACTTAAGAAACAAGCAGATATAGCTATCTTAATATCTAAAAAAGTAGACTAGAAACTAAAGTCAATAAAAAGAGATGGAGAAGGACACTTCTTCATACTCATCACAGGAAAAAAATCTATCAAGACACTCAATTCTTAATACCTATGCTCCAAATACAAGAGCACCTACGTATGTAAAATAAACATTACTAAAGCTTAAATTGCACATCACACCCAACAAACTAATAGTAGGAAACTTTAGCATTCCACTTTGCCAATGGACAGGTCTGCCAGACAAAAACTTAACAGAGAAATAGGAGAATTAACAGATATGATAACTCAAATGGACTTAATAGACATCTACAGAACATTTCACTCAAACACAAAAGGATATACCCTCTTCTCAGCACCTCATGGAACCTTTTCTAAAATTGACCCCCATACTCACAAATAAAGCAAACAACAATAGATACAAAAAAAACCCAGTGTATCTTATTGGATCACCAAGGCTTAAAGTTAGAATTCAACAACAAAACTAATTGCAGAAAGCCTACAAACTCATTGAACAGTGCTCAACTGAATCATTCCTGGGTCAATGAAGCATTAAAAAATTAAAGACTTTCTAGAATTCAATGATAATGAATGTACAACATACACAAACTAATGGGACACTTTGAAAGCAGTGCTAAGAAGAAAATTCATAGCACTAAGGCCCACACCAAAAAAAAAAAACTAGGGAAATATCATGCAGGTAACTTAACAGCACATCTGAAAGCTCTAGGAAAAAAAAAGAAGTAGGCTCATAGAGGAAAAGAAGACACCAGGAAATAATCAAAACGAGAGCTAAATCAATAAAATAGAAACAAAGAAAACAATACAAAGAATCAATAAAACAAAGAGTTGGTTCTTTGAGAAAATCAACAAAATAGACAAACCATTATTCAAACTAAGTAAAAGGTAGAAAGGGAATATGCAAATTAACAAAATGAGAAATGAAAAGGGGGACATAACAACAGACACAGAAAAAATTCCAGAGAATCATCAGGTCATACTTCCAAAACCTGAACTGCACAAAAATGGAAAATTGGCCAGGCAGTGGTGGTAGTGCATGCCTTTAATCCCAGCACTCAAAAGGCAGAGGCAGGAGGATCTCTGTGAGTTTGAGGCCAGCTTGGTCTGCAAGGGCTAGTTCCAGGACAAGCTATAAAAAATCTACAGAGAAATCCTGACTCAAAGAGAGAGAGAGAGAAAGAGAGAGAGAGAGAGAGAGAGAGAGAGAGAGAGAGAGAGAGAGAGAGAGAGAGAGAGAGAGAGAGAGAAATAAAGAATTTTCTGGAGAGGTACCACATACCAAAATTAAATCCAGAACAGATAAAGAATTTAAATAGACCTATAACCATGAGGAAATAGAAGTAGTCATCAAAAGTCTCCCAAGGAAAAAAAAAAAAGCCCAGATCCAAACTTCTTCAACACAGATTTCTAGAAGAATTTCACAAAAGAACTAATACCAATGCTCCTCAAATTGTTTCACAAAATAGAAACAGAAGGGACATTGTGAAACTCTTCTTACGAGGCAACAATTACCCTGGTACTTAAACGACACAAAGATACAACCAAGAAAGAGAATTACAGTCCAATATTCCTCATGAACATTGATGTAAAAATACTCAATAAAATATTGTCAAACTGAATTCAAGAACACATAAAAATTATTGATCATGATTAAGTTGGCTTCATCCCAGAGATGCAGGGATGATTCCACATACAAAAATCTATCAATGTAACCCATCATATAAACAAACTGAAAGAAAAAACACACGATCATCTATCCCATTAGATGCTGAAAAAAGCATTTGACAAAATCCAACACCCCTTCATGATAAAAAATATTGGAGAGATGAGGGATAAAGGATCATATTTAAACATAATAAAAGCAATATATAGCAAGTCGACACCCAACATCAAATTAAATAGAGAGAAACTCAAAGCGATTTCACTAAAATCGGGAACAAGTCAAGGCTGTCTGCTCTCTCCATATCTATTCAATATAGTTCTTGATTTTCTATCTAGAGCAATAAGGCAACAAAAGGAGATCAAGGGATTCAAACTGAAAAGAAGAAAACAAACTTTCACTATTTGCAAATTATATGATAGTATACATAAGTGACCTCAAAAATTCGATGATGCAACTTGTATAGTTGATAAACATTTTCAGTAATGTTGCAGGAGAACTAACAGATGTCTAACAAGATCAGCTAAAAAAAATAACCCTCCTATATACAAATAATAAAGGTGCTGAGAAATCAGGGAAACATCACCATTTCAAATAACCATAGACAACATAAAATATTTGGGGGTAACACTAACCAAAGAAGTGAAGGACTCATACGACAAGAACTTTAAGTCTTTGAAGAAAGAAATTGTGGAATATATCAGAAATGGAAAGATCTCCCATGCTCTTCAAATGGCAATCTCACCAAAAGCAGTCTACAGATTCAATGCAATCCCCATCAAAATCCCAAAACAATTCTTCACCAACCTTGAAAGAACAATAATCAACTTCATATGACAAACAAGAAACTCATAATAGTCAAAACAATACTATAGCCGGGCGGTGGTGGCGCACGCCTTTAATCCCAGCACTTGGGAGGCAGAGGCAGGTGGATCTCTGTGAGTTCGAGACCAGCCTGGTCTACAAGGACAGGCTCCAAAACCACAGAGAAACCCTGTCTCGAAAAACCAAAAAAAAAAAAAAAAAAAAAAAACCAACAACAATACTCTATATTAAAGGATCTTCTGGAGGCATCACCATCCTTGACATCAAGCTCCATTATAGAGCTGCAGTAATGAAAACAGCTTGGTATTGACATAAAAGCAAACAGTTTGTCCAATGGAATTGAATAAAAGACCCTGATATTGATACACACACCTAAGAACTGATTTTTGACAAAAAAAAAAAAAAGCTAAATGTATACAATGGAAATAAGAGAGAATCGTCAACAAATGGTGCTGGTATAATTGGATGTCAGCATGTAAAAGTATGCAAATAGATCCATATCTATCCCCATGCACAAAATATAAGTCCTACTTGACCAAATACCTCAACATAAATCCAGTAATACTTAACCTCATTGAAGAGAAAGTGGGAAGTAACCTTGAATGCATGGGTACAGGAGACCATATCCTAAATATAACACCAATAGCACAGACACCTCCTGAAAAGCTAATGAGAGCTTTCTGAGTTGATATCAGAGGAACATGTATAGGACCAGGATTTATCCCTAGTTCTTGAACTGACATCTAGTAGCACATTCTTTTTGGAAGGATACCTTGATTAGCCTAGATATAGGGAGAAGGGCCTTGGTCATGCCTGGAAGTGAGGTAGCAGACCTTGTTGCCTCACCATGGTAAATAAGCCTTACCCTTTCTGAGAAGTAGATGAAGGTATGGGGGGAATGTGAGCATAGCAGGAGGAGAAGAGGGAGTGGGAATGGGGATAGCTATGTAAAATGAGAAAATACTGTATTAAAATTCTTAATAAAGAATAGAATAACAGAAATATAGGAAAAATGAATAAGGACAAAGGACATTAATTTGCAGCTGAAATGCCATGCCTTTTCTGTCAACAGAACCATAAGTTCCACTTTAAATTGTTCAACTTTTTTTGACTGAAATTCAGACCATAAATTTCTTGTGTATTTCACTACAGATGGCATTTGTCTTAAAACAGTCTTAAAACATTGAAGCTTTGAGCAGGAGTTAAATTTATCCTTCTGATGACAGTTTTTATTCAATAATTTTTTCATTCATTGTCTTGACAAGTACTTGTAACATTTCACAGACTGTTGTAAGATATGACAACATTCCAGATGTCAACAAAGGCACATGCTTCTATTCTGGCTTTCTCAACTGGCTAGAGAAACTACTGAGCACCCAAGAGCTTGCCCAGCTCCTGAATGGATAACAGTGGAGATGGATCCAGTTGAGCTGCACAGAACAGCAGCTCTAGTATATGACACAAGCAATTAAGTAAGTAAATAACACTCAGCAGATCTACTACTTCCACAAATGCTGAGTGTTTACTGTGCCCCATGATGGTCCCAACAGTTACTGAATCTCAGTGAGTAAATGGTACAAGTATTTTGGCTCTCACAAATGTTGCAATAGGGATCTTAGATAATTACATAATATAGGGTTAAAAATAAACTGTTTTCTTTTATTAAAAGTAGCCCCTTAATGTCTAGGAGCACAGGAAATGGTAACAAGCTAGGGAAGAATATTTTACAAGAATAAAGAGGTTGGTTAAAGATACTGCTTAAATCTGTAAAGGAATTAACCAAGCAGATATCTCATTTAAAATGTATTGGTTCGTTTTGCTGATTTCTTATTATTATTATTTTTATTTATTTTAATTCTATGTGCGTTTGTGGTCTAGCTCCTGGAGTCCAGTCTTAGAGAGGGAGGAGTGATAATATCAGTAAAGTGATCAAGATCGTGGTGGAGAAACCCACAGAAACTAGCTGATCTGAACTAGTGGGAGCTCACTAACAGATGGAAAACCTGCATAGGTCCAAACTAGGCCCTGTTTGAGTATGGGTGACAGTTATATGGCTTGGGCAATTTGTAGGGCTACAGGCCGTGGAATCACTGTTTATCCCTAGATCATGAACTGACTTTTTCGAGTCCATTCCCTACAGAGGGATGCCTTGCTCAGCCTAGATACAGGAAGGAGGGCCTTGGTCCTGCCTCAAGTCATGAGACCTTTTGTTGTTTACCAATGGGTAACCTCACCCTCTCTGAAGGGTGCAGAGAATTCAGGGGGATGGAAAGGAAGAGAGGAAGAAGGAAATGGGATTGGATGGAAAATAAAAAAATTGTTTTTTAAAAACCTATTAGTTCATGTCTTAGGAATTTTATGGCTGAGAAGAGACACCATGATCCTGGCAACTCTTATAAAGGGAAACTTAATTAGGTGACTTGATTATAGTTCAGAAATTTAGTGCATTATTATCATGGTGGGAAGCAAGGCAGTATGCAAGCATACATGATGCTGGAAAAGTTGATTTCTACATCTTGCAAGCATCAAGAAGTGGTCTGAGACATTGGGCAGTATCTTGAGCATATACGAGACCTCAAAACCAACCTCCATAGTAACATACTTTCTCTAACAAAATCACACATTCTCCACCAAGGCCATACCTCCTAAAACTCACTCCCTTTGGAGCCATTTTTATTCAAACCATCACAGTTGGTTAATTTATTTTTCTAAATAATAGCTTAGTAACGAATGATCTTTATGGTATCAAAAGTGTCTAAATGTCATATATTTCACAAGTATTTAATCAATACTTTCAACATACATGAAAATATGAATCAGCCTCATATGGGATCAATACATAAACTGTTTGATACAAATCTTTAGTTTAAAATGTAAAAACTCTGACATAAATTCTAACTCAGGCTGGAACAGTGGGTACCCTCTCATGAGTGAGATGCTCTCTGTTTATTATCTAGAAGTGAAAAGTTTTCTGTGCCCCTGAATTTCTGTTTTTTATATGTCTAGGATAAGGAAAAGAGGTCACATGAAAAATTGGTATATAACTTAAAAATTGGAGAAAGTATCATTGGCTCCCACATAAGCAATCTGTGTTCTCAGCCACTCTTCCACCCTGCTCCTGCCACCCGTTTTCTTTATTCCCAATATAAATAAGGCCTCTACTACCAACCCATTACCTGCCATGCTTAGAAATCTACATGGTAGTTGAAGGCCCTTACCAATGATTTGCTTACAATTAGCATTCAGAGCTTCTAAATTCATGAGGATTTTAGTAAGCATACTCCCCAAATTTTAACCAAATTACTTTGTAATCTTTATTGTAAGAAAAGATAAAATAATGCACCATATAGAACTACCATGTTTATTACTATAAATAATCCTCTTTACTACACAAATCTCCATCAAGTTTTATGTTTTTGAGGTAATTCTTTTATCTGTTTTAAACATCTCTCTTGTATCTTCTCAACACTCCTTTCTAAAAACACAAGCATTTTTAATGTGACATTTTTATCCATTTCCAATAATCCTCAGAAGTATATTTACATAGATTTTTTTTTATCTCAAACATTCATTCTGTAAATCTAGAGCACTTACAACAGCTGAGATCAATCTAAGCTCTGGAATTCAAGAAGAAACAAAACATAAATAATAGATTTTATGTTTTCAATCTCAGAACTGACTTCATTTGGGCCCTGATCACAAATTCTTAGCAATGTGCTTGCAATTGCTTTTGTACCTCTCTTTCTTCCATTCATCTGCTCCCCTTCTGTAAAGATGATGACAGCCGATATAAGACACATATAATTATACATAAGCAGATTGCTTTTAGTGGCTTTTATAAAGTTTGACATCAGGTACACCCAACGCAAAATGAGAATATAAGCACACTTCACAATCTAAACATGGTAAAAATCAGTCATTACTCCATGTCCCTATTGTGTGTTCTGTGCAGGGATACCTTCTGCAGTGTCATTTACAAGTGTCTCAGCTCATTCACTCTCTGCTGAATCAGGTTGAATCATTGCATATTAAGTCTATCTTAATTCATACACACCCTTGGATAAGATGCTAAGTAAGATATGTCCCTTTTACCTGAATCATGTTGAATAAAATGAAGAAAGTGTTGAGTGTGTGCAGGGTTACGCCACTATGAAAAGCAGACTTGGGGTAAACAAGGTGAAAAAGGTCTCCGAATTCTTGCCTCCAAAAATTTGTTTATATTAATATTTCTACATCCTCAGGTTCGCCCTGTCACTCAGTTACCTAATGGTTACACTTCAAAGATCCTTAGGTTGGCACATAAAGTTCTCATCATTTTGTTAGCTTTTTACTTGCCAGTTTTGCTAAGAAATCTTTCATTGTAACTGACCTGACTCATAATTATTAAATTTCCAATTGATACCTGTGTTCTTCACATCTCTGTCTTGGTTTTATTTTGTTAGTATGTGCCTTCCACTTTTATTTCCCAGCACATATTCACTATGTAAAGTGAAAAACTCCCTCACACAGAAAGTCTTACTTTATTTGAAAACACTTTCCTATGTTTCCCTAACTGGTTGTTATCAAGTACCCTCCTGCTAAATTCTTGCTCTCATATCCTATGAGCTTTTGTGGTTTTTGTTCCATCCTTCTTCAACTTTCACTTATCAACTCTCCACTGAAATAGAAGAGTCTGCCTCAGTTCCCTGAGTGTTTCTAGTGCCCAGCATAATGTTTGCACACATTAAGTATTAGCCTGTCTGCTAATGTGAACAGAACCTTCAATGCACAGAGATGAAATAATGGGTATTGCTGTTAGCGTCAATCCTGTCATAAATGGGATGAAATGCTCTGTGAAAACACACCTCAGTTTAATGCCTTCTATAGACCTTGTAAATAATAAGCTTTATCCTGTAGACCCAAAGACCTGAAATTGAATACTACAGATGCCACTGTGTGTTTTAATTGAGGAGCTTCACAACAAATAGAACCTGATTCTTAGGAAGGGCACAAACATTGACTTCCAAACTCAGTGCTTCTGGTCAGGTAGGCAGAGCAATTCACCTGTTCACTGACCCTCCTTCTCTGAAAAAAATGCTGTTAGACAAAAGCTGAGACAAATGAATATCATAAAATTTACTTCATGAGCTCTTTGTGGAGAGGGGGTAGGATTTAGTGCTGCATTTTTTTCCTTGTAGATATTACAGTAGGAGCAACATAGAGCAATAGAAGATGAGAGGAAGAATGTGGGCTGTGGCTGTAACAAGAGCACACAGAGACCTTTGAGTCTTTGTTCACACACCAATAAAGCCTGTCAGTGTTCCTAGTTTGACACTGGGCTTTTGTAACTGAGTCATAAAGCCACTGCCAAATGAACCAGAAAGTATGAGGCTATTCTGACTCTTGGGGCATTCTGAGAATTAAAATCTAACCTATGTTCTGCTTCCTTTTGAAAATATGTTTTTGTTCTTTTGACTTTTAAACATTAGCTTTATCATTTTTACTTTTGAAACAATAGTCTTTTAAGCCAGTGATCTGCATCTACCCATCCTCTATTTATTAGTTTCATTTACCCTAATGCACTCTACTGTGAGACTGATAGTTAAAGTCTGAATTAATATGGAAATTTCTCTATAGCCTAGAGGACATGAAGAAATGTAAGATAGGTTAGACATCACTCAGCACACGTCTTTGATGTCACTGGATTTTGTTTTGAATGTGAATAACTAGTTTCTAAGGTTAGGTTCAGTCACTGAGACATCCTATAGATTGTTTGTGGAGTGAGTTGTGCTTGAATTTAGGGACCATAGTTATTAGTAAAATTCCTATTTCATTATTTCTACATTGTAGTAGGAGCTGCGGTGGGCTGCGTTCCCGCCCAGCTCCGCATGGCTAGCTTTACCCGAAATAATTACACAGAAACTGTACTCTTTTAAACACTGCCTGGCCCATTAGTTCTAGCCTCTTATTGGCTAATTCTCACATCTAGATTAATCCATTTTTAATAATCTGTGTATAGCCCTACGAGGTGGTTTACCAGGGAAGATCTTAACCTGCGTCTGTGTGGGGTGGGAGAATCATGGCGACTGGCTCAGCTTTCTTTCTCCCAGAATTCTGTTCTGTCTACTCCACCCACCTAAGAGCTGGCCTATCAAAGGTCAAGCAGTTTCTTTCTTTCTTTATTTTTTTATTAATTAATTTATTTAATTATTAAAGATTTCTGCCTCTTCCCCACCACCACCTCCCATTCCCTCCCCCTCCCCCAATCAAGTCTTCCTCCATCCTCAGCCCAAAGAGCAAGCAGGTTTCTCTGCCCTGTGGGAGGTCCAAGGACCACCCACCTCCATCCAGGTCTATTAAGGTGAGCATCCAAACTACCTGGGCTCCCACAAAGCCATTACGTGCAATAGGATCAAGAACCTATTGCCATTGTTCTTCAGTTCTCAGTAGTCCTCATTGTCCGTTATGTTCAGCTAGACCGGTTTTGTCCCATGCTTTTTCTCACTCATATTTGGTTTCTAGCCATAAATAAAGGACATTGAGACTATAATTCGTGATTCTAAAGAAGCTAAATAAGAAGGTGAACCCAAAGAAAAACATATAAGCATCCTCCTGAATATTAACCTTCATCAGGCGATGAAAGAAGACAGAGACAGAGACCAACATTGGAGCACTGGACTGAAGTCTCACGATCCAAAGGAGGAGCAGAAGGAGAGTGAGCACGAGCAAGGAACTCAGGACCGCGAGGGGTGCACCCACACACTGAGGCAAAGGGGATGTTCTATCGGGAACTCACCAAGGCCAGCTGGCCGGGGTCTGAAAAAGCAGTTTCTTTATTAATTAACCAATGAAAGCAACAGATAGATGATACTCCCACATCACTACATTGAGAATTTGAGTGAGCTACTTCATTGTGCTTGGTTTATGTTTCTTTATTGTTTAAGACAGGTAAGAATATACCTTGATATAGATAGAAAACAAGGACCACACTGATAGGTTCATAGAGATGATAGTGCTAGTATTGAAATGGCTTCTGGGAATTTTCTCCATCTTTCACTTGACCAAGTAGCATCAAAGGGCAGGGTCACATTCTGGTGTTCATGTACTCCACAGTGTAAAAAAAATATATATATAAAAACAGGATTCAAAAAGAAATTGGTTTGATGAGAAGATAAGTAGAAGTTCCTGTTTGGAAACTTCTCTTTGACTTTCATTGTCAAACTAGTCTGCCTTTAGAAGCACCTAGGAAGTCATGAGTAGCCTGTCTGTGAAAATATACTTACGTGGATGTTTAAATACAAAGAAAGACTCACCATGAATGAGTGACACGGTTCCAAGAATGAGAATTCAGGCAAGATATGAAAAAAGGAGTGAGCTGAGGGCCAACATTCCTCACTCTCTGATTCTTCATTGTGGACACTACAGTCAATAATGAAATTCAAGACGACCTCACACTGTGTTGGCGAAGCTGGAAGCAGATAGGAAAGGAAGAAGTAGTGAGAAGGTGCCAGCTAAAGAAACAGCCAATTATGGTTTCTTCCACTTTCTGTAGAGAAAGAGGTTGCGAAGGTGAAGTAAAGGCACACATATAGACATTCAATGGGGTCTTCTCTACTACCTCAGGGTGTTCATGTGCCTGATGTCTACCAACTGAACACCACACACAGAGACCAGGTATGAACATCAGTCACCAAAACCCAAGAATTAGATGCTGTGAAATGAGTGCAAACGGGTACTCTCTGTGTAGTCATCTCTTCGGAGCTTGTCACTCACCACTGCTTTATATTTTAATGTAATTAGAGTCAAGGTTCTTCTCTTAAATAGGGGAGACTAAATGAAGTTTCTTTTCTTTTCTTTTTTTTAAATTATTTTTATTCTTTTTTAATTAAAATTTCCACCTGTCCCCGTTCCCCATTTCCCTCCCCCTCCTTCCAAATATTGCCCCTCCCCCCACTCCCCTTTCCCTATCCCCACTCCTCTTCTCCTTCCCCCACTCCATTCCCCCTCCCTCTCAATACTAAAGAGCAGTACAAATTCCCTGCCCTGCGGGAAGACCAAGGTCCTCCCACTTCTATCTAGGTCCTGGAAGGTGATCGTCCAAACAGGCTAAGCCCCCACAAAGCCAGTTCATGTATTAGGATCGAAACCTAGTGCCATTGTCCTTGGCTTCTCATCAGCCTTCATTGTCCTCCATGTTCAGAGAGTCCAGTTTCAACCCATGCTTATTCAGTCCCAGTCCAGCTGGCCTTGGTGGGCTCCCAATAAATCAGTTCCAATGTCACAGTGGGTGGGTGCACCCCTCGTGGTCCTTATAATTTGTGATCCTAGAGAAGCTAAATAAGAAAGTGAACCCCAAGAAAATCGTATAGTCATCCGCCTGGATAGGGGAAGTAGACAAGATTGGCGGGAAAAAACTGGGAACTAGCAGGTGAGGTGGCTTGGGGCTAAGGGGAAATGGGATGAGAAACATCAGAAGGGGAGGATGGGAGGAGCTTGAGGGATTGGGATGGTTAGGATATAGGAAGAATGGATACGGGAGCAGCGAAGTATATATCCTAACTAAGGGAGCCATCTTAGGGTTGGCAAGAGACTTGACTCTAGAGGGGCTTGCAGGTGTCCAGGGAGATGTCCCCAGCTGGTACCTTGGGCAACTGAGGAGAGGGAACCTGAAATGATCCTATCCTATACTGATGAATATCTTACATATCACCTTAGAACCTGCATCTGGCGATGGATCGAGATAGAGACAGAGACTCAATTTGGAGCAACGGTCTGCGCTCTTAAAGTCCAAATGAGGAGCAGAAGGAGGGAGAACATGAAGTTTCTAATATTATAACACGGAGTGCTGTTTTCCCCTAGTTTTGTTCTTTGCTTTTGCTTTGATGAGTTGCACATGTTTGATTTTTTTTTGAACATCTGTTTCTTTCACTTCAAGTTTGTGAGCTAAACCAAAGGCTGTCTACAAAGTATGAGTATCAATAGGAAGCAACTGTTATTGTGTATCATAACAGAATGCATCATACTTGCTTCTAGCAATACATATTTTACAAGTTTCTCAAGGTATTTTTTCCCTGCTGAGACACTATCTACAGTTTGATCTCTCCTACTTTACTTAAGGAGATCTCTTTCTTGCTCAGATCTGTATCCATTATCATGAATGCCTCTTCACTGTCCCTCAGCACTGCTTTTTAGATGCCGTCTAAGAAAATCTGACTTAGATGATAGAGCTGAATCTCCAGATAACATGATAAATTAACAAAAGACCTGCTCCATATATTTTGAAACATTTAAATAAGTTGGAAGAAAAGAGGATCATCTGATACCACACACTATAAAAGTTGACATATGGACTCTATGTGTATCCTCTGCACCAGTTCTCTTTAAATCTGCGATGACAGAAAGTACCAGAGCTCAGATGCTCACATCTGAATACTCCCACTGAGGCTCTATGTTAGGAAAGGAGAAAAAGTCATGTGATTAACTTTCATAGACAGAAGAACGTAATAAGAAGTAAGAAAGGATGTCTATTTTTACTTATGTCTATTAAGAGTAAATTAAATAAAATGCAGTGAAATGGATTCTGATGGTGGCAGGTGCTGTGTAATTAAATCACACACTACAGCTATTTCAAAGCACAGTATTCCAGGTGCTAAGCAGAGACATAGAAAGAAGCTTCACTAGTTCATGCTTTAGTATAATTCCAAGTCAGAAATTTGCTTATATAGTAAATGAATCAAGCATATTTTCTTCAGATTACCTCTGTAATTCACATCCTAGAAAATCCCTGAATATTTTTTCTAAGCTATTCGACATTATATCTGAAAATATCAGTTTGTGATAGATTCTTTGGCCTAATTCATAACAGAAATCCTTGTTTCTGTTACTGAAAACAGCTCACAGGTTTAAAGCAGTGCTATGTCTGTGATGTGCAGAAACAGATGTAGTCAGCACAAACATATTGTTTTGCATCCCTACTGGGTACCTCAAGCCAATCAACTATTAATTTGCTTTAGCACAGCAGCATAGAAGCTCATCACTGTCCTAATTTACTGGTCCTGACGTAACTGGTCTCCTGGTATCTGTTTCCGTTCCTAATAAACTTACTTGAAACTCTGTCACTTATCACCTTTACCCTGGTTAAAACAGCCTGAATTTCCTCACTACATAGCCAGCTTGTTGCTCACTTCAAAGCACAAACCTAAAAACATCCCAGAGTTTGGTGAACAAGATATACAATGACCTAATATTGTCAAAGTCGGCAAGGAACATTTGTATGCATTTTCTTTAAAATTTGTGTATCTGTGAGATCCACAGCAAAACATTGGGCTGAAATTTTTTGATTGTATGTTCTCGACACCTGGATGATGTCTATGTCTCATGCTTCCTGTATTACCATAAACATCTGGGTTTGGCTTGAAATTTCTTTCTCTTTCTTCTGCTTCTGACATGTTGTTTTACTCCCTTCATGCTCTCAGGAGCATCTTGCATTTCCCCTGGCTGGAAGGTTTCCAGAAAATGTTTACTGTGGCTAAACTATTTTTGAAAGGAAGGTCAAGTCCCAACAAGATTGAATGTACAGCAATCAAAATGACAACATCCAAGTTGCACACAGTATTCTGAAATAAAAATGCCCACTGTTTTTTTGTATCCATGTAAGAGAGATGGACCTTGGTTCTGTGAAAATAAAAACAAAAGACAAATTGAAATATTTATTCATGAATTTATTTAAAGAAAGACAAACCATAAAATACATGAATAAATAAAAGCAAGAAGATTCAAGGCAGGAGAGCAGAGTGCAGGCTTCTTTGAGGAAAGGACACATGAACAGCAGCATAGCATAGTGAGGAAAAATGCTGATACTGGGGCTGTGTCCTTTAAACTATGTTTATCACAGCTCAAAAAGTGTAACAGAATGGACCAGTTTCACTCAGGTGTATGGATTCTTTGCCATGTACTGGAATATGCAAGGCACATCATCACCATGCCAGTGAATGAGGGAGCCACATGGGAAAAGGGGGAGCCAGAGCAGGAACAGGAGTCAGGCTCACTGTTTCACAACCCTCTTCTGGCTAAGATCTAAAATGTTCCCTGTGGGATCTTGGTTGAAAGCTTGGTGGTCAGTCTGTAAGAATATTAAGAGATGATGCAACCTTCCGGCCTGAGATCTCACTGCAAAAAAAAGTTCACTCAGAGAATAAGTGTGCAGGGTATATAGATGCCCATCCTCTCATATTTGTCTGTCTGTTTCCTCAGCATTTTGAAGAAAGCATCCTTGTAAATCAAGGTCTGTGAGAACAATGATTTCTTTACATCAGCAGCAGAGGAGATTTGTCATTGTCGTAAATGAGCAGATACAGCAACATTTTCTTGTATCTGGGATGGGTTCCTTCAATGGCCTAAATATTTCCTACTATGTTATTCCTCGTAAGTTTCTTACCTCTATGAACAGCACCATAGTGAGGAATAAGCAACTAGCACATGAATTCAGAGACATGTATGACCCGTATCCAAAGTGTAGCCCCTGGTACAAAAGAAGCTCAAAATTGCAATACTGATATATTTATGTATTCAGAGTGGTGTTTGACTATGCACAGGTACAATCACAGACAAAATATTTCTAGCATTAGCAAAACACAAGTGAGGTATGCTTGTGTTTAATATCACATAATTAGGTCAGTGATTTGAATGATTAGTACATTTAGGTTTACATAAAACTTCTTAGTTGAAAATAGATTTTTCTCTCATATAATACATCTGACCAAAGTTTCTCTTCTGTCCACTCCTCCCAGATATCTTCCCACTTCTTCTCCCCGTACCCCCTCCATTTCCTTTCAGAAAAGACCAGGCATCCTAGTCAAAAACAATCAAAGATGACAAAGCCAAATGTAATGAGACAAAGCAAAAGTCCTCATACTGATGTGGGAGTCCCTTCTGTGTGCTGTGATTAGCATTGATGAATGAAGAAACTGCCTGGCCAGATGATAGGACAGAAGTTAGGTAGGTGTGGAAGACAGAAATGAATGCTGGGAGGAAAAAGGGTGGAGTCAAAGAGAGACGTCATGGAATCTGACCACTGCCCTCTCTTTACATGTATCAGCCTCTATTTTAATGGCCGTAGCCTCTGTCAACATGTATTAGTCCTAACCAAGAATCCTGTTCCAATGACTGCTGTCCTCTCTCTATATGTGTCAACCTTTGTTTTGATCACAAACACTGGCCCTGGGTTGACCATCTTCTCTTCCAGTGCAGTGACTTCTGTCCTGTCTCCAGACATACCAGCCCCTCTTCTGTTGACTAATAGCATATCCACACATGCATTATCTTTAATATAACAACCCCACTCAAATGATCACTAGCCCTCTTTACATTCACTGGATCTGAATGTTACAGTTGCCTTCTGACGTTCCTAGGCAGACAATTTTTGTTTCTCAAGCAACTGCTGTTAACATACTTTATCGGTTTGTTTAAACTGTGGTCACAGACCTTTGTTTTAATTACCCAGAATGACAACTGAAACCAGATGGTGAGTTGTAATGAGAATGATCCAAAAGTTTAAAAATAGAGAGAAGTGCAGAAGAAAACAAAACAACAGGAAAGATTTATAATTCATATTTATTTTTAACTGGCTCTGTCTTCCTGCATTTGGTCCCTGTAGGGTCTAGGACTGTGTCCTCCTGAAAGCTGTTGGCACACCTGTTTCTACATAGCTCTTCTTAACAAGCAGTAACAATGTCTCGTCTGTTAAGAAATACAAGATGAGTTGCCCCTCACAGATGTCTTATAGTCAAAGCATAGGTGAACTGATTTAGATTTTTCATTATGCGACAATATATTTAGATTTATTTGACATATTTGCTCCTAGTATTTGTTCAATTTTAACTGACTTTAACATTTTGTAATCTTTGTTATATTTTATATTTTTTAATATCCTACCAAACTCCATAAATGTATTCTTTAATACAAGAGTTGTCTTCTTATTAGTGAGTTGAATTTCCTGGGTATGCCTCTTATCAAACTCTAACTTCTTCAGACAAATAGTTATTACTGTTCCATAAGCAATTATCTCTTCTGCTAGGAAAATTCTGTACTTGTAATAATTCTGTACTGTGTAAGTTACACATTCATATATTCATATAAAAACATTCCCAATCAGACTAGAATGGCATGTGTCTAATATATATTTTTGGCATAAAATATACATCTAAAAACTATGACTTATATGTGTGATTTGTTTTTTACAGTTAGTTGGATCATGATGTCTGTATCCCAAACAGGATGGTGATGACCCTCTTCTACAGAGTAATTCTTTGTCTTTACAAAGTAATTTTATCACCATAGCTTCATTAGATTTTTCTATAATTCAAATAATTTAAATAATTGTAGTGGGAGCTGCGGGCTATGTTCCTGCTGCCCCAGCTCCCGGTCGCCTGGCTAGCTTATGCCCCGAAATAACAACACACAAACTGTATTCTTTTAAACACTGCTTGGTCCATTATATCCAGCCTCTTCTTGGCTAACTCTCGCACCTGGACTAGCCCATTTCTAATAATGTGTGTAGCACCCCAAGGTGCACTTACCAGGAAGATTCTAGCCTACGTCCATCCTGGGTTGGAGCTTCATCGCATCTGCCCCAGAGAGGAGAGCTATCGAGTCTGAGCTCACTTCCTCTTCCTCCCAGCATTCTGTTCTGTTTACTCCACCCACCTATGTTCTAACCTATGAGGACTAAGCAGTTTCTTTATTTTTTAACCAATGACCTTCCTCCATCAGATAATCTTTTAGGTTAGTCATATAACATTAAGGTTTCGAAATTGGCAAAAATTCACTAATTTATCTGTTTCTTTGATGAGAAGTTACCATACATATTAGAAATATATTACCGCTATTTAATCAATCTCCTATTGACATATGTCTGGGCTATTGGAGAGCTAGTCTGAATAAAGTGTCAGCATCTGTGTGCAGTATTTGCTATGAGTATGTAATTCGATCTTCCTTGAATAGTTGACTGGGAATGTGGCTGAGTTGAGGCATAGATAACTCGCCAGTCAGTAATTTTCAAGTTTTGTGGAAATGACATCATTCTCCTAATGGACTGTGAAAACAGCCTTGAAAGATTTGTAAATGCACAGAGTCTCAGTCCCAATAAAATCTTTTATAAAGAAAACAGGCAGCAGGCAAATTTAGCCAGCATGCTCAGTTGAGTCGTCCCTTCCCTACATCAACTTTAACTTTTGAAGTCATCTCTTCTTCATTTTAGACATATGAGTAGATTCTTTATTTCAGTCTGACAATTGATAACATTGATTATGAAATAATTGTGGTTACTCAATAGACTCTGTCTCCACTGTCAGTTCAAGCTTGTATTCAATTGTTATTGTATAGTTTATTTACTAGAAGGAAGCAGATCAGTTCTTCTTTGAGTGCATATGTGAAAATTTATTACATTTCTGTTTTAGCTATTAATTTCTTTAGAGGTAGCCTTCTTGGACAAAAGACTAATTTTTATATAATTTTGAAATTATAATCTAAGTATATAATTTATCTCCCCTTCCTTCCTTCCCTCTCATTTACCACCTCTTGAAACAATTTTTCTTAAACCTTCTTTTTTACATGAAATTCATACCTATTAATGATTCTGAAAATATTCTATAATGACTTTTCTATAATTTTGTAGGTTTTCTCTTTACAAGCAGGACTGCATTACGATAATATTCAGCATAGATATTTAGAGTGAACTTCATTCCTCAAGTGTGATTTGTAAGCCACCGTAGTCTTTTTTCTCCAATATGTGCTCATTAGGCAATACTGAAAATGCCAAATTGAAGAAATTCTACTTCTTATAAAGATGCTAATATATTTTAAAATCAGGAATCAATGTTGGATTTTGCTAAATGTTTTATCTGGGTTTGCCAAATACCCTTAGGAAGGGAATGATAAAACCCATTCTACAACTGAAGTGTCTAGTTTCTGGAGCCTAGGATCTTATTGGTAGTGAGGTTTAATGAGTTTAATAAGAAACTGATACATATCTAAACTCCTTCATGTTTTTCTGAGTGTCAAATTACAAAATCTGTGAAAAGAGATGATGTCTTGTCTCATTATATAAAATGGTTTTAATCCTATTGAGAAATTTAGAGAACTTAATCACTATCTGTGTTGGAGTCTCCAAGAAAATCTTAGAAAACAGGAGAAAATGTTACTTTCCAAAAGCTTCTGGAATGAGCAGGCACTGTAAAGGTATGTTGCATCCATCCCATTTCTTTCATGAGTTCAATGAATAAACAGAGAATAGGAGAAAGCTAAGATCCTGGTGTGACTTGCTAGAACAGATTCGTGAAAGCATTAAAGCCCTTCAGTTTGACACCAGCTACCAGGACAGCCAGCATTTCCCACACTGTTTCCCTTCAGCCTCTAACTTACTTGTTTTCCAGCCGCTGTGATAAAATACACCGATGCAACAGTTTAATGTTGTGGGTACTGTGCTCCATCACAGTGGGAAATATCTGGCAGTGTGTACTGTGTGTGTTAGAGGAGCTGACACTGCATCCACAGTCAGTAAGAAGAAATCGAGGATTGCAGGTGCCCATCTCATTTCCTCCTTTTACTCGGTTCAGGTTCAGGACCCTGGTGTTGGAGAGAGGTTGCTTGTTGGTTCCTGGCTGGCTGCCCAGCTGTCTTAGACCCCAAATAATCACACAGAAACTGTATTCATTAAATCAGTGCTCAGTTCATTACCTCTTGCTTTGTATTGGCTAACTCTTACATATTAATTTACCCCATTTCTATTAATTTGTGTATGGCCACATGGCAATGGCTTACTAGCAAATTCTCGGCATATCTGACTCTGGCTTCAGCTCCATGGTGTCTCTCTAACTCTGCCTTCCTTCTATCATACTATAGGCCAAGTCAATTCTTTATTCATTAACCAATAAAAGCAACACATAGACAACACCGTCCTGGCCCCATGGTGGTACTCACTTTGGGTGGAATGTATTCTCACTTCTGTCATCCTAATCCAATAGTTCCCAGGCATGTGTCTTGGGTGTTTCTATTTCCTGCCAAGTTTGTATGGGACAGAAAAAAAAATGGAAAAAATTTTACCTTGTACTTTTTCATAGTGTGGAAATAATCAACATTTTAGAACCAGAGAACCTTTATTCCATAACTCAGTAAGACACCACCAGACAGTGGACAAAGTTTAAATTATATAATTGATTCAATTTAAGAACCTTTTACAGTACAAATAATAAAATAATATATTTAAAGCATCTGGAACAAAAATCAATTTCCATGATCTTAATTTAATAAAAGACAAAGAATATTAACAGAAGATCAAATTGAAAGAAAATATTTTCAGAATTTATATGTATTTTTCTGAAGAAGAATAGCTATGGATTAATGAGCCCTGTCCTGGATTACAGAATGCTGGGTGATGTATTTTCTTTTTAAGTATTTATTTAGAAAAACAGTAATGTGTCTTGACCTTCTATGAATTAAGTTGACTTTCATGTGGCTTTCTGTCTACTCTCAAAAAGGTTAGCACTGTATGGTATTGATTTCCTCCACCAGAGGGTATATTTTTATTAAATTAATAATACTAAATGAAATAAACTTTTCAGAAATGGAAAGTCTAGATTTTAGAAAATATTGAAAGTCCTTGACACACACACACAAAGAATACTAAGAAACAGAATTTAAAGGTTACAGAGTCATTCATTCATACAAATATGTTTTTAATGTTTTAAGAAGAAAAAAAGTTATTGGTGTCTATTGATTATGTGGTATAAATTGTTTCCACACATGTCTCTAGGTTTTGGCTGATGTTGCCTCAGATAACTTAGCAACCTCATAGCTGATTAAGTTAAAAAGGACTGCATTAGAATTATTACTGATATTTGACCGTGAAAAGTTCATAAAACTAAATATATCTAACTTTTATTATCTTCAAAATGAGTGTGATCATAAAACATACCTCATAGTTGTCTAACTTGAGACTCAACATGACAATCCTTAAGTTTTGGCTACTATTTATAACATATTAAACTGGTCATTGTTCAATACACCATTTCTTCATTTATCAAAGGTTCTAAAGCAGATATTTGCTGCTTTTTCATTTAACCTATATTTTTATTGTATGTCTCAATACAAGAATTGATATTCTAATACAAATTCTTCTGTTTTGTTTTTTTTTACTTTGTAGTTTACAAGGTCTCATCAATTGTTTTAAGATTATTTTATTATTATTTTGTGTGTGTGTATATATAAGTACTTTGGCTGAATGTATGGATGTGTGCTACCTATGTATCTAATATCCCTAGAGGTCAAATCAGTGTGTAAGATTCCCTGAAACTGGAATTACAGGTGGCCACGAGAAACCATGTGGGTACTGAGAAATGAAACTGGATCCTCTACAAGAACAGGAAAGCTCAAAACTGCTAAGCTATCTCTCCAACCCTTATATCAGTTTTTGAATGTATGGTCTTCTTTATTTTAATATGATAATGGTGCTTCTCTTACAATGTCAAATTCTAAAGAGCAACTTCCCATAGAAAATTTGCTTTCAGGAACACGTGAAAGGAGTAATATTACAAAAACATGTATTTACCCCAACTTTGTATGATGCTCTTCATTAATACCAAAGTGGAGAGTATTGAGGATCAAAGAAAAAAAAATGGAAGAGTTTTCAGGGTTTGTAAACCCCTCTTACAAGCACAAGCACACAGAGTACACAAGGATATCTTATTCAAACTTGAAAAGTGTACAAGCAAATGCACAGCTGAGAGGATTATTTCTGCATAAATATTTTAACTACCCCATTGAGTATTGAAGTGATATTATGACACATTTTCTTTTTTTTTTTTTTTTGATAGGAAGAGAAAATGAAAATCGTCTTTAATTAAAGAGGGAAGATGGTGGTCAGTAGAGACGAGATATAGAGATGAGGGAAAATAACAGTAGGGGTCGTGATAAAGCCTCATCATCATAATACTTTATAGTTACCCAAATTCTATAGAATGCATACAACTGTTTTTATGCATACATATACAGGTTGAATAAAGTTATGCCACTTGGGCTGACAATACTCCCCACAGCAGTACGAAATAACTAACAAATCCCAAGTACCAGACATGAGAAACCTCTTTTCCAGTTAGTTGTCAAGGTAGTCCAAGTGACTCCCACATATGACACATTTTCATTTGGTTCCTGCTCTAATCAGAATATTCTCCTCCTCTTCCTAACACCTGCTGTCTATGTGTCTTTGTTATCACAATGACTAAATTTTTATTACTGAGTGGTATTAAGAATTTTACAGGAGATTGGTAGACTTAGAACATATAATAATATTAAGCAAGAACATAAACCTAGAAGGAAATAACTAAAAACCTATTTTCTCTTCACTATGTGAATTTTGGCCACATATACATACGCATATATGTATATTATACATTTATAAATGTGCATTTGGTTTCTTTTAATGTTCAAGGGAGAATAAGAAAGTTTAAATGTTAGATAATGAGGAACGACTGGCTGCAGGTGATGAATATGATTCATGCAAAGTACATAGAGCTAATTATTTTTCTGGCTCCAAATCCTAATGGATTTTTCATTTTTGGTAGTGGATAGGAGCACAAAAATATTGTTGATAACTAAAGTGTAAAATCCAACAGTAAGCACCACAGTTTCAAAATGGATTTTCTAAATATATAGACATTCCCTGAGATCAAAATATTTTAGGTCTCATTAATTTTGGTACATGATAATTTTTATTTTCAAGTCCTTATTAATAAAATTTTGTAAAGAATTCTTTACATGAATCTATATCATTCTATATCCAATTCATATCTAACAGTGCATCTTACTGTTCTTAAGTGATTTAAAAATAATTTACAATACACAAGAATTAAATTTGTCTGGTAAGGACTAAAGAGATACTTCAGTTATTAAAGTTTCACAACTCAAACTTTCATATATGTCTAGGAATATTATTTTTGTTATATAATTTAAATAATGTAATTTAATTTACAAATAACACTTTCATTATTCTACAAAATGATGTATGGAATCATCATGAACTGAGCAGAGGGTAGGTTTTCTATATTTGCTTCAAGCTAAGTTTTCTTATCATGCCTTGTCCTTTTAAAGTCTACTTACCCCTACCAAACAGAGAGGCTCAGAAAAGAAACAGACCTAACAGGTCATCTTAAACTTTACAGAAGTGAATATAGGCATTTACTGGGTAGTCCCTTCATTAATAGTCACTGGAAATTAACATTTCATATTGTGTGAATGTTAGGGTTCAGGAGAAAACAGAAACAGCAAGAGCATTTTATATAGCATCAAACTTTTGTAAGTAGCCTTCGGGACAAATTACATCACATTGCTCAAAGCCTTCTTCTTAGCACTGAGGAGCCATACTTTCAGTAGTTCCTTACAATTAGTTTCCTTCGGAACAACTTCTCCCAAGATAACAAGAAGGTTGTCTCTTAATTTGTCATGTAGTTGAGCACATGGATTTTGTTGGTTCAAGTTAAAACCTGAGGTTAAGTGTATTGAGCTTGTTCTGTGTTGTCTTCTTGTTATAGTCAATATTGTGTAATTGTGTGTGTGAGAGAGTATGTGTGTCTGTGTGCATTTTAGAGGCTTTATGGAGTTAAACTCAAGGTCTTTTGTAGATTTGGCTAAGTAAAGTGCAGATAAGCATTTCCATACTAATATATTAGAACACGTCCTGTGTGTCAAACATTAAATCTTTCTTTTTTTTGGTACTTTTTTTTATTAATTAATTTATTTAATTATTAAAGATTTCTGCCTCTTCCCCGCCACCACCTCCCATTCCCTCCCCCTCCCCCAATCAAGTCTTCCTTCCTCCTCAGCCCAAAGAGCAAGCAGGTTTCTCTGCCCTGTGGGAGGTCCAAGGACCGCCCACCTCCATCCAGGTCTATTAAGGTGAGCATCCAAACTACCTGGGCTCCCACAAAGCCATTACGTACAATAGGATCAAGAACCCATTGCCATTGTTCTTCAGTTCTCAGTAGTCCTCATTGTCCATTATGTTCAGCGAGACCGGTTTTGTCCCATGCTTTTTCAGTCCCCGGCCAGCTGGCCTTGGTGAGTTCCCGATAGAACATCCCCATTGCCTCAGTGTGTGGGTGCACCCCTCGCAGTCCTGAGTTCCTTGCTCGTGCTCACTCTCCTTCTGTTCCTCCTTTGGATCGTGAGACTTCAGTCCAGTGCTCCAATGTTGGTCTCTGTCTCTGTCTTCTTTCATCGCCTGATGAAGGTTAATATTCAGGGGGATGCTTATATGTTTTTCTTTGGGTTCACCTTCTTATTTAGCTTCTCTAGAATCACGAATTATAGTCTCAATGTCCTTTATTTATGGCTAGAAACCAAATATGAGTGAGTACATCCCATGTTCCTCTTTTTGGGTCTGGCTTACCTCACTCAGGATTACAGAGCTACAGTACTGAAAACGGCTTGGTACTGGCATAAAAACAGAGAAGTCGACCAATGGAATAGAATAGAAGACCCTGACTTTACCCCACAAACCTATGAACACCTGATTTTCGATAAAGGAGCTAAAAGTATACAATGGAAAAAAGAGAGCATCTTCAACAAATTGTGCTGGCAAAACTGGAAGTCAATCTGTAGAAGAATGAAAATAGATCCATATCTATCATCATGCACAAAACTCAAGTCCAAATGGATTAAAGACCTCAATATCAGTCCAAACACACTGAACCTGATAGAAGAGAAAGTGGGAAGTACTCTACAACACATGGGCACAGGAGAACACTTCCTACGTATAACCCCAGCAGCACAAACACTAAGGACATCATTGACTAAATGGGACCTCCTGAGACTGAGAAGCTTCTGTAAAGCAAAGGACACTGTCATTAAGACAGAAAGGCAACCCACTGACTGGGAGAAGATCTTCACCAACCCCGCAACTGACAAAGGTCTGATATCCAAAATATACAAAGAACTCAAGAAATTAGAGCGTAAAAGGTTAATCAATCCAATTATAAAATGGGGCACTGAGCTGAACAGAGACTTTTCAACAGAAGAAGTTCAAATGGCCAAAAGACACTTAAGATCGTGCTCAACTTCCTTAGCAATCAGGGAAATGCAAATCAAGACAACATTAAGATACCATCTTACACCGGTCAGAATGGCTAAAATCAAAACCACCAATGATAGCCTCTGCTGGAGAGGTTGTGGAGAAAGGGGCACACTCATCCATTGCTGGTGGGAATGCAAACTTGTGCAACCACTTTGGAAAGCAGTGTGGCGGTTTCTCAGGAAAGTCGGGTTCAACCTACCTCTCGACCCAGCAATACAACTATTGAGAATATACCCAAGAGGTGCCCAAACATACAACAAAAGTATATGCTCAACTATGTTCATAGCAGCATTGTTTGTAATAGCCAGAACCTGGAAACAACCTAGATGTCCTTCAATGGAAGAATGGATGAAGAAAGTATGGAATATATACATATTAGAGTACTACTCAGCAGTGAAAAACAATGACTTCTTGAATTTTGCATACAAACATTAAATCTTAAACAATATCCTATATTCTCCTTTTCCCTTTATCTCAGAATCAAGTGATATATTTTATATTATTCAAATTTCCCTCTGTGGTGGCAGAAATGAGAAAAATGAAACTCTTTTGTCTTATTTAATTCTCAACAGTTTAGAGGCATCATAGGAAAATAAATGTGATCATTTCAGGATAGGTATTCTTCTGCGTAGATTCCAGCAGCATTACTGCTCCTCTAGGGGTACTTTGCTGAATCTTAGGTGTCAGGAGGTTCATTTTAGGATTCACTCAGCCTCCTTATTGAGATAACCTTCCTTCTTCCTTAGATGGAACTATTATGCCCTTCTGATGAGTGCATCTTTGGGACTGGCAGATCTCTGTATTCAAAGATAGAAATAATTGTATTTACAATTCTTTAACAATCTAGAATAACATCTTCATCTTAATCATTAATAGTCATTGAAACTCCAAGACTTTTTAGATATGAAGTGTAATTTGTTCACAGATTCTGGAGATAGGATTGAAATCATTAGGAGATGGTCATTCTGACAGAATTAAATTGCCCCCAAAATAAAAGATAAAAATGCAAAAAGCTAAGAGATAGTGATGCTCTTTACCTTAGCGTTGTCTACTCCTAATCTGTTGGGGAAAGCATTAATCTACAAGATGATTCTTGTAAAATATTGTTTGTAACAAGATGATTGAGGCCAAATGGGGTCATAGTAGTTGAAAGCTAATCCATTAAGGTAATGTTCAGGAAAATCAGAAAAGAGAAGGGAAGGAAGGAGAAGAGGGTAAGTGCAGAGGGTTAAAAGGCGAGAAGGCTCATCATTTAATTTTATAAGCACAGAATTGTCACTTCAAATTGTGATATAAATATGCATATTTTCTAAGAAGCTTCATTCATTCACTTCAATGTGTTTGAGATTCTTAAACATTACTAACTTTAATTACTGAATATTAATATATAGAATTAAATAATGTATTTTTGATGAAACAAATAAAAATACTGTATTGTCATCATTTTTGAGTCTTTGGCTCCTGCCTCCATTTCCGCTCCAGTGAGAAGTTCTTTAGGAGGAAATATTGAAGACTTTTGTTCTGTGTATTCGCCAAAAGTGGAATTTCTTTCCTCCATATATGCTGCAGGCTGCTTGAGTGTGACATTCATAGCAATCAGAAACTTTCAGCAGTGAGTGATATTTTTCTCTTCTGACTTAGAGGTTTCACAGAACTCTTTCTCCTCTGGTATTCATATATGGTGATAAGTTCTCATCAAAGTATATCCTCAAGCAGTAAGAGAAATTATTAAAATATTCTTTGAAAAGTAGTTTAGATTCATAGATGGAAACAGGATTTTCAGACCTTGTCTTCCTAAAATGGGAAGATTTCTCAGGCCTAGCCAAAAGCCTTAAATATTCCCAAATCCCATGAGCCCTGGCTTTACTGGATATCCATAAATACCCAAAGACATCTCCTGCATGTGGAAATGCACACACACCATCAATTGAAGGAGATTAAATGGCTATGTTTGGGGAATAGTGATTAATAACGTACTTTAAAACCTGAGAACTTAGGAGAGCTTATAGCAGATAATACTCAGTGTATAACACCAAATGGCATAGACTAGTATCTCTTGATTTGACATAATTCTTGATACCTGATCAATATTCTTTGAAACACACTGTGAGGAGCCTGACTAACTGGATCTAAAATTTCTTAAAATGAGAGACATTGGCACGCGGGTGCAGCAGAGACATCGGCACGCAGACGCCGCGGATGCGGGATACTCCAAGCATGAAACAGTGAAGCCCACACTGAAAACAGATTGCCCCCACTACAATTAAATCAAGTAGGTGTTTTGGAGCCCGGCCTGCAGAGTGGTAGGCCTTTTAGTGGCGAGGTCCACGGGTGAACAGGAAGTCTGGACCTGTCCCTAAAGACCCTCCTGAGTGGGGAGAGTGTTCTTGGCAGGACACAGGAAATGAAGCTCCCTTCTGCGGGGCCACGGGATCACCCATTTTAGCCTGTTTGGGCTCTGGGTCGGGAGCTCGGGACAGAGAGCAGCAGGAGTTTCTCTGTTTTGGTGGCTGGCCTGCAGAGTGGTAGACCTTTTGTTGGCGAGCTCCCTGGTGAATGGGGAGCCTGGTCATGTTCCTGAAGACCCTTCTGA
The DNA here is from genome assembly GCF_950005125.1 of Chionomys nivalis. Classification (NCBI taxonomy): domain Eukaryota; kingdom Metazoa; phylum Chordata; class Mammalia; order Rodentia; family Cricetidae; genus Chionomys; species Chionomys nivalis. The sequence goes on from NC_080091.1 coordinate 8,686,884, forward strand.
GTGGTGAGAGGGATCTTGGCCTGTGGCGAGAGCCAAGAAATTGATAGAGGACATTTTTTAAGTGGGGCCCCTGGCCAGCAAGGAAACCTGATCCTGTTTTAAAAGACCCATTAGCTAGCATTGATAGGAGATGGGCAGATGCCAAGACAAGAATTCACGCAACAATCTGAAAAGCAACATGAAAACACCAGAACCCAATGATCTTACAACACAAGGACTTGAGCAACCTAACAGAAGAAGAGGAAAAAAATTGACTTTATGAAAGCAATAGAGTCCCTTAAACAACATGTTAAAAACGACTTCATAGAAATGGATGAGAAGTATAACAAAAAGTTTGAAGAAATGAGTAAATACGTAAATGATACCCTGAGAAACCAAGAAAAAACGATCAAACAGGTAATGGAAACAGTTCAAGAATTGAAAACTGAAATGGAAGCAAGGAAGAAAACACAAACTGAGGAGCAGATGGATATGGAAAATCTGGGTCAACAAGCAGAGACTACAGAAACAAGCATAATCAATAGAATACAAGAGATAGAAGAAAAAAATCTCAGATTCTGAAGACACCGTAGAGAAAATAAAAACACTGATCAAAGAAAACAACAAAACCAACAAATTTTCATCACAAAGCATTCAGGAAATATGGGACACAATAAAAAGACCAAACCTAAGAATAATAGGGATAGAAGAAGGAGAAGAGTCACAGCTCAAAGGCCCAGAAAATATTTTTAACAAAATTATGGAAGAAAACTTTCCCAACATAAAGAAAGATATTCCTTTGAGTATTCAAGAAGCATGCAGAACACCAAACAGACTGGATCAAAAAAAAATCTCCCCGCCATTTAATAATCAAAACACAAAATGTACAGATTAAAGAAAGAATATTAAGAGCTGCAAAGGAAAAAGGGCAAGTAACTTATTAAGGCAAACAGATCAGAATTACACCTGACTTCTCTATGGGAACCATGAAAGCCAGAAGGTCCTGGATAGAGGTACTACAGAAACTAAGAGACCATGGTTGCAAACCCAAACTACTATACCCAGCCAAGCTATCATTCACTATCAATGGAGAAAACAAGACATTCCAGGATAAGAACAAATTTAAACAATATGTAGCCACAAATCCAGCCCTACAGAAAGTAATAGAAGGAAAATCACAGCCCAAGGAATCCAACATTGTCAACACTGCCTACAATAACTCAGGCTTCTAGCGACCCTTCAACAGCACAAAGAAGGGAGACACACAAACTCTACTACGAAAAACAATAGGAATAACTGGAGTAAACAACCACTGGTCATTAATATCACTTAATATTAATGGTCTCAATTCACCTATAAAAAGGCACAGGCTAAGAGATTCGATACGAAAACAGGATCCAACATTCTGCTGTTTGCAAGAAACACATCTCAACCACAAAGACAGGCATCTACTCAGAGTAAAGGGTTGGGAAAAGGGTTTTCAAGCAAATGGTGCTAAGATAAAAGCAGGTGTGGCCATTCTAATTTCTAACAACACTGACTTCAAACTAAAATCACTCAGAAGAGATTGAGACGGATACATTATACTCATAACAGGAACAATTCATCAGGATGAAGTCTCAATCCTGAATATCTACGCCCCTAAAATAAAAGCACCCAGTTATGTAAAAGAAATATTACTAAATATTACTAAAACTCAAGGAAGACATCAAACCACACACACTAGTAGTAGGAGACTTCAACATACCTCTCTCACCAATGGACAGGTCAATCAGACAGAAACCTAGTAGAGAATTAAGAGAATTGTTGGAGGTAATGAAGCAAATGGACTTAATAGACATCTATAGAACACTCCACCCAAATAGGAAAGAATACACCTTCTTCTCTGCAGCACATGGAACCTTCTCAAAAATTGACCACTTACTCAGAAACAAAGGAAACCTCCACAGATACAAAAAATACTAGTGTCCACCTCTGTCTTATCAGATCACCACGGATTAAAGTTAGAAGGCAACAACTATGCTACCCCCAGAAAGCCGACAATCTAGTGGAAACTGAACAGTCAACTACTGAACCACACCTGGGTCAAGGAAAATTAAGAAAGAAATTAAAGTCTTCCTTGAATTTAATGAAAATAAAGAGACAACATACTCAAACCTATGGGACACGAAGAAAGCAGTTCTAAGAGGAAAGTTCATAGCACTAAGTGACCACTTAAAGAAAACGGAGAAAGCATACAATGGGGACTTAACACCACACCTGAAAGCTCTAGAAAAAAAAGAAGCAGACATGCCCAGGAGGAGTAGAAGACTGGAAATAATCAAACTGAGGACGGAAATCAACGAAATAGAAACACAGAAAACAGTCCAAAGAATCAATAAAACAAAAAGTTGGTTTTTGGAGAAAATCAACAATATTGACAAAGCCCTATCCAAACGAATTAAACGACAGAGCGAGAACACGCAAATAAATAAGATCAGAAATGAAAATGGGAACATAACCACAGACACAGAGGAAATTCAGAGAATCATTAGATCTTACTACAAGAGCCTGTATGCCACAAAACAGGAAAATGCAAAAGAAATAGATATTTTTTAGATAAGTACCATATACCAAAGCTAAACCAAGACTAGGTGAATGATCTAAATAGACCTGTTAGTCAAGAAGAATTAGAAACTGTTATCAAAAATCTCCCTTCCTAAAAATGCCCAGGACCAGGTGGTTTCAATGTGGAATTCTACCAGAACTTCCAAGAAGAGCTAATACCTATACTCCTTATTGTATTTCACAATATAGAAACAGAAGAGTCATTGCCAAATTCCTTTTATGAAGCTACAGTTACCCTGATACCAAAACCACACAAAGAGCCAACCTAGAAAGAGAATTACAGGCCTATAGTACTCATGAACATCGATGTAAAAATTCTCAATAAAATACTGGCAAACCGAATCCAAGAACACATTAGAAAAATTATCCATTATGATCAAGTAGGCTTCATCCCAGAGATGCAGGGCTGGTTCAACATACAAAAACCTATCAATGTAATCCACCATATAAATAAACTGAAAGAAAAAAAAAACATATGATCATTTCATTAGATGCTGAAAAAGTATTTGACAAAATTCAACACCCCTTTATGATAAAGGTCTTGGAGAGATTAGGGATACAAGGGTCATACCTAAATATAATAAAAGCTATTTACAGCAAGCCGACAGCTAACATTAAATTAAATGGAGAAAAACTCAAAGCCATCCCACTAAAATCAGGAACATGACAAGGATGTCCACTTTCTCCATACCTCTTCAATATTGTGCTTGAAGTTCTAGCAATAGCAAAAAGACAACATAAGGGGATCAAGCGGATTCGTATTAGAAAGGAAGAAGTTAAGCTTTTGTTATTTGCAGATGATATGATAGTATACATAAGCGACCCCAAAAACTCTACCAAAGAACTCCTACAGCTGATAAACACCTTTGGTAATGTGGCAGGATACAAGATCAACTTCAAAAAATCAGTTGCCTTCCTATACACTAAGGATAGGGAAGCAGAGAGGAAAATCAGAGAAGCATCACCTTTCACGATAGCCACAAATAGCATAAAATATCTTGGGGTAACTCTGACCAAGGAAGTGAAAGATCTATTTGACAAGAACTTTAAGTCTTTGAAGAAAGAAATTGAAGAGAATACCAGAAAATGGAAGGATCTCCCTTGCTCTTGGATCGGGAGGATCAACATAGTAAAAATTGCAATTCTCCTAAAAGCAATCTATAGATTCAATGCAATCCCCATCAAAATCCCATCAAAATTCTTCACAGATCTGGAGAAGACAATAACCAACTTTATATGGAAAAACAAAAAACCAAGGATAGCCAAAACAATCTTATACAATAAAGGACTGTCTGTAGGCATTACCATACCTGACTTCAAACTCTATTACAGAGCTACAGTATTGAAAACAGCTTGGTACTGGCATAAAAACAGAGAAGTAGACCAATGGAATCGAATAGAAGACCCTGACTTTACCCCACAAACCTATGAACACCTGATTTTCGATAAAGGAGCTATAAATATACAATGGAAAAAAGAGAGTATTTTCAACAAATTGTGCTGGCAAAACTGGATGTCAATCTGTGGAAATGAAAATAGATCCATATCTATCACCATGCACAAAAATCAAGTCCAAATGGATTAAAGACCTTAGTATCAGTCCGAATACACTGAACCTGATAGAAGAGAAAGTGGGAAGTACTCTACAACACATGGGCACAGGAGAACACTTCCTATGTATAACTCCAGCAGCACAGACACTAAGGGCATCGTTGAATAAATGGGACCTCCTGAGACTGAGAAGCTTCCATAAAGCAAAGGACACTGTCACCGGGACAAAAAGGCAACCCACTGACTGGGAGAAGATCTTCACCAACCCCGTAACTGACAAAGGTCTGATCTCCAAAATATATAAAGAACTCAAGAAACTAGACCGTAAAAGGCTAATCAATCCAATTATAAAATGGGGCACTGAGCTGAACAGAGAATTCTCAACAGAAGAAGTTCAAATGGCCAAAAGACACTTAAGATCATGCTCAATTTCCTTAGCGATCAGGGAAATGCAAATCAAGACAACTTTAAGATACCATCTTACACCTGTCAGAATGGCTAAAATCAAAACCACCAATGATAGCCTCTGCTGGAGAGGTTGTGGAGGAAGGGGTACACTCATCCAATGCTGGTGGGAATGCAAACTTGTGCAACCACTTTGGAAAGCAATATGGCACTTTCTCAGGAAATTCGGAATCAACCTACCCCTGGACCCAGCAATACCACTCTTGGGAATATACCCATGAAATGCCCTATCATACAACAAAAGTATATGCTGAACTATGTTCATAGCAGCATTGTTTGTAATAGCCAGAACCTGGAAACAACCTAGATGTCCTTCAATGGAAGAATGGATGAAGAAAGTATGGAATATATACATATTAGAGTACTACTCAGCAGTGAAAAACAATGACTTCTTGAATTTTGCATACAAATGGATGGAAATAGAAAACACTATCCTGAGTGAGGTAAGCCAGACCCAAAAAGAGGAACATGGGATGTACTCACTCATATTTGGTTTCTAGCCATAAATAAAGGACACTGAGCCTTTAATTCGTGATCCTAGAGAAGCTAAATAAGAAGGTGAACCCAAGAAAACCATATAAGCATCCTCCTGAATATTAACCTTCATCAGGCGATGAAAGGAGACAGAGACAGAGACCCACATTGGATCACCGGACTGAAATCTCAAGGTCCAAATCAGGAGCAGAAGGAGAGAGAGCACGAGAAAGGAACTCAGGATCGCGAGGGGTCTACCCACACACTGAGACAATAGGGATGTTATATCGGGAACTCACCAAGACCAGCTGGCCTGGGTCTGAAAAAGCATGGGTTAAAACCGGACTGGCAGAACATAGCGGACACTGAGGACTACTGAGCACTCAAGAACAATGGCAATGGGTTTTTGATCCTATTGCACGTACTGGCTATGTGGGACCCTAGGCATTTTGGATGCTCACCTTACCAGACCCGGATGGAGGTGGGTGGTCCTTGGTCTTCATACAGGGCAGGGAACCCTGATTGCTCTTAGGGCTGACGAGGGAGGGAGACTTGATCGGGGGAGGGGGAGGGAAATGGGAGGTGGTGGCGGGGAGGAGGCAGAAATCTTTAACAAATAAATAAATAAATAAATAAATAAATAAATAAAAATAAAGAAAAAAATGCTTTCATGACCACAAGATGTCTGTTTAAGTAAATATTCCCAGAAGTAGAGTCAGAATTAAATGTGCTTCACATAATTTCAAAGGCAATTTAATATACTTGTATTATTTTTAAAACTTGATTATTTTTATGTGTTGTGGCACCTGAGTTCTTATAAGCTCAAAGAGTCATATTGAGTGATTTGGTAAGGATATTGATGTCTATGAAGAGATGTTCAATTCATAATAAAAAGACTCTATACTGTGAGATGGTTTAGGAAATAATATTCCTTACTTATTTAGGTAAAATTATAGTATTTTGTACAAATGAGTGACATAGATTTAAAAGAAACAAGACTATAGCAATAGTGTGAATCTATATATTGATCATCTATCCATTTATAGATAGGTAGACACATGGAAGATATATATATCTATATATATATCTTATATTGTATAGTCTATATATATAGAGAGAGAGAGAGACCATACAATATAATGAAGGAAAAGAAAACACACACTACATAATATAAAAGTCACAATATAAAAGTCATAATATTTCTTAACTGAATAAAAGAACATATCTCAAATTTGATTCTGTCTTATATTTTAAAATACAGTAATTTTACTTTCCAAACCCAGCACTTGAAAGTCTATTTCCCAGGAAGCAAGCTTCTTCCCAGGATGCTTAAATACAGAGACCAGTAAAGACCTGTGCTTTTTACCCATAATTTAAAACATCTGAAGTATTTGGAGAAATCCAATAGGGGAAAGTACTTGAAAATCATATGTCAGATAAGGAATGATATCTAAAATGAGAGGCTCCTTAACAAGCACAGCAATTAACCACAGTTTTTAAAAGGAAAAATTAAAAAAGTGTTGAGTAGTCTCTTCCCAAAGGCACTACTCAATGAGTATCATAAAACAAACTCAACATCTCTAATCATCAAGAAAATGCAAATCCAAACACGGTAAAATATCACCTTACAGCTCTTGGCACAGATGTTACTAAAATACAAACTAACAAATTTTGGAAGAATGTTAAAGAAGCCTCTGTGTTGTTTGAAAATGAGAAATGATCTGAAAGTTCCACACTAATGAAGCCACCATTAACAGTTACCCTTTAATCTGGGACCTCCTTCCGTGTTCACATCCTATGCACTGTCATGAGGACCTTTAGCAGCCAGGTTTTTCTGTTATAATTTCCACTATACAGGATGCTCATGAAGTCCACAAATCCACCTACCTGTGATCGAAAATAACAGAGTTCAAACACAAAGAGTAGTATTATCAATACAATAGAGGGAAAAACAAAAGGAAATAAAGAAATTATCATGAATTTCCCTGACATTTCTTCTCTCTAATATAAAAATTTCTTTCTATATTAGAATATCACACAGTTCTAAAGAAAAATGCAATCACAAAGTGAACACAAATGCACAGACTTAGAATATATAATATTAAGTGAGATCACACAATTTCACAAGAAAAACACATGGTTTCCCTTATATGCAGAACCTGGTCAAAAACACAAATATGTAAGTAAACCAATGTATATGTATAAGTATAACACGGAGATAAGGAACACGGAAGCCTAGATTTTAGAAGACAAGAAAGGAGTCAATGTCAGTAATGGACACAGGTTCTGAAAGAGTGTGTAAAGACTAATTTTTGTCTTTCTCATTATGTCATGGAGGCTTCACTAATTGTGACTAATTTGCTGATAAAATATAGGGAAGGAAAAATAATAACTTTTAAAATGCGATTAAAATAAAAATCACCAGTATTGAAAATCTGTGTTTGAGAATGATGACAGGGCTCATAATGACTCACAATCTTTGCCTTGTTTGGAAAAACAGTCATGCACCAAGAAGGAGTTTAGAGACAAAACAAAAGCTAATGGAGAAGGAAAGAGGACACCAATTTGGCTTTTCAAGGTGTTTCATTTACATAGTTAAGGATTAAACAGGTGTTCATATAATGAGTTTTGTCTTCAATCGCCCATAGCCCTGAAGAAAGGTGACAAGCTACTTTAAAATATCCTTTCAAACAGATCACACCTGGGGTCATGTTTCTCTACAATGTGTTCAGATAGTCCTGGAGAATGTCTAAATTTAACAGAATAAATAAAATTGACATGTTTAAACCAGTAAAAACAAAACAAAACAAAACAACAACAACAACAACAACAACAACAAAAAACTAATTGTGGCTAATAAGTGCAAAAAAAAAATTCAATAGTGAAAGTGTAAAATCCAGTGTGAAACTCCATAGCTTCCATTCCTAATGGCTCCTCTAAATGAATAGAAATTCAAAGAACTGCATAGTCTCTGGTCTGATTAATTTCAGTGACATATATACATGTACATACACACACATACAATGTTTGTTTATTTACAATGTTTTAAAAATACATGATTTTACAATGTTTTTAAAAATAAAATTCAAAATAAACCTGAAGAGTTGAATAAGTATATTGAATAAGTATGCTTAATCACATAGTTTATCTCATTTGGACTAAAGTGTCTCCAAAATGTTTGGTTTTAATTTTTTTTTTGTTTTTGCATCACTGAGGTTGAACCTTCGTCCATACTAGGCAGCTGTTCTGCTACTAATCTTCACCCCAGCCCTTAGAATTTCTCTTAATGCTGTCCACAGAGAAAAAAAAAAAAAAACAAAACAAAAACAACAACAAAAAAAAAACATAGGTATCTGGAAAAGGTTTTCAGACAAACAGAACATAGCTAATCTTAGAGCTCAGTATCCAGAGAGTTTTCCAATTCAGAAATACATGCTACCTGACCAAATGTTCCCAGGAAAACTGCCCAAGACAAAAATATCCAGATTCAGAATGGAGGTTTGTGGCTGGGAAGGAGTCTCTGCAGAAGGGGAATCTGCAATCCAGGCATAGTACCACATGGCTTGCAACTCATTCCTGCTGAAAGCAATCTCCTCTCCCTCAGTAATGATGCACTGGATTATTCCCTTGACTTTTATATATTCCATTTCTCTGCATAATGCAGTTTACTGCTTGTTTTGTTTTTAATTTGCGTTAATTTTAGAGACTCCATAGCTACAGAAAAGATACTCATTTTACTTTCTTGAATTCAAGAAAGCTTGATTCTTCGGTTTGACTTTCATTCGGGTAATAAGCATTCCCACAAATGTGAAGAGTATGTCTTAGTTCTCAAAAAGAGATCGGGGTGACTGCCTTGAATGAAGCGACATTCTACTTTAGGTTGGGGCAAGGAAGAAGCAGGAGGAGAGGAGGGAGGGAAAAGTGGTTGGTATGCAAAATTTACTAATTAATTGATAAACAAGACAATGTCATTTTGACAACATTGTGAAAGCAAAGGGAGCAAAGGAACAAAAGACTTCATTCAGGTTCACCTTTGTCCCCAGCATAGGTCATGGGTTCATGGTATAAAATGATCTGATTGAGTGGTTGTGAAGTGGCTGCTAGACTACTGCCCCAGAACAGGATTTTCACAGTCTCCAAATGCGTTTTCTCTCTCCCTCCCTCCCCCATCTCCTTCTAGATTTTATTTCACATTTTCCTTCAATGAATTTTTTACTATAATGCTGATTTTGCTTTTAAGCTATCTCCAGCTGTGGAGTTTTCTCAGCAGTTAGCGACCTGATGTGAGTGCTGAAGATTGACCTCAGATCCTCTGCAAGAAAAACCACCCTTCTTAGCTGTTATTTCTGAGCTGTCTCTTCAACTCCTGAAAAGACATGTTGAGATGATTCTGGATATCTTGCCTGTCTAGCTCAGCACAATGACCATCTTGTAATGAAGGTTCTTGAGAACTCTCATTTCCTATTGCTCCAGAAGTTAACTGGTGTAATTTGGGAAATAAAGTGAAGATAGACCCTGTTTCATACAGATAAGAACATGATTTGTGGACATAAATTGATTAGGATATAAAATCTCAGCTCAGCCATTAGTATTAATTTGGTGACTTTGGGAAATTTTCTTACTTCCCTGCTCATTATGTTTTGCTGTCTATGGAAGATGCTAACAACTTGCTTGCTGTTATGTGTAAAACTTGACTGTCTACTTGCCTTTACTTCTTTTCTAGATTTTGTATGATTTCATGAGTACTTAATCATAACAAATCCAGTGATATATGAAATATTTGACTGAAATAGACTTTGATGAAAGTTATAGTACACTTATATATGTAGGTATTTACATTTATGTAAGTTATACACAACTTATATATAAAAAGAATAATTCATAAATCATTTTATTGAATTGAAATAGTCAAATAGAATAGCAGGAACTATGAACTAGTGTTTTTTGACATGACAATAACAATAAGCTGTCATTGAGGATTATTTGAGGCAAACAAAAGAAAGATTCCAAGAGACTGTATTGAAGAGAGGACTTCAGTCACAGCACCAAAAGTGTCTCTACTAACAGGTCCAAGGTCATCAGGGAGTCTTCAGGAACAGTAGGAGTGGGCATCCTAGGTTTGCAGTGGCTGCAAAGAAACAAACTGTAAATAGAATAATGTTCTAAGAACTTGAGGATGCTGATGACATCTTAGGAAAAGAAACTCATGATTTGAATGTTATAATACTTCTCCTTGGAGATACAGGCACCTGGGAATGGGTGATATCTATTTCTTCTATTTCATGTTTGAATCAATTGCAGTTATACATTTTAATATGTAAATCAGATATTCACAAAATAGTATTATTGCATTTTAGAAATTTATTTTTCTTATTATTACTTATGTATATGTGTATATCTGTGTGTGCACCTGAGTTCACATGTGTGCAAGTGCTCTCAAAAACCTAATAAGGTTCTCAGATCTCTTGTATTTTGAGGTCGGGGTGGTTTTTAGAACAGAATTTGGTTTTGTGTGGGCGGTAAGAGCAATTAACTGCTGAGTCAATCACTGCATATTTTTACATGACATCCTACTATTTTGAAAGTATTTAGGTAATAAGAAACACCATTTCCTTTGCACTCACCTGCATTAGCTCCATTACCGCCATTTATTTTCTGGTATTATTTCTTCCTCTGCTGTGTTTGTTATGGTGAAGAGCTGCTGGAGATGGCAATGCTAGACACAATTGCATCGAGCACTCACACTCATTTTTCTCCATTTGTGGGAAATCCCCCACATGCTTTGAAATCTATAAGTAGTGGAAGGGATGTAGTAGTAGTAGTGGTGGAAGAGACCAGGGTCAAGAGAGACAAGAGTCTGGCACTGTCCTTTTAATAGGAGATCAGATGCATGCAGTACCAGTAAAGTCCAGGCTTTTTGGGAGAAGCAGAAAATGTAAGCTTAAAAGGAGGGTCAGTAGCTCCAATAACACACCAAGCTGAGACCTTTATGGGGACAGAATTCCCTTGTAATAAGTATTCCAACATCAAAATACTTAACGATAAAATATATGACAGTTCATACATTTCCTTTTTGTTTCAGGTAGTAAATTATTTCACTCTGTTTTTAAAATATCATTACAAAGTTCAATTTAATACTAAATTCCCTGTGAAGGAACTATTTCCACACTTGCATAAACAACACAATCCGAAGGTTCTGTCTTCTGCTTGTTTCAATGAAGTAAATCATCCAGTTGCCTCTTCTTTGGAGTCTGCCTTGAGGCAGATGGTACTCATGCCCCCAAAATCATCTCTTCTCTTCTTTTTCATAGATTTCTGATTCCATGAAGGCCCAAGACCTCCACCACTAATCTGCTAGGTAGAGTTTGGTGATGCATGACTCCACCATGTGCAATAAAAGTAGAAGCCAGATCTGTATTCCAGTGTGCAGAGGGGATTGGTTTTGCTTTGTCAGAGTTCATGTCACAATTTACTAAATCACATGGCATCTTTAAGATTTATTGTCAAAACACAAAGTGGTAAAGCAAAATGAGGGACTGCAGAGGAGACAGTGGATATATTCTGTATAAATGAAAAGGGGGTTACAAAGCTTCATTAAGGAATTTCTGTCTTCATTTAAGTCACTGCAGAACAAATGATTTGCCCATTATTAAACGTCTTCTTCTCCTGATCACAGAGCTAAAAATATGTGGCCATCATCATGGTATCTGCATGGTGAACAGATTTATATAATTTAATAAGCATTTTTTCTAAACAACAAAATTTAACTTTTTTCTGTACAAAAACAACTGAACTTAAATTCTTTTTGGATTCTTAGGTTTATTTTGAAGTGAGCCATAAAATGATTGCAATTTTCTACAGCATTATTTTGAAAATTTCATTCTGATCACAATATCTGATTATTAATATTGACTGTCATCTGAACTTGTTTTTTAACTATTTGCTCTTTGGGGGCACCACCAAGCTCCCCAAAAATACAGGGATAATTATCCTTACCTATGTTTGCCCAGTCTTAACTTGTTTATAACTAGCTTTTCTTTTCTTTTTTTTAGGTTTTTCGAGACAGGGTTTCTCTGTGGCTTTGGAGCCTGTCCTGGAACTAGCTCTTGTAGACCAGGCTGCTCTTGAACTCACAGAGATCCGCCTGCCTCTGCCTCCCGAGTGCTGGGATTAAAGGCATGCGCCATCATCGCCCGGCTTTTAGCTAGCTTTTCTTAAATTATCTTATCTACTTTTTACCTCTGGGTTTTTTGCTTTCTCTATTCTATAGACATTTCTTTCCTTATTACTCCATAGCTACATGTGTGGCTGGGTGGCTATCCCCTAACTGATGTTCTCCTCTCCTTCTCCTTTTCTCTCTTCTCCATCTTCTCCTCTTGCTCTATTTATTCTCTCTCCCTGGAAGCCCTGACTATCCTTCTCCTTTCTAGCTATTGTCCATTCAAATCATTATTAGACCAATAAGGTGTTTTAGGCAAGCAAAGTAACACAGCGTCACAGGGCTGAGCAGATGTAACATAAAAGAATGCAACAAATCTTTGAATCATTAAATAATTATTACACAGCATAAACAAATGCAACACTTTTTTAAACTAGTATTTCATAACAACCAACCTGAAAGAATCTAGAATGAACTAGGAAATAAGTCACTTGGAAAATTGTTGCAAAGGGTTACATTAGTTTGTTTCCCAGCTGCCCATACTGTAGAAACAATCACACAGAAACTCTACTAATTAAATCACTGCTTAGCCCATTAGCTCTAGCTTCTTATTGGGTAACTCTTACTTCTTAATTTAACCCATCTCCATTAATCTTTGAATCATCACAAGGTTGTGGCCTACCAGCAAAGTTTCAGTGTGTCTCTCTTCAGTGCCAACTCCATGGCTTCTCTTTGACCCTTCTTCTTCCTCCCAGCATTTAGTTTAGTTTTCCCTGCCTATCTAAGTTCTACCCTGCTATAGGTCCAAAGCAGTTCCTTTATTAACCAATGGTATTTACAGCATACAGAGGGAAATCCCACATCAGAAAGTCTGTAAGTACTTTTCTAGATTAGCTTAATTGAGGTGAGGTGATACACCCTACATGGGTATGGGCTCATTTCATGGGTTAAGGTCCTGACTAAATAAAAAGGTGAAAGTAAGATGAGCATCAGAATCTATCTCTGAGTACTTCCTGACTGTGGCTGTAAGTGACCAGGTGCTTCAGCCTCCTGCCAGGCTGACTGTGGGTGCACTTTATCAGATGCAACAGATGCCTGCCATGGTGACCTCTGCTGGATTATACTCTCAAACTATGAGCAAACAAACCAACACACCTTCCTTATGTTGCTTTTGTCACACACTTTCTCATAGCAATGATGTTCTTCATCATTGTTAACCAACAATGAATCCCCTAACATACTTAGGCAACATAACTGAAATTTGATTAATGACTCACTGTTCCCTTAATAATGGATAAAATGAAAATGACAATGCACTTGGCTCTTTTGGCTCTTAAAGTGTGTGTATAATTACTTGTTTGAAGAATCTGTACTGAAACCCTCTGTTCTTTCATTCAGCTTGCACACACACACAAAAATAATAATAGAATAAAAACCTATGCTGACATTGCCCTGAGCAAAGCAGGTTTGTCACGGACAGATTAATTGTCAGAGCAGCTGTGTAGAACTGACTGTTTCTGGAAGGCATATAGCTGCAGGCTGATTTTAAACTCAGGGATAATGCTATAAGTAGGGATACACACTTCAGATCACAGAAATGTCAACACACCATAAAGTCCTCATGCGTGAGTGTGATTAGAAAGGGCAGTTGGCCTCACAGTACTGTTTAATCTGATTTGTTAAGGAGTGTTGAAAAATGTACTTCCTACTGGGATCCAAGGCCAAATCCCATACCAATGATGTTACAAAGTTCAAAATGATGTGATGATGGCAGGATAGGAGCCTTTCAAAGAATTCTGTTTTCTGAACATATGGCAACAGTTCATAATGACCGAGAGAATAAAATAAGAAACAGAAACACATGTGAGAGAGAAACAACCAATCGTGGTTACACACAGAGCTAGGCCTGAAGATGCAAAATGTCTGAAGACAAAGAAAGTTATAGTTGCTGGTTTTCTTTTACTCTAGCCCCATATTGAAATGCCAAAATATAGTCATTTGTTTTTTATCTATACTTTTCTACTCTTTTGGCTTTTTTGTTCTTTTGGGTGTCCACCACGCAGTTCTCAAATCACACACAGAGGCTTACTATTACTTATAAATGCTCAGCCTTTGCTTGGCTTCTTTCTTCTAAACTTTTCTTAAATTATCCCATATACATTTTCCCCCTTCTGGGACTTTTCCTTTTCTTACTTCTGCAATATTACTTTCATTCTTACTCCATGGCTGGTTGGGTGGCTGGATGGCTGGCCCCTACTGTCCTCTCTCCTTCTTCTCTCTTGCTCTTTTTTCCTCTTCCCAGATTCCTCTTCCTATTTATTCTCCCTCATGCCAGCCCCACTTAGTCTATCTCCTGCCTTACTATTGGCTTCTCAACTCTTTATTAGACCTTCACATGTTTTAGACAGGCAAAAAAATCACAGCTTCACAGAGTTAAACAAATGCAGCACAAACAAAAGCAACACATCTCTATACGTTTAAAGACACGTTCTAAAGCGTAAGAAATGTAACACACCTTAAAATAATATTCTAACAACAGAAAGCCAATGGGCTTTGGCTGGAAACTGTTGGAGAAGACATTTAGTATCAGTTTCATATCCTAGTCCACTTTCATAAACACATGATGGTCCACCTGTGAAGGAATTCAGCATCTGAGTCATCAGGACTTTTCAACAGACACATACCTTGAGAATTTTAACATAACATTCTCCACTTAATGCCCATTTTTGCTTGCTATCATTTATTTTGAGACAATCTTACTATCCTGTCAAGACAGTGTAAAAATTGTGGTGGTTCACATGTTTCAGTATTTTGAGTGCCTGGGTTAAAGTCATATTCAATCATACTAGGTTTCCTCTCTTAGTCTTTTTTGTTTTGTTTGATTGTCAAATGCAGCAATATGAAATCAATTTCTAACAGACTTTCTAAATTAAAATAGAAATGATTTTATTTAGCTAGTTTGGACTGTTTATGGATAATTTTCGATAAAATAAAATCTGATAAAAAATTGAAGGCATGAATTATATCAGTATTCAATGTATGTAGTCAGTTTCATAATGGGTAGAACAATTATGAAATATAAAGTAAGATGATTTTCCTATATTTCTGACTACCAAAAATCTTTATTTGTATGGCCGCAATAAAAATAGTCTTTTTTTTTATGCTATCAGAAACATGAAAACTAGGTTATCTGTACTATACAGGTATGTCTAAGGCATTTTTTTTATTGAAAAAAAATTTCTGCCTTCTCCCCGCCTCCCATTTCCCTCCCCCTCCTCCCGCCCCTCTCCCCCTCCCCCCACTCCTCTTCTCTTCCCTCTAAAGCAAAGGATACTGTCACTAAGACAAAAAGGCAGCCTACTGACTGGGAGAAGATCTTCACCAACCCCACAACAGACAAAGGTCTGATCTCCAAAATATATAAAGAACTCAAGAAACTAGACGTTAAAATGCTAAATAACCCATTTAAAAAATGGGGCACTGATTTGAACAGGGTATGTCTAAGGCTTTAACAAACAAAAACTAAAGATGAACTTTAAACCTATTACAATGTGTATACTAATTGCTAAAAATGATTTTTAGAATTTTCATAGACCAATAACTACTCACCATCTTTTATAACTATTAATGTCATTGTCCACTTCATTAGATTTAAAATAACCAAGGTATATTTAGGTGTATCTCTGAATATGTTTCCAGAAAAGCTTAACTGAGCAGAGAAAATCTACCCTGAATGTGGGTGGTATCATTTTAAGGGCTCTGGTCCTGGACAGTATGACAAGGAGAAAAGGAGTTGAACGTAAGCATTCATCTCTCTCTGCTTCATGATTAGATAACATGTGGCTGGCCATGTCCAATACCTCTAACACCAAGATGAATTGTATCCACTCCAACTGTAAGGAAAAATCAAACCAAATCAAAATTCTCCCTTCAAGATCTAAGCCTCACCTGGTGATACACTCTCAGGTAGTGACATGGAATGAACTTATACTGTGTGTGATGAGGACACCTGTCATCATAGACCAGAGTGCATGAGGTGAAACCAGAGCTCAGGACATCTAGTATCCATTATGCAATCCCCTTCTACACTGTGTTAAAGTTGTGTGTATCCAAAAGCATATGGCAAAAGTGATGTCAGGTTATGAAAGTCACTCTGCCTGTTTTCTCTTCCTCTAGGAATAGAAAAGTGTAGTTGGAAAAGCTGTGAGAAGATGGTCATATCTCGGTCACTAAAGAGCACACAACTTCTGGCCAATAAGAAATCAAGTCCTACAAAGAAGCACAGTAGTAAACTTGAATGATATAGTTATAATCAAGTCTCTGCCCGATGGTAGCCATAAAAGCAGACTGCAATCACTGCCATCTTTCAATGTCTCTGTATCTCAAAATTACTGAATTGCTCCTAGGTTCTGGAAACTGAGAGAAAAAATCAACAGTTGTGTTTTAAAGGTGCTAAGCACCTCAGTAATTTATTACTCTGTGTTTTTAAGAGGTTCTCCTAACTGGGTATGGTGGTTCACACCTGTAATCACAATACTTGGGCAGCTAGAAAAAGAATGGAAATTCAAGATGAATTTGAAGCACATAGCTCCAAAAACCAAAACCAAACAGGTAGAGATAACTGCTGGTATCTAAAAGGCAAAATACAGTACATTGCATTGTGACAGTTTGTATTTATCTAACTGGTATATGAAGAAAACAGTATTTTTTCCATGGCCAACATGAAATCATTCCTACATTATGATAAATATTTGCAGAAAAATGTGAGGATGAGGCATGGGCAAGTAATTCATGTTTCTAATGTTCTCACCAATTGTTTAGATAGAAACTAAGCTAAGAAGTAACTAATTAAGCTCTTCATGCCAAATCAAATAGACTTTTTCTGTGTCAGAGAAAATATGTGTCTGATGAGTTCATAAATAAGTAGTTAAGAAAGCCTATGCTAAAAAATGAAATGTCACATTGCTTATTAAATTGTAATGGTAGGGAAAGCAAACAATCATGTTCATCTCTTTTACCTTAATTAATTTATTTTCAAAAATAGAAGGTTTTGTACTGATTTGCTGAACACTCTTACTGAACCCAAAAGTGTTCTTTGCTAAACTCTTTTCTCTGTCTTCTCTAAGAATATAAACAATGGAATCTAGGAAGAAGTAGATAGAGGCAACTTGGTGAAAGAATGACACAGCCACTAGGTGAAATAATGTAAGAGAAAATGGGGTCTTCAGTAAATGTAGCACTGTAGACTCATAACCATGGGAGCAGAACTTGGCTCCTGTCCTATTGGAGCATCACTCTCCAAGGTGTTTCCAAATACGGAATTCTTCTTATACCCAGGATTTCTGAAAGAGGTGAACTCCCTGGGAATCACAGTGAGGGAAGGAAGCATATGGAATGAAGTTTCCATAGAATCTGGAGATCTTGGTATATTGTCATGAACACAGACTCTCCCATATAATATCAGTGTTCTTCAAATGAACCCTATACCTGCTTATATTTGCACTATTTCCCTCCTAGACTCTGTGTTTTCTTTGTTTATAGTTCAGAAAATTTTAATTATCAAATATTATTCATTTATCTATAAAATTACATTTTTTACATAGAATTAAACATGGTAGGTGTCAGAGTGCATATCTGTAAGCCCAGCACTTAGGAGGCACGGCCGGAGAATTAGAAGTTCAAGGCCAGCATCTATATAGTAAATTTGAGCCATTCTGACTTGTAAGAGAACCTATCTCAAAAACACAAAAACCACAAAATAATTATCTTACAGCTATAGAACTTTATTATTTTAAACCTTCCCAGTAACTCACAATGTATAGAATATTTACACAAATTTGCATGTGTGTTAGTGTGTGAGTAACAGAGAAAACAAAAACCGAGAAGTACATCTGAAATGAAACCATTGGATATAATCTTTGAAGACAATTTATGGTCTTCCAATTAGGACTTTGGAATCTCACATTGCAAAACAGAACTCCAGGAAAATGACTGAATTCCACATGAAGAAAGCAGTTCCTGTCTGCTCCTGTAAGAGAAATGAAGTACTTACTGATGTGTCCCTATGTGACACAGTGCTTCAAGAGACAAATCTGAGGGTGCACTGATGTGGGAGTGTCATATATCAATCTGTTGATTTCATTGGTTAAGTAATAAAGAAACTGCTTGGTCCTCATAGGTTAGAACATAGATGGGTGGAGTAAACAGAATAGAATGCTGGGAGGAAGAGGAAGTGAGCTCAGACGCCATGCTCCCCTCTCCCGGGCAGATGCAAGGCAGCTCCTCTGAGAGACAGACGCCATGCTCTCCTCTCCAGAGCAGATGCGATGAAGCTCTGACCCAGGATGGATGTAGGTTAGAATCTTCCCGGTAAGCACACCTTGGGGTGCTACACACATGAACAGAAATGAGCCAAGCAGTGTTTAAATGAATAGAGTTTGTGTGTCGTTATTTTGGGGCATAAGCTAGCCAGGCGACCATGAGCTGGGGCGGCAGGAACACAGCCCACAGCTCCTACTACAGTGCACTGTGATGGAAAGGTAATAGGAATACAGAAACAATTAGACTTTTTCTTGTACATAACGAACAACATATGAACAGGGTCTTAGGCATGGCATTCAGCCTTGTAATCCTTTTCCAGAAGCAAAGACAGAAAATGTGGAGCAACTTGCTAACTAACCTGGCCAATCCAGTGAGCTTAATTTGTAAGACAGGAAGTGATCAAAGAATAGACCATGTCAATATATGGCTTCAATGCATATTCTCACACATGTGCCAACACATGGGACATACATACTGATATTCACACTGTACACACATATACATTGCTGAACAATGTTAACTCATGGTAAGTGTCACTAGTTCCAGACATCAGATTGCCTAATGACTAGAACAACCTTTCTAATCTCATGGAAAGAATTATAGTAAAATCAGCCTACGTCATGTTCCTGTTTTTCACTAACACATAGGCAGGTTTACAGAGAAAGTCTGTAATTCTGTTTTGTGTGAGGTAGTTTTCAAACACCTGATGACCACTAAATTCTAACTGAACAAAGAGTTGGATTGTGATTGTAAGAGGGCAAGTTTACCTGGCAGCAAAGTCACCAGTTCTCAACCTTGATTAAGAACAGCCTTGCTGATTACCTCAGAAGCTGCCTTCTTAGACATAGTTCTTCTCTCTTTTGCTGAGAAAAGCTGCCTGGCCTAGTGCTTCAGCCTCTGGCCTTTTACCATATTACAGAGCTCAGGAAAATAGCTCAACGTATGAATAGAAGCCTCGGGTCTTTGAAGTGTTGCTCAACCTGAAACTCAAAAGGCTTCTTGGTAATGCATTCATTTTTCATTGTTAAAGAAGATGATTCTTTTCATTTGTGAGGCCACAGTATAGTGTCTGAAGATGTATTCATACAAATCCTCAGCCCAAGGCAATCAGTATGCAGCATTAGCCACAATTCCTCTGTAAAGATTGGATATCACCTTCCCTGACTATTTAAGACCTGGAAGTTTAAAGAACATCTGTTTGGGATCAGAATTTTATTATGAGAGATTAATAGGTGTGCAATGTCCTACTCTGTTCAACTGAATGAGGTGATACATGAAGCAATGCATAAACCAAGACCCAGTTGGTGCATGAATTTGTTTTATTCTCTGAGATGAAATTCCACCCATTATTTACTTCTTGGTGTCTTCATCTCTCTGGTTCCTTTTTTTTAAAATTTTTTTTCTTATTCATGAGCACAGGCCCTTATTAGGAGACATAGCACAACTTTGTGTCCATGGTGTTCCAGTTTTCTCCGTTATACTGATTCATGTTTTTAAACACTGGGGAGCATTTTGCTTTTATATATATATATATATATATATATATATATATATATATATATATATACAATAAGGAGTATTGGTACTGTTGTTCAGTTGGCAGATTACTTGCTTAACCTGCACCAAGACCTGGCCTCTGTCTGCAGCATTGCATAAAACTTGCTTGGTAGCTCATGCTTGTAATCTCAGTGTGCACATGTGCAGGCAAATAGTGCAGAAATCCTGTACCATACTGTACTGCTTATTACGTCACCCTGAACTACACAGGTTCCTGTCTAAACAAACAAACTGATGGTTTTTCTAATATTAATGTTTAGAAATAGATATCTTGACAATGCAGCCAAATGTTTATTTTGAAGGTTCAGATTTCTTGTGACTGCTTCATGAACATAAAAATGCAGTAGCAGAAAATTAAATAAATTTTGCCTCTTTCAGATCTTGCAGATTGACATAGGTTGTTCTGTCTTCTAACTTCTGTCCTCACCTTCTTTCCTTGAAAGCTCATTGATGTGGGATTCCCCTCTGTATGGTCTGAATATGTTTTATTGTCATTGGTTAGTAAAGGCAGGGCAGAATACAGCGAGGGTAGAAGAAATGAGAGGGAAAGAGTAAACAGAGTCAGAGTGATGCCATGTAGCTGCCAAAGGAGACAGTTTTCCAGTTCTATATTTAATAGAACCTTTTCCACAGGCCACAGACTCATAGTGATACATATATTAATAGAAATGGTTGATTTAAAATGTAAAAGTTAGTTAATAAGAAGCCTGGGCAAATAGGACAAACAGTGTTGTAATTAATATTGCTTCTTTGTTATTATTTGGGTCTGGGTGATTGGGAACGAAGGAGTAGTTTCCACCTACAAAGTAGCAACCACCATCTGGAGCATAGATCCAAATAAGGCCTAAAAATAATAATTTAAGAAAACTTTTTAAAAAAGAGGGCTCCTAGACCCCCCCCCCCAAAAAAAAAATGGGATCCAATACAGCTTCTTGGTAGGTGAATTTTTTTTTTTTTTTTTTTTTTTTTTTTTTTACCAAGTGTTAATTCTGTTTTATTAGCCAACTGGAAACTAGACAATTCTCCAGTCCAGGGAGACATTAACTTAATCTTCTTCTTCATCATCACCAGCTCCGGCACCACCCTGGCCCTTCTTGGCATTCTTCCTCTTCACTCGGCCCGGTCATCCACCACCATAAGGAGACCGGAGGGAGAAATCAATGTGCTTCTGGGAGTCCAGACGAACAATGAAGGACGGGATGTTCACCACCTGCTTGCGGACCCTGATGTGACGCTGGCGGATGAGCACACGGGCATGGTGAATAGATTTAGCCAAACCCAGCTTGAAGACTTGGGTCTGCAGCCGCCTCTCCAAGAAATCCTCAATCTTCAGGCCCAGGATGTAATCCAGCTTCATCTTGCCCTCATCCAGCACCCCAATGCGAACAAGCCGCCTCAGCAGAGCATTGCCTTCAAAAAGACGCCTTGGGTCCTTTTCGTCCAGCGTTAGCAGCTCTCGGGCGGCCTTGCGGATCTTGGCCAGGGTAAATTTGACTCTCCACACCTCACGCTTGTTCCAGAGCCCATATTCTCCGATGAGTTTCAGTTCCTGGTCGAGACGCGACTTCTCGAAGGGTCTCCGTGGGGTCACATAGGTCTTACGACAAACCCAACTTCTGGCAACCGGCATGTTGGCGTCTCTAGGCCTGCCGCGCCTAGGAGCTCACGACCGCGACAAAGCAGTAGGTGAATTTTTTTCAGATTGCCTTTGTTTGTTGGCTGCAAGGAGAGGCATGCCTCCTTTAAGAAGGCTTTCTGGTTCATACTGGCAGCTTAAACAGCTCTGGCTCTTTCAGGGAGGTCCGGCTACAGAACACTGAAATGGGGTTTGTGAGCAGTGTGCTACAAGTGGCTCAATGGCAACATAGACCCACCTGTGTCTCTGGAACTGGGCAGTGAGCGTGGCTCACAGAGATGGTGAACATACCTACACAATAATAAAAGACAAAGGGAGGTATAGTCAGCATCCAAGGTTGCCACAACCGTTTTAAAGGCTATTTGTCAGAAATGATTTCAGATACACATTAGGACAGATTCAGACATAAAAGACCTCTAAATGAGAAACGGTGTGTTTAAAAAAATGTATGTAGGCATGGGAGAGACAGTAAAAGTAATATAAAAAGTCATAGATTAAAAGAGTAAAAAATTAAGTCATAAAAAGATGAAATATTTACGGAGTCTAAATTATAAATATGATTGTGTTTCCTTTGAATTTTTGACTGTTAAGAGACATTTGATTCTAGGGACTGCTAAGCTAAACAAACATACAGGTATCTTGACTTCAAATTTTGGGTCTAAGAATATGTTGCTTTAGAAAAGAGGTTGTATTTTTTTTCTACAGATAATAGGAACATGTAGATTCCTTACAGGCTAATGTGGTTTGATAGAACAAGACCCCACCAAAAAGTTTTCCATTAAACCTAAAAATACATTGTCAAGCAAACAGAAGGAAGCAGTTTGGAGCAAACAATGCCAAAATTCCCAAAATGGTTGTTTAGAAGTGCTTGTTTTCATTGAAAGAACGATATGGTATAGAGATGACTGTTTTGTATTGGTACGGATGTTGTTTTATTGATACAAATTTAAGGTCAACTTTGTTACACTGTGCATATGTATTTCTGCTATTGTTTAAGGTATTATGTTCATACAGCTCATTTAAAAAGATGATGTCTAATTAAAATTACAGATTAATAGTCATTTATAATAGTCAAACTTGTAGTCATATTAGATTTTTCAAGATATATAAAAATATATTTCAGTTACATGATCTTTAACACTTCAAATACCTACAGACTATGGTATTTAAAATGTCTTAAGAACTTAGACTTTTCTCAACAATAAGACCTATATGGTTTGGGCAGCACCAATCTACTTCAAAAGGTTGATGGGTCTTGAAAAGAACTTATTATGGAATTTGCCTTTAATGTGAAAAGACTAGGCATTTAGGCAAGAAAATACTCTTGTCAGGATTGCTTGACAGTTTGTTTTATGAACTGGACATGGTGGGCCCATAAAAAAATAAATTGCTGAACATTCCAAAAGACAGGTTGGTCCTTCAGGGTACCTGCTTCACAGAAGAAACTTCCAGACATTTTGCAGGATTCAGAAGTGACTGACAAACAGCCAAGACAGGCAAAGCAGCCATTAAAATTTCTGCAAGATACTATGGACCTATAGACTGAAGATGAGTTCCCCAGCATTACAGAAAACTTTGGGTGACTGTCCAGGTAGCATGATGAGTCTGTCAATTCTAAAGTTTTGGATGTTGCTTATAATGTGCTTCCTGTTTTTCTAGGCAATATTATGTCCTTCTGGGGTCTTTGATATTTGAAGACAGATAGTTATAGTTTTGATTAGTTATGATAAAAATAAATTAGCTATAACACTTTAAATTTACTAAAAAATATTATAACTGTAATTCTTGCTTGATGCCTGTTTCTTATATGTAATTTTACTATATTAAAGTCAGAACCATCCTGTTTATTTAGACAGAAAATGGGAGATGATGTGAGATTCCCCTCTGTATGCTATGAATACATTTTTATTGTCATTAGTTAGTAAGAAACTGCTTCAACCTATAGCAGGGCAGAATGTAGCCAGGCTCTTTTCCAGTTGTTTATCATTTCTATGACAACCTCCATGGAAATCTTCTCACTATTCCTTTGTAAGACTTCTAGCTATTTGTGGCACACTTATGTTAGAGCCTGTTATTTCTAATGTCTGTAAAAACTGTCTTTACATGGCAGTCACTTGTGTATTGTCAGTTATGTGATCAATACTATGGAGCTTCACACCATGATTTTGAGCTGTTCTGCATCTTTACAATCAAAGTGTCTTCCTTTCAAATTAAAATTCATTATAACAAAAATCTTTAAAAAAAAAACTCACATAAAATTACCCATACACAGGACCATAAAATTTAATGAACAATAAGAGTTGTCATTCAAGACATGTAGCTTCATATTTAATTTTTTCCTTCAGTGTTGAATACATTTATACACTTATACACTGCCCATAACAAAGAAATGCAACATAATTAGAACTAGAAAGCAACTGGATTTTTTTATCATCTTACCTAGCTATTACCTATTTTCAGTTCTTCCTCATCCCCTTGCGTTTAGCATTTCTTTTTCTCTTTTCTCATTGTGCACTGGTTTACATGTATGCACATATTATCCATTTATCTGTTGGTAGAATAGGTTGATTGCATTTATTTTCTATAGTTAATAAAATGTACACAACAATAACCCCCCAAATAAATGTACTTCTTTTTTCTTAATTATTCTCCTTCAAACAGACATTGCATTTCTTTGTCCTGATTCTTGATACACTTTTTATCACTTGTTTTTGAATCAGAATGCATTTGTGTAAAGTATAATAACAAATGTCCTGTCTAGTCAATCCAAATCACAGTGTCTTGTGGTCAACAAATGACATCCAAATCTCTTTCATTCCCATGACAAGTAACTAATGAAGAAAAAAAAAAGAAGAAATAACAACCTGAATTTGATCTAGGCTCATCTGCAACATTTAATTAGATAAATATGGCTTATATTCAGTTGGTTATCCATTACACTTATTTATACTTGTGGATATTTTAATTTGTACTTCAGATTAGGAAACAGAAATCATAATCATAAATTTTTGATGAGAACATTATGAAACTATTCCTTTATGTGCCTTTGTTCTTGGCTAAAATATAATGTTTAGAGATTTATTTGCCATCTTTAATTAATTTGTCTTTGATAAAATTAATTCAAAACAGTAAAATCATTTTCCCAATTTTCAGTATTTTAACTCATAACTTTTAATACTCTTGGAGTAGTACAACAGATTAATATTAATTGGATAATGTTTTACATTTCTTCATTATTTTGGTAAAGGTTGTAGTCAGGAGTCTGTATTATTGTAGAAGCCATTAAGCTAAGACACTTCTCCTTCACGTTACCCTTATTGTATATCTTCTGAGAAGAAAATTATAAACATACAGTAAAGAAAATATCTACTGTCATCTCATCTCCACAGCTATATAAATCTTGGTCTTCTTCTCTGACACTCTTAGAACTTGGGGTGGAACCATGGAATTGATGTATAAGTTTATGAACTGGACCTCTGAGTGATAAATGACCCTATAAAATTGTTTCTTACTCCTCTCCATTCTTGATCCATTTATTTAGTCATAAATCTACAGGATATGATATTTAGGGCTGTGTGAGATTCTGTAACAAAGAACAGCCTACTCTGTTTTTTCTTTCACCCTCTCCAGATGATCTTATGTACGATCCAATGTTCCAGTGTGTGTGATTAGACATTAGATAGATGATAGATAGATAAACTGATTATAGGTAATCAAGTTAGAAATATAGATGACATATAGGTTGGTAGATAGTCACATATATCAAAATAGAAATATTATAACAGCACTATGACTCCATGTTTTTTTAGGAATGATATTATTCAATTTTTGAGTCTTTAAGAATTATTTGATTGGCAATGCATTTCTATGCAAGAGACTTCTTTTTATAAACTATTTTATGTAACCCAATTTGCAACAAAAGAAAAACCTGAAGTTGGACTTTCTATTCACTTGAGTCTCTTTACTTACCCAAATACCCTTCTATGCCATGAATAGTCAAAAATAATAAACAGATGTCAAGTGTCCTCCACAGTCTGCATGCAGGACAGTCTTGCCACTGGGAGGACCCTCTGCTTCCTTGTGGTTCTTCCCTTTAAACATGAAATGGACATGAAATCAACTTCAGACATGAGATTGAGTAGTATTTATTCTATAATTGGCTTTTGAATTCCAGCAAGTTTCTTAACTCTCTGAACTGTCCTCTAGTTCACCTTGTAGGCCATGATGGCTACCATGAGATTACGCCAACACTAAGCAACTCACTAAAAGCAGTTGTCATGATGCTGCAGGCTTGCTCTCAGGATCTACACAGGCAGGGCCATCAATCAAGACTGCTGTATAAAAGCATGAGTGAGTGAAGAAATTAATCAAATAGTGACAATAATATACATTTAGAAAACACAACAAGGACAAGTAAACATCAGATTACATAATGGGCACCTTGGTGGTGCTGTAGATGAAAAATGAGCTTATGAACTGACAAGCTACATACTCACCCTTTTGAAAATGGCATACAGATGCAGAAATTTAATGAGGTAAGGAAGATAGGTCTAAATCTAAGTGACAGTGAGTAGAGATGAGATTTAAATTCTATTCAGCATGTATATGCAAAACCTGCTTATATAGTAATGCATATATGTCTTTATATGTATTGTATATATCATGATAATATTATATTATATATATAATAGGTAAGTGGAAGATCAGAATCTTTTTTTTTTTTTTTTTTTGGTTTTTCAAGACAGGGTTTCTCTGTGATTTTGGAGCCTGTCCTGGAACTAGCTCTTGTAGACCAGGCTGGCCTCGAACTCACAAAGATACACCTGCCTCTGCCTCCCAAGTGCTGGGATTAAAGGCATGTGCCACCACCGCCCAGAGAAGATCAGAATCTAGAATGGCTGTATGGTTTTAATATTGATACTGTGGATCATGTAATGCTAAATATCTTTTGTTATACATGTATATCTGCATGCATGTATCTACATATGTATATATTATGTGTATATATATATATGTATATATATGTACGTATCTCTATGTTGTTGTGATAAATTGACACAGGATAGCAAATGTGACAAAGACTTGCGAGGAATGAAAGTCCAGTGACTCTTTAGCGCCAGTGTCCCCATTAATGTACCTGGGAAGCTGAAGGTGTCTAACTGTGACTTGTTCTGCCTAACAACAAGCTTCTTCGTGACAATGGTTTCGCCTTCTGTTGTCCTGTGACTTTGTCATACTAGATGTTTTTCAATGTGTGTTGTAGTGATTCTGGACAAGTATAACTCTTCTTTGGGGCTGCTTTTGTTGTCTTCTGCACGGGAGTATTTTGCTGACATTTATTCACTATAGTCATAATGCCACAAACATGATCTTAGCTCTGCTGTTATTGTAGGAAAGGCTGCTATGAACCAGGTTCCATCTCTATCACCCTGTGAAGATAGTGTTGAACTTATCTCCTCTGGTCTCTGTTAAGATGCTTTATTTGTAGTATTACTCTCCATCATGAATCTCATTCAGTGGCAGCTGCCTTTCTTTCCTCTGCTGTCACAATCTCTTCACGTCTGTTCTGAAGACTTCATGTGAGCTATTTCACTGTGGGAACTTGGGGGTGGGGTTTCACTTATTTATGTGTTTGTTTGTTTCTTAGTTTTGCGTTATGCCTATGTATTACTGTGGATATTTTCTAGCTTGTGTTTTATTTTTCCTTTTCAACTCTAGATAGGTGCTTTTAGCTTTTTCTTTTAGTGGTTCAATTGGTCAGTCAGCTTAGAGCCATCATCATAAACAACCAGCCTTCTCTTCCTCCCACTCCTGTTACTGAGTGTCCCAGAAACTTCTCATGTTCTATTGAAAACACAAAGGAAAAGTAATGACACTTTCATGGCTTTTGTTGTTTATTTCACAGACAAAAGGCTAATGCAGATAGTAAGTCACACTCAGCCCTATTACACGTTAGCACCACCGTCTTAGGTGTTCTCATTTCCTGAGATGTGGTGTGTGGCTGTGTTGATCATTTTATAGTTGGAAACATAGGGGTGATCTGGTGTTATGAAGTAACAAAGATGTGCTATCATTTTGAAATTTATTAATTGGAGCATAACACTGCAAATTTTAATATTTTCTTGTTCTTGGAAGTCTTAAGCTCCATCTTGAGATCAAGGGTCTGTCATAAGGACATGTGGAATTTTGAATCCTTAATATAGACCAACTGTTTTACAGGTACATGAAGCTCACAGAGAAAGTTTTGTTGTGTTATTATGAATATTTCTGGAGTAAATGCTAGATTAGCTTTGTGTTGTGTGGCATTTCTTGATAAGAGAGTGAGTGTTTAAAAATATCTTTTCTTCTCAACTGTGGCACTGATGACAGACCAAAGAAACAGTTTCAGCCAGGCCCACATTAACAAACTAGAATATGTTGGTATTGATTACATTAGTGAGGACTGAAAACAGAATAGCCCACATGGATAACAACTAACACAAGCTGTCTTCTGGAAAGACTTTGCACAATTTGCAGACAGATACACCAAAGAGTCCCATCTTCCATAGTAACTGTTTACTACTGAAATAGCCTCCAGAAGCAGTCCTTGGTTTGAATAAATTCCCTGTGAGTCCTTGTAACATGTAATACTTCCTTTAGGAGGGAATGCTTCAAAGAGGGAATCAAATGATCCTTTCACAAGGGGTGCCCTGGCGCACACAAGGCTTGCCTTAAAACTATGAAAAAACAGATATTTGTGCTATAGTTCATAAAAGTACCAAAATTACAGCTAAGAAGTAACAACAAAAATAATTTTAGGTATGGGGGTCACCACAGCATGAGGAACTTTATTAAAGGGTTACAGCATTAGGAAGGTTGAGACCTATTGCTGTGGGATTGATTGTCCATCAGGCCTCCCCTCACAGTCCTGACTTCCTTGATCATGTTCTCTCTCTTTCTGCTCCTCATTGGGACTTTGGGAGCTCATTCCGGTGCTCCAATGTGGGTCTCTGTCTCTATCTCCATCCATCGCCAGATGAAAGTTCTATGGTGATATGCAAGATATTCATCAGTATGGCCATAGGATAGGGCCTTTTCAGGTTCCCTATCCTCAGCTGCCCAAGGAACTAACTGGGGACATCCCACTGGGAACCTGGGAGCCATTCTAGGTTCAAGTCTCTTGCCAACCCTAAGATGGCTCCCTTAATTAAGACATATGCTTCCCTGCTCCCATATCCATCCTTCCTTTATTCCAACCATCCCAATTACCCAAGTTCCCCCCATCCTCCCCTTCTCACTTTTCTCTCCCCATCTCCCCTTACCCCTGTCCCACCCACTCCCAAGATCCCAATTTTTTGCTCGGCAATCTTGACTACTTCCCATATCCAGGAAGATAACTATATGTTTTTCTTTGGGTTCACCTTCTTATTTAGCTTCTTTAGGATCACAAATTATAGACTCAATGTCGTTTATTTATGGCTAGAAACCAATTATGAGTGAGTACATCCCATGTTCATCTTTTTGGGTCTGGGACACCTCACTCAGGATATTGCTTTCTATTTCCATCCATTTGCATGCAAAATTCAAGAAGTCATTGTTTTTTTACTGCTGAGTAGTACTCTAATATGTATATATTCCACACTTTTTTCATCCATTCTTCCATTGAAGGACATCTAGGTTGTTTCCAGGATCTGGCTAGGCTGCTATGAATATAGTTGAACAAATGCTTTTGTAATATGATAGAGCATTTCTTGGGTATATTCCCAAGAGTGGTATTGCTGGGTCCTGGGGTAGGTTGATCCCAAATTTCCTGAGAAACCGCCACACTGATTTCCAAAGTGGTTGGACAAGTTTGCATTCTCAACAGCAATGGATGAGGGTACCCCTTCCTCCACAACCTGTCCAGCAAAGGCTATCATTGGTGTTTTTGATTTTAGCCATTCTGACAGGTGTAAGATGGTATCTTAAAGTTGTTTAGATTTGCATTTCTCTGATCGCTAAGGAGGTTGAGCATGACCTTAAGTGTCTTTTGGTCATTTGAACTTCTTCTGTTGAGAATTCTCTGTTCAGTGCAGTGCCCCATTTTATAATTGGGTTGATTAGCCTTTTACGGTCTAGTTTCTTGACTTCTTTATATATTTTGGAGATCAGACCTTTGTCTGTTGCCGGGTTGGTGAAAATCTTTGCCCAGTCAGTGTGTTGCCTTTTTGTCTTAGTGACAGTGTCCTTTGCTTTACAGAAGCTTCTCAGTTTCAGTAGGTACCATTTATTCAATGTTGCCCTTAATGTCTGTGCTGCTGGGGCTATACATAGGAAGCAATCTCCTGTGCCCATGTGTTGTAGAGTACTTCCCACTTTCTCTTCTATCAGGTTGAGTGTGTTCAGATTGATATTGAGGTCTTTGATCCATTTGGACTTGTGTTTTGTGCATGGTGATAGATATGGGTCTATTTTCATTCTTCTACAGGTTGACATCTAGTTGTGCCAGCACCATTTGTTGAAGATGTATTCTTTCTTCCATCTTTTAGCTCCTTTATCGAAAATGAGGTGTTCATGTGTTTGTGGCTTAAAATCCGGGTCTTCTATACGATTCCATTGATCGACTTCTCTGTTTTTATGCCAATACCACGCTGTTTTCATTACTGTAGCTCTGTAATAGAGTTTGACGTCAGGGATGGTAATGCCTCCAGAAGTTCCTTTATTGTATAAGATTGTTTTGGCTATCCTGGGTTTTTTGTTTTTCCATATAAAGTTGATTATCATCCTCTCAATATCTGTGAAGAATTTTGATGGGACCTTGATGGGGATTGCATTGAATCTATAAATTGCCTCTGGTAGAATTGCCATTTTTACTATGTTGATCCTCCCAATCCAAGAGCAAGGGTGATCCTTCCATTTTCTGGTATCCTCTTCAATTTCTTTCTTCAATGCCTTAAAGTTCTTGTCAAATAGATCTTTCACTTCCTTGGTTAGAGTTACCCCAAGATATTTTATGCTTTTTGTGGCTATCGTGAAAGGTGATGCTTCTCTGATTTCACTCTCTGCTTTCATATCCTTTGTGTATAGGAATGCAACTGATTTTTTGGAGTTGATCTTGTATCCTGCCACATTACTAAAGGTGTTTATCAGCTGTAGGAGTTCTTTGCTAGAGTTTTTGGGGTCGCTTATGTACACTATCATATCATCTGCAAATAACAAAAGTTTAAATTTTTCCTTTCCAATCCCCTTGATCCCATTATGTTATCTAATTCTATTGCTAAAACTTCAAGCACTATATTGAAGAGGTATGAAGAGAGTAGACAGCCTTGTCGTGTTTCTGATTTTAGTGGGATGGCTTTTAGTTTCGCTCCGTTTAATTTGATGTTAACTGTTGGCTTGCTGTAAATAGGTTTTATTATATATAGGTATGACCCTTGTATCCCTAATCTCTCCAAGACTTTTATCATAAAGGGATGTTGAATTTTGTCAAATGTTTTTTCAGCATCTAATGAAATGATCATATGTTTTTTTTTCTTTCAATTTATTTATATGATGGATTACATTGATATATTTTCATATGTTGAATCAGCCCTGCATCTCTGGGATGAAGCATACTTGATCATAATGGATAATTTTATAATGTGTTTTTGGATTCGATTTGCCAGTAATATATTGAGGATTTTTACGTCGATGTTCATAAGTGAGATTGGCCTGTAATTCTCTTTCTTGGTTGGGTCTTTGTGTGGTTTTGGTATCAGAGAAACTGTAGCTTCATAAAAGGAATTTGGCAATGACTCTTCTGTTTCTATATTGTGAAATACATTAAGGAGTATAAGTATTAGCTCTTCTTGGAAGTTCTGGTAGAATTCTGCATTGAAACCATCTGGTCCTGGGCTTTTTTTTGGTGGGGAGGTTTTTGATAACAGCTTCTAATTCTTTGCGACTAACAGGTCTATTTAGATTGTTTACCTGGTCCTGGTTTAACTTTGGTATACGGTATTTATCTAAAAAAGTGTCCATTTCTTTTACATTTTCCAGTTTTGTGGCATATAGGCTTTTGTAGTAAGATCTAATGATTCTCTGAATTTCCTCTGTGTCTGTGGTTATGTCCCCCTTTTCATTTCTGATCTTATTAATTTGTATATTCTCTCTGCCGTTTGATTAGTTTGGATAGGGGTTTATCAATCTTGTTGATTTTTTCCAGGAACCAGCTTTTTGTTTCATTGATTCTTTGGATTGTTTTCTGTGTTTCTATTTTGTTGATTTCAGCCCTCAGTTTGATTATTTCCAGTCTTCTACTCCTCCTAGGTGAGTCTGCTTCTTTTTTTTCTAGAGCTTTCAGGTAGTCTGTTAAGTCTCCAATGTGTGTTTTCTGTTTTCTTTAAGTGGGCACTTAGTGCTATGAACTTTCCTCTTAGGACTGCTTTCATAGTGTCCCATTAGTTTGACTATGTTTTTTCTTTATTATCATTGAATTCAAGGAAGACTTTAATTTCTTTCTTTATTTCTTCCTTGATCCAGGTGTGATTCAGTAGTTGACTGTTCAGTTTCCATGAGTTTGTAGGCTTTCTGGGGGTAGCATTGTTGTTGAATTCTAACTTCAATCCATGGTGATCTGATAAGACAGAGGTGGACACTAGTATTTTTTTGTAACTGTGGAAGTTTGCTTTGTTACCGAGTATGTGGTCAATTTTTGAGAAGGTTCCATGAGCTGCAGAGAAGAAGGTATATTCTTTCCTATTTGGGAGGAATGTTCTATATATGTCTGTTAAGTCCATTTGATTCATTACCTCCAACAATTCTCTTAATTCTCTACTAGGTTTCTACCCGATTGACCTGTCCTTGGTGAGAGAGGAGTGTTGAAGTCTCCTACTATTAGTGTGTGCGGTTTGATGACTGCCTTGAGTTTTAGCAATGTTTCTTTCACATAAGTGGGTGCTTTTATACTAGGCGCATAGATATTCAGGATTGAGATTTCATCTTGATGAATTGTTCCTGTTATGAGTATAAAATGTCTCTCTCCATCTCTTCTGGTTGATTTAAGTTTGAAGTCAACTTTGTTAGAAATTAGTATGGCCACACCTGCTTGTTTCTTAGGTCCATTTGCTTGATAAGCCTTTTCCCAGCTCTTTACTCTGAGTAGGTGCCTGTCTTTGTGGTTGAGGTGTGTTTCTTGTAAACAGCAGAATGTTGGATCCTGTTTTTGTATCCAATCGCTTAGCCTGTGCCTTTTTATAGGTGAGTTGAGTCCATTGACATTAAGTGATATTAATGACCAGTGGTTGTTAAATCCGGTCACTTTTTTGGTAGTAGAGTTTGTGTGTTTCCCTCCTTCAGGTTGTGCTGGTGATGGGTCTTTAGATGTGTGAGTTATTGTGGGCATTGTTGGACTCCTTGGTTTGTGATTTTCCTTCTATTACTTTCTATAAGTCTGGATTTGTGGCTACATATTGTTTAAATTTGTTTTTATCCTGGAAAATTTTGTTTTCTCCTTATAGTGAATGAAAGTTTGGCTGGGTATAGTAGTCTGGGCTTGCATCCATGGTCTCTTAGTTTCTGCAGTACCTCTACCCAGGACCTTCTGGCTTTCATGGTTTCCATAGGGAAGTCAGGTGTAAGTCTGATAGGTTTACCTTTATAAGTAACTTGGCCTTTTTCGTTTCCAGCTCTTAATATTCTTTCATTATTCTGTATGCTTCGTGTTTTGATTATTATATGGCAAGGGGATGTTTCTTTTTGGATCCCGTCTATTAGGTGTTCTGTATGCTTCTTGAACCTTCACAGGTATATCTTTCCTTAGGTTGGGAAATTTTTCTTCTATAATATTAATATATATATATATATTTTCTGGACCGTTAAACTGCACTTCTCCTTCTTCTATTCCTATTATTCTTAGGTTTTGTCTTTTTATTGTGTCCCAGATTTCCTGAATGTTTTGTGATGAGAGTTTGTTGGATTTGCTGTTTTCTTTGGTCAGTGCGTTTATTTTCTCTATGGTATCTTCAGAATCTGAGACTCTTCTATCTCTTGTATTCGGTTGGTTATGCTTGTTTCTGTAGTCTCTATTTGTTTACCTAGATTTTCCATGTCCAGCCAGCCCTCTGTTTGTGTTTTCTTCCTTCCCTTCATTTCAGTTTTCAAGTCTTGAACTGTTTCCATTATCTGTTTGATTGTTTTCCTTGGTTTCCTAGGGTATCATTCACTGATTTACTCAATTCTTCAAACTTTCATTATACTTCTCATCCATTTCTATAAGGGCATTTTTTACATGCTGTTTAAGGGCCTCTATCACTTTCATAAAGTTAATTTTTTCTACTTCTTCTTGATTAAGGTGTTCATGTCCTCCTGTTGTAAGGTTGCTGGGTTCTGGTGGTTTCATGTTGTTTTTCAGATTGTTGGTTGAATTCTTGCATTGGCGCCTGCCCATCTCTTCCTCAGAATGCTCCCCTATGGATCTTCTTTTACAGGACCAGGTCTCCTTGCCCACTGATGTACCTTCCCAGTGATGTCACTCCCCAGTGATGGCTCTCCTGGTTTTTAGATCTGATCTCCGTGCTGCTTTGGTAGCTTGTAAACAAAGGGCCTACCTTGCTTGCTGCAGGCAGGCTATTGAGACAAAGGAACTACCGCCCTCCCGGTTGCCTTCATGATTCTGTCCCAGTGCCCAAACAGGCTGAGGTGGGTGATGTTATGTGCCCGAAAAGGGGAGGGAGGCAGAAGGGGGGGTTCTGGATGCAAGCTGGGTGGGATAGGAAGAGAGAGGCAGTATCCAGGGAGTATAGCTCTTGCAGGAAGACCAGGAAGTATAGGGGGGATGAGGAACATCTGAGTTCCCTGTCCCAGGCTGCTGCCGTGGGTGAGAAACTCACTCACCTCAGTGATGACTCTCCTGGTGCCAAGATCAGATCTCCATGCTGCTTAGGTAGCTCGTAAACAAAGGGCCTACCTTCACTGCTCAGCTCTTTGCTGAGGTTTCCTGTCCCTGAGTGTCTG
The DNA here is from genome assembly GCF_950005125.1 of Chionomys nivalis. Taxonomy (NCBI): domain Eukaryota; kingdom Metazoa; phylum Chordata; class Mammalia; order Rodentia; family Cricetidae; genus Chionomys; species Chionomys nivalis. The sequence goes on from NC_080091.1 coordinate 8,721,584, forward strand.
GACAGACTAGGTAATAACTTTGTGACTTGGGAACTCTGGGTCACTTCCAATGGTCTCTGGGACTTGGATCCAAGTATTCTGTGGGAAACCCTAATGATACAAATTCAGTGGCTTTCAATTGCATAGTAGTAGTAGTTGTCAGGAGTAATTGATGTGTAGATCATTCTTTCAGTAATGAGAGGGAATGGTGGAAATGCTTTAAGCATTTTACTGAAGCATAAACCTACATTACAAGGGACAGCAATAGTTGAACATGATCAATTGTAGGACACTTTACTGTGTGATATATAGACTCCATCTCCTCACCTTAAATGGTCTAAAGAACTGAACAGCATATCTTTATTTTAGATACATGAGAAGTGAAAAGTGACAGAAAATAAACAACATTAGCTGCAAAGTAAAATTTTAAATACTAACTTCATATTTTATAATATATCTCAGGGATTTTATTCTCTTTCTGTTTTCTTTTGAAATGTTATTTTTTCAAAATTAACAAATAATTTTTAAGTTATTTGGAAGAAAAAATTCTGTGAAACTAGTCTTGCATGATTTAAATTTAGCAGTTAATATAGGAACTTATATGAAAATATAATCAGCATGTAGATATAATGAGTGCTAGTATTTTCAATACTATAAAGATTCCCCTGACTCTTCCTTTTGTAGACAGTACTCATAGAAAAACCACAGAAAGAATGGACTCCCCTAGAACTGGAATCACAAGTGTTGTGAGTGGCCCAACTGATGTGTGAGTCAGAACTCCTTCCCTCTCCAAGGACAGCAAATGTTCTTAACTGTTGAGCCATCTCTTCAACCCTCAATGGTTTATTTTGTATTATGAAGATAAAGTAATATTTAATGAAAATGTAGCTTTCACTTTGAAAAAGTTTTCTAGCTGTATTATATCCCTGAGTATGTGACCTTGGATCAATTAAGTTTTAAAAATTTCAGCAGCATTATTATAAAGAGTTCCTAATGAAAACCAATAGATTATTATTTCATTGACTTGACACCTTCATTCAATATATTATGAATTTTTCTATTTAAGAAAACAATAAGGGAAGAATGTCAATTTGTTCCTGAGCCTTATTCATAGAGCATGAGTATATTGAGCATTTGAAGAGAATAAGAGACAATTTACAGACATGGTAGAGAAAATTAGTTTCACTGAACTCAGGGAAAGAAAGAATTCTACTTATACTATGCTCTACAGAGCAGCTTATTTTCTGTGCTGCCTTTAAGTTCCACCTGACAAGTCCAATAAGCCCTGTGAGCATGTATGAGCTGAAGAAGGAGAAAGGCAGTAACTCCAAGTCCATTGAAGTCCTTCTGTGGGGTCTGAACTTCTGCTGTGATTTTTTTTCAGAACCTAAGCTTCACTAGTATAGCAGCCAGAAAACCATCATTAACATGAAGTCTTCAGTATTCCAAACTCATCTCTTGAACACAGAATGATGCTTTTGTATCCTGAGCTAGGAGTCCTGAAGTTCCACTGAACCAGTCCATGATATAAGATTAGCTGTTTTCTTTGCAATGAAATTAGATTGCAAAATGTATTTACACTTTGTAATAATAAATATTTATTTTTATGTTACATCTAAAGTAGGTGCAAGTACCTTGCCTTTTATTTGTCATAATTTATTGGTAATGAAAATTGAGTGGTAGTCAGTTATGTTTCAGTCATTGTCTCAGACTGAGACCTCGTGCTTGGTGAGAGGCCATGAAATCACCAGAAGTGCAGCTTCCAACTCAGGTGTCAAACCCCATCTCAATTCTAGACCACATAGGCCAGAAAACCAGAAAGAAAACAGAAACCATGGAACAAAACATCTATCCAACAATTACAAGCTCAGAAATCAGCACCTAGAACTATAATCACCCCAAACCCAGATGCTTAGATGTCAGTGTAAGGAAACAATAAAGAAGAGTCAAGGCAATATGTCACCAACAGAGGCCATTTCTTCCACTCAAGACCTGAATATTCCAAAACAATTGAAGCACAAGAAAAAGGCCTTAAATTCAAATTTATGGAATGATAGAAGTCCTTAAAAAAGAACAACTAAAGAAATTGAAGGAAATATAAATAAAAATTGGAAGAAATTAATAAAACCCTTAAAGAAAGCAAGGAAAAGATAAACAATTGAAGGAATCAAATAAAACACTTCAAGACCTGAACATGGAAAAAGAAGCAAGAAAGAAAACAAAAACTGAGGAAATTTTGGACATAGCAAATCTACATAAGCAAACAAGAACTACAGATACAATCATTATCAAAAGAATATAATAGATGGACTAGAAAATCTCAGGCATCACAGATAATAGAGAGAAGTCCAGAAATGATGAACAGTATGAAAAGACCAAACCTAAGAATAATAGGAATAGAAGAAAATTCCCAGGCTAAACACCTTAAAAATTTTTCAACAAAATTATATAAAAAAAATTTCTAACTTAAAGAAAGATATGTCTATAAATTTACAAGAAGTTTACAGAGTACCACATATGTTGTACCTGAAAAGAAATTTCCCTTATCACATGGCAACCAAAATAATAAACATGCAGAATAAAGAAAGGATAGTAAAAGCTGCAAGGGAAAAAGATCAAGTAACATATAAAAGCAGACCTATTAGAATCATACCCAGCTTATTAATTCAGATTCTAAAAGGCAAAAGGACCTTAACAAATGTGCTACAGATTTTAAGGGAATGCGGATGCCATCCCAGTTTATTATACCTAACAAAAATTTCAATCACCGTAAATGGGGTAGAAAAGATATTCCACAATAAATTCAAATTTAAACAGCATATATCCACAAATCCAGTGTTAATGAAGGTGCTGGAAGGAAATATTCAACTGAAGGAGATTAAACAAACCCATGAATTCAGAGGAAATAATCTCACATCAGAAAAAAACTGAAAGAAAAGAATTATGCACACATACCATGGTTGTATGGAAGCTGCTTGTTTGTTTCTGGCTGCCCAGACTTCCAAAATAACCACTCAGAAACTATCTCATTTTAATCACTATGTTACCAATAGCTTAAGCGTATTTCTATAAAGCTCTCATATATTAAATTAATCCATTTCTGTGTATCTCCATGTGGCTATGGCTTACCAGCAAGGTTCCAGCATGTCTGTTCCTGGTAGTTGAGACATGACTTCTCCTGACTCTGCCTTCTTTCTCCCAGCATTCAGTTTAGTTTTCCCTGTCTACCACTATTCTGACTATATTCATTCTAATGCAAGTTATTAATATCTATACCATATCTCCCCCTTTAAATGTAAACAAATATTTATAAAAAATATTTGGGAATTTGGGTGTAGTTTTCTCCAAACTACTTCCTGATGTTTATTTGGCAGAGCAATTTTTGCAGTGTTCATGGAGACCTTTTGGGTGTTCTTGGCCCAGCAAACTACATTAGCCTGGAATTAATCCACAGGTCTCATCTTCTGTGGAAACAAAAACAAAATCACTTTTCAAAAGCAACAAATACTTAGACCCAAATTCTGAAGTCAAGATAATCTTAAAATATATTTATTGGTTTAGTTTAGCAGCCCAAACACTGAAATGTCTCTTTGTACTTAGTCCTTCAAAGTCAAAAAATTCAAAGAAAATACAATAATATACATAATCCAGACTTTTTGTGTGTATTCCATCTTTACATGGCTTATTTTTCTTTATTCCTGTTACTTTTTCTACTAGTCTACTATGTATCTTTAAAGACTTTGTTTTATTTTCTAAAAACAATTGAATTTTTTATAACTCTCTATACTCTTTTTCTTCTCTCTCCCAAGCCTATGTACATTTTAAAACACACTTTGATTCATTTAGAGTTCTTTTATGTAAATGATACTTCTGTTTGTATTATGTGGAACATATTAAGGAGTATAGGTTATTTCCCCCTTTTCATGTCTGATCTTGTTAATTTGCGTGTTCCCTCTCTGCCTTTTGATTAGTTTGGATAGGGGTTTGTCAAACTTTGTTTCATTGATTCTTTGGATTGTTTTCTGTGTTTCTATTTTGTTGATTTCAGTCCCCAGTTTGATTATTTCTAGTCTTCTACACCTCCTTCTTTTTTTCTAGAGCTTTCAGGTGTGCTCTTATGCCTCTAATGTGAGCTCTTTCCATTTTCTTTATGTGAGCAATTAGTGCTATGAACTTTCCTCTTAGCACTGCTTTCAAAGTGACCCATAAGTTTGGGTAGGTTGTGTCTTCACTTTTGTTGAATTCAAGGAAGACTTTAATTTCTTTCTTTATTTCTTACTTGACCCAGAGGTAGTTCAATAGTTGACTTCAGTTTCCATGAGTTTGTAGGCTTTCTGGGGATAGTATTGTTCGTAAATTCTAACTTTATTCCATGGTGATCCGATAAGACACAGGTGGTTACTCCAATTTTTTGTATCTGTGGATGTTTGCTTTGTTATGAGTATGTGATCAATTTTCAAGAAGGTTTCATGAGGTGCTGAGAAGAAGGTATATTCTTTTATTTTTGGGTGGAATGTCCTATAGATGTCTGTTAAGTCCATTTGATTCATTACATCTACTAGTTCTCTTATTTCTCTGTTAATTTTCTGTCTGGTTGACCTGTCCATTGGTGAGAGAGGAGTGTTGAAATCTCCTACTATTAGTGTATGGGGTTGATGTGTGATTTGAGTTCTAGTAATGATTCTTTTACATATGAACACACAGAAATGACTGCTGACCTGACTAAAGGTGAGATGATCCATCGGGGTTCCTGCTTCATAAAAAGTCTACAAGACATTCTGTAGGACACAGAAGAAGGCAACTGATGACTTTGCTATTACAAGGCAGAACAGATCTTCATATTTCCTGCTTCATGGAAAATTCTGCTGGATACTGTGGGCCTATAGGATATTCCAAAGATACAGAAGAACTTTGTGTGACTGTTCAGGCAGTGAGATGTCTCTGTCATTTCTAGAGTGTTGGAAGTTGCTTACATTGCACTTCCTATTTACTTAGGTAATATTATATCCTTCTGGATTCCTTGATGGATTTGAAGAATTCATAGCTATAGTTAAAGTTTTCTTTAGTTATGATAAAAGATAAAGTACTTATAAATATTGTAACTGTAATTCTTGCTTGATAACTGTTTTGTTAAATGGAAAAGAGAAGGTGATGTGGGATTCCCCTCTGTATGTTGTGATATCATTGTTGAATAAAGAAATTGCCTTGGCTTGTTGATAGGGCAGAACTTAGGTAGGTGGGGGAAAACTAAACTGAATGCTGAGAGAAAAGAGGTAGAGACAGAGGAGATGCCATGTATCCCTGCTGGAGACAGACACCAGAACTTTACCTGGTAAGCCACTGCCATGTCACAATACACAGATCAATAGAAATGGGTTAAATTAAAATATGAGTTAGCTGATAAGAAGTGAGAGGTAATAGGCCAAGTGGTGATTTAAATAATATGGTGTCTGTGTAATTATTTTAAATCTGAGCAGCTGGGAATGAACAACTGGCCTCCTCCAACAGACTAACTAAAGCATTTGCCTAATTATTCTTTATCAATAAAAATTGGAAGTCAGCTATTAAGGTAAGAACTCGAATGATCAGAGAAGCTACCAATGACCTCTTATCTCTTCAATTCTTCCATCTGAAAAAGCCAAGATCCTCTCTAAGACCCACCTTACTACTTCCTGTCTATCTGTCCTCAGTGCTCTAAAACATCTATAGTTTATTTTGTTCAACTAGTTGTTAGTTCTGCCCTGTGTTTCAAAACAAACTTTATGGTCCTATTGCAATCAATATATCATACAACATTTCCCCCTTTTGTATAATTAAAGGGAAGGTTTTAACTCTAACATAGTAATATAGTAGAAAGAACAAATATCAGGTGAAAATTGCATTCATGATTATAAGTCCATTTGCATTTGGCAAATTCAGAGAAAATACCGTATTATTCATCCTATCTTGTAAGTCCAAAGTTTTGGACCTAATTCACTTTCTATCTTACCTTGTGTTACCAACCCAAACTATCATGTAATGTTTCTCAACTTTATATTCTTTATACATCTTTTGTGAGGTTTATTTTCTGAATTTGATAACAAGGAAATCTGTAATCATAACTATTTAGTCTTTACCATCATGAGAGACCTGAGAATAATATAATATTACCTGAGTAAACAGGAAGTACAGAGCAAACAACTTCCAAAACTAAGAAATGACAGAAGTAGATGGATGCCTAGACAGTCATGCAAAGTTCCTCTGTAACCTCTGGGTATCCATCCTTGGCCTACAAGCCTATAATATCTACAGACTTTTCTGTGAAATAAAAGATTTGAAGGACTACCTTACCTTGACTTGGCAAAATTTGGCAGTCACTTTCTTTTGTGCCCTGTCTGTCCAATTTGGACAGCATACTTTCAGCAACTAGATTAGTTTATATTAGAAGGTAGGACAGAGTTTGTTAATAGTTACCACAAATTGCTCACCTTTTCTCTTAGTATGGGCTCTATTGTCTGAACTACTTCTTTTCTTATAAGAAAAAACATGTGTGTGTTGGTTCAGATAAAAAGAAAATGGTAACTTTTTTGCTTGTGCACAGTTTTGAAGATAAGAGGTGTTTTTCTAAGAACACCATGCATCTTTGCTCAATGTGATAAAAATGTAACCAAGTTACTTATCTTTATTTTATTCATGTAAGATGACATTATTTGACAGAAGAAGTAGAAAAGTATCTACTGTCTCCATACAGGAAGGTCATTGACATATCCATTAAAGGACTACGACTTAATTGGGTTTACTTACATGGGTTTGGGTAGTACTGAAAGAACACAGCAGCACCAGACTTCCATAGGTATGGAATGGGGAGCTATACTCTAGAAGAGTCCCAGGTCTAATGTTTCCTTCTCATATAGTTTCAAAAGAAGAGGGAAGAGATAACCTGGTGGTCACAGAAAGGTTTCTATGCACCATCATCTTCATCTTTCCCTCCATGAGAGAATGCTTATACTCAGGTTTTCAGGAGGGCGATCAAAGCAACTTTGACTTAAGACACAGTGGCCACATTCAAGTTGGGTAAGACAGAGGTGTAACACACTATACATTCTATTTTAATTCATGCTAGTTGGTGATCTTAACCATTGTTGTATTTTTCTCTTGGGTGGAGAAACCCAGCAGTAACTACATAGATAACAATGGCAAATATCCCCAAAATTTTACATTTAAAGTATGAGTTTGTTGTAACTTGAGGGATAGTAAATGCAAGCAAACAATTTTTTAGTTGAATAATCTTTCCTATGGTCCAAACATGGCAATCAATGTCCAGTTGAATATGAATATATATTCATATATATATATATATATATATATATATATATATATATATATTAGACATTAACATGATCAGAAATTGTAATCAGAATAAGAAGGATAGAGAACATGTTTTCTTGTGGTGATGGTCTATCACTTCTTCAAAATAAATGAAAGAGATTATGAATAATTATGTAAAATTTAAAGAGGTTTGACACTAGAGTAAAATTCCAAAATAGAATGCATTTAATGTAGTTAGGTTGATAAATGATAATCCTTTCTGAAGATTAAATGTGTATCATTTCATTGTTTTGATGACAGTTTTATCATGAAGCCCAAACTGAGGTGATCATTAATCTCTTACCTTAGCTGTCAGTCTTGGAAGACAAACTTGTGCTACCTCACTTAGCTTTCTTATTTTTTATTTGACACATAATAATTGTACATTCTTATGGGGCACAGTGTTCTGCTTGGATTCACCCACACAATGATTCAATCGGGATGATGAGCACATCTGTCATCTCAAGCTTTTCCTCAGAAAGCTTTCAACATCCTGTGCTGGTGACCAAGCACACTTAAAATGAAAAACACCATAGGAAACTTTATACAAATTACAATGATACACTGTTTCACCAATTTGAATCAGAAAATAGCTATTATCAGAAAGTCATGTCATTAGAATAAGTTATTAAAATTAATAACTGTGATGGTGCAGAGTAATAAAATTGTAGTGTTTAGAAAATAAAGTCAGACACAGAAACAGAGATCACTTCATCTCTGTGAATTCAGAAGCTTGGAGCTGACCACTGGGGTTTCTTGCATCCAGTCTGTGTATGGTGAACTCTCCATTATCCCTGCAATTCAGATGACCCTGGAAGCTTAAGCTCAACATCTGTAAAAGATATTAGCCTCAAGTGCCACCCATAGCAGAATCCTACATTTTCGATTTCCTTTATTTTCTTCTGAAATATTTTGTCTCGCTTTCTTCTTTTCTTCTCCCTCTTATTTCCCATTAAGATTCATTTTTCTCTTTCTTGTTTTATTTGGTATATATGTGTTTGTTCGCTTATATGTGTATATGTATTATGTGTGTAAAAGTGTGTATATATCCACATCATAGAATCAAATGTGTGTATATACATCACATATACACACACATACACACACACAAACACGCACACAAACACATTGTGTGTGTGTTGGAGTTCCTGCAGTGTCATGGTCAGCAAGGAAACAATCAGCATAAGATTAATAAAGAAACTTAGGTCCTTTTATGTCAGACATCTATAGTCTGACCAAGTGACTTAGTTTTCTTACATATTTGAAAACAATAAAACTTTGAGGAAAGCTTTCCATGTGACAATTATCACAACAAAGCCTAGGGTGTGGCTACATAGAAACTCTGATGCTATGTGCATTTCATTAGCAAAGCCCATGTGATCTTTACTCTAAGAATAGCTTCTTTTTTGATGAAGGATTCAAGACAGGGTTTCTCTGTGTACTCTGGCTATCCTGAAACTCTCTCTGTGGACCAGGCTATCCTCAAACTCAGAGATTCACCTGTCTTTGCCTCCCAAGTGCTAGAATTAAAGGCGTGTGCCATCATTATCTGGCAAGGATGAGTTTTTATTTACAAAGACAAACATGTTTCAGGTATGGGCCTAAGGAGGAAGTATTTATAGTAAGCGTAGATAGGTTCCATTAATTCAGAATACAAAATACATGCATTCATAAGGATGTGTTCTTTTTCATGAGGATGGTTTCTATTTACTGAGAGACAAAGCTCAGAATTTGGACCTAAATGATGATCAAGATTTTTGGAGATTCAGGTGAAGGTTGGCTCCACAGAATAGTAGAATATCAGCAGTTTGTCAGGCAACATCCACTCCAATCTTTCTGGTGGACAAGATATCCATCATTTCCTTCCCTTGAAGTAAAAGATTTGTGTTTAAAAATTCTGAATATTCCATTGCCTCTGTCAGTTGTGTCTTCTCATGTACGTGTGTGTATGGATATACACACATATGATTCACTGTGAAGGAGCATACATTCAAATTAAACCTTTTAATTAGGAAATATATTAAGCTGTTGGTTTACTCTTTAAGGATGAAAAAGGTTAATAAATTAAACTGTAGTTTTTAAATTTTGTATTATCAACAAACCCATCATCAAGTGATTAATGACTGAAAATATAAAAATCTTGTAATTCCTTTTTTTCATGGCTATATGATTCAACTGGCTTGATATATAGGACTGATTAAGTTCCATAAGCACACATGTTGAAGCAAAATCTACTGGAACTAAGTTGTATAAATTATCTATTTAATTTTAAGAATTTATTAATAAGTCAGAAGTGCATTCTTGTTGTTCACTGTAGTAAGGAAACCTCTAGTTAGTTTCCAGCTGCTTATCCCCAAAATAATCACGTAGAAACTATATTATTTAAACAATTGCTTGACCCATTAGCTCTAGCTTTATTGGCTAACTTTTACATCTTAATTTAACCCATCTTCATTAATGTGCACATCACCACAAGGTTGTGGCCTACCAGCAAAGATTCAACAAGTCAGTCGCTGGCAGTGGCTCCATGGCTTCTCTCTGACTCCACTCATTTTTCTCCCAGCATTCAGTTTAGTCCTTTCTGCCTACTTAGTTTTCTCCTATAAGCAAGCCAAGGCAGTTTATTTTATTAATTAACCAATTGTATTCACAGCATACAGAGGGGAATCCCGCATCATCTTCCCACCGTCCTTCTGAGTTCCATTTTGTGTTTATTATTTGTGTTTGAGCTTTTTATGCTGTTTGTTTGTGTGTGTGTGTGTGTGTGTGTGTGTGTATTTCAAAGAAAATTTTCTTTAATTTGGTTATGTAGTGAAGGACAAACCAAGAAATTTTGTTGTCTGTGTTTGTTTATTGTTTTCCCCTGAAATTACTTATTGTTGTAAAGAGGAGCAAAAAGGTAAAGTGAACACTAATGATCCCATTAGTAAAGATTTTTGGGCTCATTGCTTATTCTTTGGGATATGGAATTGAGAAAGCAGAATAAAAGTCAACCAATTCACAAAATAGTATTTATTCTTTTTTTTCTGTCTCTACTGGGGTCTCATCCTACACATCATTCATGATGTGTGCTCTCCCAGGATGGGGTGGTAGATGAATTCTCATTCTAAGCACCACCTAGGATGAGTGCTCTCTCCTAAGATGGGGTGGTAGCTGAGCTCTCATCCTACACATCACCCGGTATGCGAGCTCTCCCAGGAATAACTGGTAGCTGAACTTTTGTCTGTATTTTATATAGAAATACAGAGATCTAAAGATTTCCCAGTTTTCTTCAGATATTCCCAAACACTGTGAGTTTTTTATACACTTGCTTATTTTAATTAATGACACATAATTATTTTTAAAATTGTCTCAATTTGTCAGGAGCTCAAGCTCCCTCAAATAAATAAAAATCTACACTATATTTCCATTTGTTCATTAATATCAATGAACTACATAAAGTTAGAATATCTAATTTTATGGATTTTTCTCATATTTTACCTTAAAGTCCTCTTAGTGTTTTCTTTAGGTACCTTTGTATTACTGTGACTAATATCTGATGGAAACATTTCTTCTAGTTCATAGCCTCCAGGTTTAAATCTGAAGACAGGGTGTGGCAGAGCAGACAGGAAGTGAAAGTAACATGCTTTAGTGTTTAGAGGAAGTCATAGTCCAAGGACAGGGCCTTCCTGACCAATTTCTTCCAAAGAGACATCTTTCCTTGTCTTCAGAATGCCATCACATTCTGAATCTATCAATGATTCATTACATTATAGCCTTCATCTGATTACCCCAGTGATGTCTTAGCAGATACACCAAGAGGTGCCTTTCCTGGCCTCTTAGTAATTTCTCAATTAGATGACATTGACCATCAAATTACCCTTCACAGTGATATTCCAGGTGACTGTTAAGATGATCTGGACTACTGGTGAAAACATAGGTTAATGGTGTTCTCCCCCACATTTTTAATCTCTATCTGAGTGGAGTCCAAGATTTTGCAATACTGTTAATCCTATTGACAAGAATAAGACCACTACCACAATTTGAGTCAAATTTGAAACAAGCTTAATTTTTACTGGGTTGCTCTGAAGAGTTGGCCCATGACTACCTCCTGAATTGGGTTAAAGCAGGACAATACCAAATCCACCTCTTGGACCCCATTCTAAAAATAACTAATTAATTAATTAGCTTCACATACTAACCATGGATTCCCCTTCCTCCTCTTCTCCTGTTCCCTCCCCCTACCTCCTTTCTACCTCCCCTCTCAACTACTCCTCTTCTGCTCCCTTTTATGGAGTTTACATAATCATAAATAGCTTACAGAAGGGAGACAATGGTATAATAAAGAAATACAGAACACCTTTAAAAAATTGTGGTCACCTACTATGTGATTAGAGAAGGGTCACCGTGGGTGAGGGTATTCGGACAGTAAACAGAAACTTGTTTTGAAAAAAAAAGCACAATGGCTCCAGCCTTTAAAATGGAGTCAGGCGAGTTCCTTAGCACCAACCTCCACCTCAGCTGTGCTGGGGAACATATTCTAGAACCACTGAGGGCACAGATCACATTATAATTGAACTTTTCAGTTCTGTCAAAGTAATCAACAAAATTCAACTTCATATTTGCCTTTAGAGAGTAGATTAAAGTGTTTGGAAATGAGCAACAAAGACTTGCTTTAAAAGTGGAAGTAAAAGAGTGTCTGTGAAGTTCAAAAAATAGTGACTACCTTTCATTTGAAATGGTGTTCTACAGACATCATAAATTTAAAAATGTCATCTTCACCTTAGGACAGTTATATCTAACAATGTTTCCATTCTGTCCTCATAAAAATTTCTGAGTCTCGTAGTTCAAAAACCAATTGTTTTTTTTTTAGTCAACATTTGTATATAAAGAGATAAAATTTTGATCAATGTAAAATTGACATTTATGCAAAACTCTGGCTTGCTTGAATGCATTTCATCTGCTTTTATGCATGGGCTGGTAATCTTATCCTCTCCACCAAAATGCAATGGTTTAGAACATTCTTTTATGCGTCTGTTGAAATGAAAGCTTTACTTTAAGCTAATAAAATAGCCTGTGTCAGAGTCACAAAAAGTCAGGTTCTTGAAAATACCATAGTTTTGAGTACTTTAAATATTTCAGTAAAATGAGGACTTATCCAGTATTCCCAGTTATATTTTCCTGAGGAAGCTAATTGAATTGGTAATGGATACAAAAAGAAACAATATACACATGGAAGGTAGAATTTAGTTAAATTGACTATGATCAGTTTTTGCATCTACTTTTATACTGACCTAAGGACATTTCAGGTGTCATCAGTAAGCATTTGCTAGGTTATTTTTAAGACAACAGATCATTTTTCATTATCCTATGCAAAGCATGGCCTTTGCTTCCCTTAGTGAGTAGCTCCAGGAGGCCTTTGTAGTTTGAAGATTACCCCTTTCTGTGAAAGGCACAGTGGAGAGCCATGTAAGCTTCTATGGAAGTGAGAGCCGCAGGTTTCTCCCCTGTTAAGCACAGAACTCTGGAATCAAGATACCCAGAGAGAATTGTCATCTTCAACAAATAGAAATCCCACTGCCGCCATCTTTCAAAAGCGGCTTCCTATGTTTACCACCAAGTCCTAAGGAGGTCACTGATTAATGGTGACTACTCCTGTCCAGCAGATTTGTAAATTAATCATCACAGTCATGCCAGTAATTCATTTCCTGAGCTTCTTCTCCCAGAACACACAGAAGGAAGATTAGGCCAATCTTTTAGAAATGGAAATGAAGAGGGAATTAGTTAAAGGGAGGGAGGGAGGGAGGGAGGGAGGGAGGGAGGGAGAGAAAGAGCAAACTATCTTAAAAGCAGCAGCAGTTTGAGCTTTTCCCTTGGATGGTGCCTGTTCCTTTTAGAGCAGAGTGAGAACTTCACAGATTCCAAAGGCACCCCAGGAGAAATCACCATAACCTCTAAAAGAAACCAATTTTACATTTCGTTATCAATATGGTACTCAGAAATATGTGAAAATAATCTTAAAGGTACTGTTTCCTATTCCAAGCACCATCTTTCAAAATAAAATCTTAAATGTAGAATGAACAGTGGCCACATTATTCTGAGTCTTCACTTAATAAGTTGCAGAGAATATCCCGAATGTCCTGACTATGGCCATTGTGTCCTGGAAAATTAAAATCATTATTACTCACACAGATGAAGTCAATCCTTATATCTATACTGTGATGTTTTTAGGTGAAAATGAACTAGAAAAATAGAAATCATGGGGTTGGACAGACAGCTCAGCGGTTATCACTTCAGCTGCTCTTCCAGAGGACTAGGATTTAATTCCTAGAACCCATACAGCAGTTCACAGTTCTCTGTAACTCCAATTTCCAGGGATCTGTCAGGCTTTTTTGACCTTGAAATGAGAAATGCATATAATGTACAGACGTCCATGCAGCAAAACACTCATACACATGAGATAATAAAATAATTCTTTTAACATACATACACATATATTAAAATAATGAAAATGTTGAGTGCTTTTATCATGTTTAAGAAATATATGCATGTTTTTTTTTCTAATAATATATCAAATCTCTTGTCCATTTTCGGCTTTCACCTTCAACATTTCTATGATATAGATATTTATTCTTTTCGGTAAAATATTTTCAAAATTTTTTATAGTCACTAATAGTTTTGGTGTTGCCTTAAAATTTTAAGTGCAATAAATTTATTATTATTTCTTCTTTGTATTAGATCTGGTGGGTTATCTGTATGTTAATATTTCTTTTAATTTTGAGATTATATTATAGTCATATCATTTCTCCCTTCTCTTCTCTGAACACTGCCATAATTCCTCTTATTCTCATGGTCTCTTTTTCATTAATTATTGTTATATATGTATATATGCTGGGAGCCGATTCGAGTGGCCGCCATTACATGATGGCACTTCGCCCCGGCCTCGCTTGGTGAACAATTCCATATTAGGCAATGCAGTGGAACCGTGCCTCTCACATGCGCAGTGGCGATGATGTGCTTAGGGCCAATCCCGTGGCCAGGAGCATCGGCAGGCGCACATCGGCCAATCCAGGCATGACTTGTTTCCTTACCCCCTATATAAGCAGCCGCCACTTGGCGCTCAGGGCCCCTCGCTTCTGCTCTCCCTTCAACCAAGAGGCTCCAATAAAGTGTGATTTGCAGAAGAATCCTCGACTTGTGGTCGTCCTTCCCTGCTGGTCAGGGAGTGTGCCACAACTGGTGCCGAAAACCCGGGAAGCTGGGACAAGCTTTGGTACCGAGTGAGGGGCCAAAGAGGATTCAGAACTCGACACGCGGAGTGGCAACATCGGTGAGTGAGTCTCCCAGGTATGATGATTGCTGAGGTTGCACCTGAGGTATTTTGCTTGACCTTTGTGGCCCTCACGATTGTTGGTTTTCTGTGCTGCTTTTGGTTGCACTGGGAAGGGAGGAGGGCACTGCAAGCACACCAGGACAGCCTATCAGAGTCGGATTTGAAAGGGGGGGGGACTTAGGCAGGTCTAGACCGAAAAGAATAAAGATAAAAAAGGACAGTAAAAAGGAAAAGGATAACAAGATAAAGGGTATACCTAGAGAAGAAACTCAAGAGAATCCTCAATGGGAGGAAGGGGATGAAAAGGAGAAAAACCGGCTTTACCTACTCCTCACAGAGTTCATTGACTTAGATTTGTCGGACGATGAACTCAGCTCACAGGAAGAGGGGGAGCTAGAGGAGGAGGCTGCTAAGTATGAGGAAGAAAGGTGTGAGCGGGACTATCACTGTCCCCCAGCCTATAACCCACCCAGTGCTTGAGCACCGATGGAGGGTGTGTCTCGCCCCTCGGCACCACCATTAGGTGCACAAGCGGCTGAACCAGGAAGGGGTTGCCATTATATCAGCCAGAGTACTTGGGAACGCTTAGCCTCAGCATACCCGGTGATGGAGGATCCCGTCACCCATCATAGGTGGTATGAGCCAGTGCCATATACACAACTAAAAGATCTGGTAATAGCAGTTAAGGATTTTGGGACTACTGCAGATTATCCAATCGCCCTCCTGCGCAGACTTTGCACCTCAGTGCTGACGCCTACAGATTGGACAGAGATGGACAGGGCCTGCTTGACTCGGGGACAGTTTCTGGATTTCAAGTCTCTGGTTGCTGATAGAGCCCATACCCAGGCTAGAGTTAATGCTCAAAATGGTCATCATGATTGGACAGCTGATATGCTTCTGGGACAAGGACAGTTCGCTGGCAACCAGGTTGGATTCCCTCTAGAGGTCTATCAGCAGATAAGTAATATTCACTACAAGGCCTGGAAGGCACTCCCCAATAAGGGGGAGGTAGCTGGCAATCTAACCCAAGGTCAGGGGATTGTGGAGAGGGCAAATAGAAGCCTTAAAGAACTCCTACAGAAACAGAAAGGGGGAATAGTGGAGACAGCTTCCCCCAGGAACAGAGTTGCACTGGAACTCTTTACTTTTAACTTTTTGATAGTTGACGGCCGGGGCAGGACAGCTGCTGATCAGCATGCTGCAATGACCCTTGAAGATAAAGGAGAGGCCGTCATGTGGAAGGATGTGTTGGATAACAAATGGTATGGCCCAGATCCTGTTATCAGAAGATCCAGGGGAGCTATTTGTGTTTTCCCGCAGGGTCAAGAGGTGCCTCACTGGGTTCCGTGCCGATTGACAAGAACCATTAAGGATGATTCAATTGCTCCCCAGCCAATGGAGGAAGGCCATGATCCGGTCGAAGATGACGCCACTGCTGTTCCTGATGATGATGGCGATGACAATCCGGATTCTGGTGGAGCAGAGATGGGGAATACTGTCTGCCTTCCCTAAGCCGATTCCTGTTCACCACAATGCCGCGGTTTTCCCCTGCTTTTTTATTACCAACAAGGATTTGGGCCTCCCCATGTTACAGGCTTTTTGGTTCAGTGGAACCTTCTTAAAATCTGCTAATGCCCTATAATAAATGGCTCCTCTGCGGGGTTAATGGCAGTTGTTCTGATCTCTCCCCTTTTTGTGTTACTTCAGGGAGGGCAGGCTGGACAGAGCAACTTTAGCTGTGCTACCAATACCACTAATAAGTGCAAAGTGAGTAATGGTACAGGCTATTCTGGGCCTCAATGGGCCCCTGCTAATTTCACTGGAGGCTGCAACAAAAGGTTTTCGGATATCAGGAATGTTTTTTGCATGCTGCATAGGAGGATGTATAGTCTGCCTTTGGCTAATATGCCGCCTCAGAGCTCAGACATCTCGAGATAAGGTTGCGGTTCTACAAGCATTAGCCACTTTGGAGAATGGCGATTCACCCCAAGTATGGTTAAAAGGCCAGTAGGTTTGTTCCTTGCATAGCCTTTGCACTCTCAGGGAGAAATTCTCCATTGCATTGAGGAAGGTATGCATTTTGACTCTGAGTACTGCCTTTGCACCTCCCAGGAGTTTATTCCATTGCACGGGAGAAGGAGTACCAGTAGTTTTGGGCCTCCTTTGATCGGTCCTCGCATCATGAGGTGGGACCTGAATGGGAGTAAGACCTTCTCACTGCCCTACAGAGAAAAACAAAAAGGGGGTACTGCTGGGAGCCAATTTGCGTGGCCGCCATTACAAGATGGTGCTTCGCCCCAGCCTCGCTTGGTGAACAATTCCATATTAGGCAACGCAGTGGAACCGTGCCTCTCGCATGCACAGTGGCGATGATGTGCTTAGGGCCAATCCCATGGCCAGGATCATCGGCAGGTGTGGATCAGCCAATCCAGGCATGACTCGTTTCCTTACCCCCTATATAAGCAGCCGCCGCTTGGTGCTCGGGGCCCCTCGCTTCTGCTCTCCCTTCAACTAAGAGGCTCCAATAAAGCGTGATTTGCAGAAGAATCCTCGACTTGTGGTAATCCTTCCCTGCTGGTCAGGGAGTGCGCCGCATATATATTCCTAAATATAACATAGTCTGTACAGAAAACTACAATCAATTGAAATACAGAGCTATGGAGCCCAGTCTCAGTGGACACATCTACAAAACAACTCCTACACCTAAGGCTCAGGGAATATTCCAGAAGAGGGGGTGTAAAGAATGTAAGAGCAAGGAGACTATGGATTTTGCCTTGTCTATCCCTTAGTAAAGTCAGAATCTTTACACGTAAAGCCTCATCAATACGACTGCCCAAACTAGAGCTGAACAAGATCAATAACAAGAAACATGCAAAAGTGGACAGAGGAGAGCCCAGGATGCCTCAACTGTACACCTACACAAAGGGATACAGGCAACTCAGAAATACTGAAAGTAGGAGAAATAATCTCCAAGGAACAGCTCACCAATTATTTATCAAGTACTAGGTAGTCAGAACCTAAAACGTACATAAGAGTGACATTAGGCTAACTCATTGGTTTTTACCACAATGCATGGGTTGTTCATGGAGGATTAGACTTTTGTCTGGTTCAGAAAACAGGTCTCTTAATTTTCCATTTTTTAAATGCTTGGCCAGTTATCCCAACACTACTTGCAATGAAATGTTTATATCTTCCCTGATTTTATATTTTCTTTTGATAGAAACTTTTGCAATATACAATAGAAGGCTAAATAATGACAGTAAAATTATCTATTGCAGAAAAGGTATTTATAAGCTGAAAAAATAAACTAGAAGAGGCTATTATTGGGTTATTGATTTTAGCAAATACTTTCTTCTCAATTTCCTTTTCAGAAAAGTCAAAGTAAATTTGCAATCATTCTGATAATTTTGAATATAGTCACTATGTTTCCTTAGAGATATGCAAATCACCCCACTTATTAAACAAGAAACCAACTGTGGCTGAAATGAAAGGCATCGTGTTTCTTTGTTTAATGTGCTAATGTTGACATGCCATATAAAAGTTAGGTAGCTACTTTTATAATGCCTTTTAATATTATGAAAGACAGAAGACAATTGTTCATACCCATCAGCATCATTGATGGAATATGAGATGCACTTGAACAAGTTTATCTAGAGATACACTTCAGCTTTGCTTCCAGTTCAGAACCAAAAGGTGAGAGAGATAGAGACAGACTGGGTTTTCATTTCTACAAATACCATCTTCATATGATGAAGGCCTCTAGTACACGGAATTTTCATGATTATCTGCAGTTGTACCCACCATGCCCTTGTCTCTAGATTTTTGCCCCTTGAATAAGTAAGTAACTACCCCGCAGCTGCAAAGACTTCTAACATACCATGTAGTTGAAGAATGTCTGCTTCATTAGTCCCTGTAGGTGGTCAGACTCTGATTTAAGGAGAGAAGTTACTCAATTCAGTGGGGACATTATAACTTTCTTTCTTATGGTTTTCAACATGACAGAATAAAAGAACAAGATTCTTTATTGCTATGAATATTTTATCATTTTTAAAGTAATATTCCAAGACTGACCTTAAGTCCACATAATGACAAGGGGGATCCAGTGAAGTTAATGCTTACAGAACACCTACAGTCATGGGGAAAGACCTCAAGCAGAGATACATCAATTCCTATTAAAACCCCTTTTCCATCTATGAACAGAAGATGGAAACAGAAGGCCGATTCCCTCTTTGCTATTAGAAGTGGTCTGTGGCAGTCAGGCCATGAGCAGCAATAAGAAGACAGGAGTAGAAAACATACGTAGAACAAAAAAGAAAGAGATTGCACTGGTCTCTCTCAAAGTCTGAAATGTTGCAGATAGTTGTATTTGTCAATATAAACCTCAGAGAATAGAAGTTTATATTAAGTAATATTAATTGCACAGTAAGAGGTCATAAAGAAACTTATACATGATAAGGGGATGGTACTGGCCCATCATCTACACTCCTGGAAAAATATCAATGAACTTCGACTGAAGCCAATTCTTTCACAAATATGAAATTGTCAACTAAGGCACACAATGAAAAGCTTTTTATTTTGGCTCTCCTGCTTCTGTGACAGATAATCAGTAAACCTAGTTACCTAAAACAATGCAAAAATGGATTGAAAATTGAGACAAGTAAATTAAACCCTTGAATATTAAGTTATATAGTGACCAGAGATGTCACAGGTAGCTCCTATGAGTCAGTGCATTGATTTAAATGTGACGCCGCATATGCAATGAGAAAGCCGTAGTAACAGAGAACACTAATGTGATTTTCACACAAAATGTCGTTCCTACATATAGTGAACTAGAAGGCTTGGTCTTCTAAAGAACACATGCAAAGGAACACTCTAAATAAAGACCCTTGATTTACAAGAGGATGGTGATATGGCTTGGAGCATCTCCTTAACATGGGAGAGAACTAAGGGCAGGGTCTGCATCTCCATGGCAACGAATGCAAGCATCCTAAGGATCTGTACCTGTTTAACCTGGTTCTATTTGAAAAAGAATGAAAAGAGAAAATAAAGAATCGGTGAAGTTATGCTCTTGCTAGTTCTGTGTGCCAGTCATTGGATAAAAACAGAAGGGAAGAGAATTTGCTTATTTGCTTGAAAGTCAGTAGGTGAGATGAAGAAGGAAGATGGTTGATAGAAAACAATGAGATTAAAACTACAGGGAAAAAAAATATGATATATTTCTTGAAAGGAAGGCTACAAAGTGTGTTACCCTCTATGTCTGATTACAGATGGATATCTATTCCTTGTCAGCTTCCATTCCAATTTAGACATGATGTTTCCAGGCTGGAGTCATTTGTGACATATGTCATGATCTCTTTGAACAGAACACTCCACTGCAACTCTGCACTGTCCCAATTCTGCAAGATTTCTCTGCCACAGTCACCCTCACTATCTGGAAGGGAGTAAGTGAAAACTCCGATCTCCCTTGCGAAAACAATGACTGTTCGACAGTCAGAGGTCACTGTTGACTCTTCACTAGCCATTACAGACATGTGTGTATCAAGTTCATACATATCTATGCATGTTCAAATACGACTGTCTAGAAAGAAAACATTATTTGTGTGGAAGGAAGGCACTAGTTTGAAAGAATGGCTTAAATTCTGCAGGCAACTTTAATTTAAGAGCTGTGGTCATGTATCTGCTGTTTAGTATTCTTTTTACAGAGAACCTTGGGGAATTTCTCTTGTATAATCACAATGTATACAGTTAAATATTATGCATTTGTTACTTCACATGAAGTTCAACATTTCAGGGCCTAAGAATATTTGATGACTAAGCACTTAAAGAACACAAAAGGTTTGCTAGACAGGTCAATGTTGAGAAATGCCAATGTTGCTAATATTAACTAAGTTAAATAAGGATAAAATTAGAACCACAGCACAGGCTGAAACTGTCCTTTTAAAGACTGTACTCAGGAAGAAGACATACTGGCTCACACCACTTGGTTAGAAGAGATTGTATATCTTTAGAAAAAGAAAAAGTTACCAAATGTTTGAAAGAGACAAGAGTTGAAAAATGAATTAAACCAATTCAGGAAACAATGCAAAAGAGAAAATGTAGAAAGTTGACACAAAAGACAACATTACACACTTTCTCCATGTGGGTAGAATAGCAGAAAGCAATGAGCAAGAGCTTGGGATTAGGTAGGAGATACACAGCAGTGAGTAGATGGGAGAAATGGTCTCATGGTTATATGAGAGCAGAGAATATAACTCAACCTGATCCCATGCACCTTCCAATGTCTTATATACCAACAGAGTGACCCTTCCTGAGAATGCAATAACTCTGAACGTGAGATCTGTAAAACTGGTCTAGGATTTAATTGAGCTCATAAATATTTCCGTTTCTGATTTATCCCGTGTTATACAGTCTTTGTTTCCATGCTTCTGTAGTACAGTTTTTTTTTTTTTTTTTTTTTTTTTTTTTTTTTTGCTAAAGATTGCATTAGCCTTGGGGTATTATAGGCTTCAATATGAATTTTAGGTGCTTTTTTTTCTAGTTCTTTGAGAAACATACATGGAATGATTATGATCAGTAGGAATATAAACAGCTATATGAGAATGTGTGTGGTGGTTTTCAAAATAGGAAAGTAAAATTACAGTTTTTTTAGCTATACCAATTTATATCTATACTACAATACTCTAAGTCACCGTCCTCAGAGATATTTACACATCTGTGTGATGTTCCAATGAGCCGAGAAATAGATTGAACCTAGCTGCCTATGAACTGAAAAACATAGGAACAAAATTTGTTGATATACACAACAGAATTTTATTAAAATGTCTCAGCCTTGAGTGAAAATTTGACACAGCCTAGAGTCACCTAAGAAGAGTGTCTCAACTGTTGGATTGCCTAGATCAGAATGGCCTGTGGGCAGGTCCTTGAGGGGTAGTTAATTGATTTGGGAGGGTCCAGCCTACTGTGCACATCATCCACCATGTCCTGGACTGAATACTAACGGTAACTAAGCCTGAGCTTGGGAGAAAGCCAGCAAAACAATGTTCTTCCCTGGTTTCCAATTTAAGTTCCTGACCTGGTTTCTGTCAATGGTGAACTGCCATTTGTAAGCCGAAATAAACTATTTTCTCACTTAAATTACATTTTGCAAGTATTTTATGACAGCAATAGAAAGCAAGCTAGAATGTGAGGAAGAATAAAAACATCTTCAACCCTAACACTCAGAAGCCAGAGGCAGTTGGACTTCTAGGTTCAAAATCAGTCTGATCTGCACAGTGAATTCAAGGACAACCAGGGCTACACAGAGAAACTGTGTCTCTCAAACCCTCTCCCACACTAAAACAACCAATTATCAACCAACCAACCAAACAAGTTAATTAATTAATTAAAAGCTTGACATTTTCAGAAGAAGAATAAAATTGAAAACCATTATGTTAAGTGAAGTAAGTCTGACTCAGAGGGACAAATACCATGTGTATCATTTCATATACAGTTGTGTGTGTGTGCGTGTGTGTGTGTGTGTAGGAAAGGGCAGAAAGAAAAACTAAAGGCAATCCAATACACTTGACACAGAAGAAGTGGGAACTTTTAGGGGGAAATATTAGCTATGCAAACAGGTTGTGGGAATACCTGAGAGATGCTGGGGGAGGAAGATTAATTTGAACAAGTGTAGGGATGTATGAGAAAGAAAATGCCATAATGAAGCCCATTAGTTTGTATGCTCATTTAGAAAATTAATAAAGAGGAGTCCTTCAAAGGTAGTTCAGCATAGGAGCACATGCTGTATTTGCAGAACAAGGCATGGCTAGTTGAGAAGAGACTTGTCAGGGGAAAGGACAGTTGGAGAATGCTGGTCAGGGGGCACTAATCTTCAGTTGACAGAGGAAGACCTCTCATTATTGTACTATAGGGAGACCGGAAAAAGCTAGGGATAGCAAAGAATGTGACCAAAATATATTATATGAAAAATTAAAAAAAAAACAACTCTTAATGGTATTACATTACCTGGTGTCCTACAAGTTGCTATAGAGTTTTCCCTTATAAACAATCTGGTAAATGAATAAGAGGATGGAAATAGAAGCACAAAGGTCAGAGATATATAATTTTCCGCTTATATCTGAAGTTTGTCATTTAACTTTATAACCGGTTATTTTTCTGTGGGCTTGATGATTTCTTCTTTGATCAGATAAAATTGTTTGGTTTTATGTGCATTCTCAAAAACAGTCAAAGCGACTCATATGCCGGGCAGAGACCAGCGGGCAGATACACGCCCTGGGAAGAGACCGGCGAGCAGATATGGCGGAGATGGGGGCACAGACGCGGCGGATGTGGGATAGTCCAAGCATGAAACAGTGAAGCCCACACTGAGAGCAGATCGCCCCACTACAATTAAATCAAGTAGGTTTCTTGGGGCCTAACCTGAAGAGTGGGAGGCCTTTTATTGGCGAGGTCCTCTGGCAAACAGGGAGACTGGTCCTGTCCTTGAAGACCTTTCTGGGTGGGGAGAGTGTTCTCGGCCTGCTGCGGGACACAGTAAATGGAGCAGGGGCATTCCCTGACCCCCTTGACTCTCCGGTTAGTCTGCAAGGGCTGGTCCCCTCTGCTGGGGCTGCTCCTCCTCTACTGCAACCTCTCTCTCCCTGGCCCATCCCAGCTTGCACCCAGGGGCCTCCTTCACTCTCCCTCCCTTCCGCAGGGCCACGGGATCACCCAGTTTAGCCTGTTTGGGCTCTGGGTCGGAAGCTCGGGACAGAGAGCAGCGGGAGTTTCTCTGTTTTGGTGGCTGGCCTGAAGAGTGGTAGACCTTTTGTTGGCGAGCTCGCTGGCAAATGGGGAGCCTGGTCCTATTCCTGAAGACCTTTCTGAGTGGTGAGAGGGATCTCAGCCTGCTGCGGAAGCCAGGAAACGGAGTGAGGGCATCTTATAAGTGGGGCCCCTGGCCAGCAGGGAAACCTAATCCTGCTTCAAAAGATCCATTAGATAGCATCGATAGGAGAAGATGGGCAGGCGCCAAGGCAAGAATTCACCCAACAATCTGAAAAACAACATGAAAACACCAGATGATCTTACAACAGAAGGACTTGAACATCCTAACACAGAAGAAGTGGAAAAAATTGACTTTATGAAAGCAATAGAGTCCCTTAAACAACATGTAAAAAATGCCCTTATAGAAATGGATGAGAAGTATAACAAAAAGTTTGAAGAAATGAAGAAATGTATAAATGATACCCTGGAAAACCAAGAAAAAATGATCAAACAGGTAATGGAAACAGTTCAAGAATTGAAAACTGAAATGGAAGCAAGGAAGAAAACACAAACTGAGGACCAGCTGGATATGGAAAATCTAGGTCAATGAGCAGAGACTACAGAAACAAGCATAATAAATAGAATACAAGAGATAGAAGAAAGAATCTTGGATTCTGAGGACACCATAGAGAAAATAAATGCACTGATCAAAGAAAACAGTAAAGCCAAAAATTCTCATCACAAAACATTCAGAAAATAAGGGACAAAATAAAAAGGCCAAACCTAAGAATAATAGGGATAGAAGAAGAGTCACAGCTTAAAGGCCCAGAAAATATTTTTAACAAAATTATGAAAGAAAACTGTCCCAACATAAACAAAGATATTCCTTTGAATATTCAAGAAGCATACAGAACACCAAACAGACTGGATCAAAAAAAAAAAAAAACCATCCCCTCACCATATAATAATCAAAACACAAAATATACAGATAAAGAATATTAAGAGCTGCAAAGGAAAAAAGGGCATGTAACTTATAAAGGTAAACCGATCAGACTTACACCTGACTTCTCTATGGAAACCATGAAAGCCAGAAGGTCCTGGATAGAGGTACTGCATAAATTAAGACCATGGATGCAAACCCAAACTACTATACCCAGCCACTATCAATGGAGAAAACAAGACATTCCAGGATAAGAACAAATTTAAACAATACGTAGCCACAAATCCAACCCTACAGAAAGTAATAGAAGGAAAATCACAACCCAAGGAATCCAACATAGCCAACACTGCCTACAGTAACTCAGGCATCTAGCGACCCTTCACCAGCACAAGTCAAAGAAGGGAGACATACAAACTCTACCACCAAAAACAATAGGAATAACCGGAGTAAACAACCATTGGTCATTAATACACTTAATATTAATGGTCTCAATTCACCTATAAAAGTGCACAGGCTAAGAGATTGGATACGAAAAGAGGATCCAACATTCTGTTGTTTGCAAGAAACACATCTCAACTACAAAGACAAGCATCTACTTAGAGTAAAGGGTTGGGAAAAGGTTTTTCAAGCAAATGAGCCTAAGAAAAGACCAGGTGTGGCCATACTAATTTCTAACAAAACTGACTTCAAACTAAAATCAATCAGAAGAGATCGAGATGGACACTTTATACTCATAACAGGAACAATTCATCAGGATGAAGTCTCAATCCTGAATATCTATGCTCCTAATATAAAAGCACCCACTTATGTAAAAGAAATATTACTAGAACTTAAGGCAGACATCAAACTACACACACTAGTAGTAGGAGACTTCAACACACCTCTCTTACCAATGGACAGGTCAATCAAACAGAAACCTAATAGAGAATTAAGAGAATTGTTGGAGGTAATGAAGCAAATGGACTTAACAGACATCTATAGAACACTCCACCCAAATAGGAAAGAATATACCTTCTTCTCTGCAGCTCATGGAACCTTCTCAAAAATTGACCACATACTCTGAAACCTCCACAGATACAAAAAAATATCAGTGTCCACCTGTATCTTATCAGATCACCACAGATTAAAGTTAGAAGGCAACAACAATGCTACCCCCAGAAATCCAACAGACTCATGGAAATTGAACAGTCAACTACTGAACCACACCTGGGTAAAGGAAGAAATTAAGAAAGAAATTAAAGTATTCCTTGAATTTAATGAAAATAAAGAGAAAACATACTCAAACCTATGGGACACGATGAAAGCAGTACTAAGAGGAAAGTTCATAGCACTAAGTGCCCACTTAAAGAAAACGGAGAAAGCACACATTGGAGACTTAACAGTACACCTGAAAGCTCTAGAAAAAAAAGAAGCAGAAGTGTCCAGGAGGAGTAGAAGACTGGAAATAATCAAACTGAGGGCAGAAATCAACAAAATAGAAAAACAGAAAACAGTCCAAAGAATCAATGAAACAAGTAGTTGGTTCTTGGAGAAAATCAACAAGATCGACAAACCCCTATCCAAACTAATTAAAGGCAGAGAGAGAACACACTAATAAATAAGATCAGAAATGAAAAGGGGGACATAACCACAGACACAGAGGAAATTCAGAGAATCATTAGATCTTACTACAAAAGCCTGTATGCCACAAAAGTGGAAAATGCAAAAGAAATGGACATTTTTTTAGATAAGTACCATATACCAAAGCTAAACCAAGACCCAGGTGAATGATCTAAATAGACCTGTTAGTCGTGAAGAATTAGAAATTGTTATCAAAAATCTCCCTTCCAAAAAATGCCCAGGACCAGATGGTTTCAATGCAGAATTCTACCAGAACTTCCAAGAAGAGCTAATACCAATGTATTTCACAATATACTCTATAGAAACAGAAGAGTCATTGCCAAATTCCTTTTATGAAGCTACAGTTACCCTGATACCAAAACCACAAAAAAGACCCAACCAAGAAAGAGAATTACAGGCCTATCTCACTCATGAACATCGATGCAAAAATTCTCAATAAAATACTGGCAAACCAAATCCAAGAACACATTAGAAAAATTATCCATTATGATCAAGTAGGCTTCATCCCAGAGATGCAGGGCTGGTTTAACATATGAAAATCTATCAATGTAATCCATCATATAAATGAATTGAAAGAAAAAAAACATATGATCATTTCATTAGATGCTGAAAAAGCATTCGACAAAATTCAACACCCCTTTATGATAAAGGTCTTGGAGAGATTAGGGATACAAGGCTCATACCTATGTATAATAAAAGCTATTTACAGCAAGCCGACAGCTAACATTAAATTAAACGGAGAAAAACTTAAAGCCATTCCACTAAAATCAGGAACACGACAAGGATGTCCACTCTCTCCATGCTTCTTCAATATAGTGCTTGAAGTTCTAGCAATAGCAATAAGACAACATAAGGGGATCAAGGGGATTCGTATTGGAAAGGAAGAAGTTAAGTTTTTGTTATTTGCAGATGATATGATAGTATACATAAGTGACCCCAAAAACTCTACCAAAGAATTCCTACAGCTGATAAACACCTTTAGTAATGTGGCAGGATACAAGATCAACTTCAAAAAATCAGTTGCCTTCCTATACACTAAGGATATGGAAGCAGAGAGGGAAATCAGAGAAGCATTACATTTCACGATAGCCACAAATAGCATAAAATATCTTAGGGTAACTCTGACCAAGGAAGTGAAAGATCTATTTGACAAGAATTTTAAGTGATTGAAGAAAGAAATTGAAGAGGACGCCAGAAAATGGAAGGATCTCCCTTGCTCTTGGATTGGGAGGATCAACATCGTAAAAATGGCAATTCTACCAAAAGCAATCTATAGATTCAATGCAATCCCCATCAAAATACCATCAAAATTCTTCACAGATCTGGAGAAGACAATAATCAACTTTATATGGAAAAACAAAAAACCCAGGATAGCCAAAACAATCTTATACAATAAAGGATCATCTGGATGCATTACCATCCCTGACTTCAAACTCTATTACAGAGCTACAGCATTGAAAACAGCTTGGTATTGGCATAAAAACAGAGAAGTAGACCAATGGAATCGTATAGAAGACCCTGACTTTAACCCACAAACATGTGAACACCTCATTTTTGATAAAGGAGCTAAAAGTATACAATGGAAAAAAGAGAGCATCTTCAACAAATTGTGCTGGCAAAACTGGATGTCAATCTGTAGAAGAATGAAAATAGATCCATAACAATCACCATGCACAAAATTCAAGTCCAAATGGATTAAAGACCTCCGAACACACTGAACCTGATAGAAGAGTAAGTGGGAAGTATTTTACAACACATGGGCATAGGAGACGACTTCCTACGTATAATCCCAGCAGCACAGATATTAACAGCATCATTGAATAAATGGGACCTCCTGAGACTGAGAAGCTTCTGTAAAGCAAAGACACTGTCACTAAGACAAAAAGGCAACACACTGACTGGGAGAAGATCTTTACCAACCCCGCAACTGACAAAGGTCTGATCTCCAAAATATATAAAGAACTCAAGAAACTAGACCATAAAAGGCTAAGCAACCCAATTATAAAATTGGGCACTGAGCTGAACAGAGAATTCTCAACAGAAGAAGTTCAAATGGCCTAAAGACACTGAAGGTCATGCTCAACTTCCTTAGCCATCAGGAAAATGCGAATCAAGACAACTGTAAGATACCATCTTACACCTGTCAGAATGGCTAAAATCAAAAACACCAATGATAGCCTTTGCTGGACAGGTTGTGGAGAAAGGGGTACACTCATCCATTGCTGGTGGGAATGCAAACTTGTGCAACCACTTTGGAAAGCAGTGTGGCGGTTTCTCAGGAAATTAGGGATCAGCCTACCTCTGGACCCAGCAATACCACCCTTGGGAATATACCCAAGAGATGCCTTATCATACAACAAAAGTATATGCTCAACTATGTTCATAGCAGCATTGTTTGTAATAGCCAGAACCTGGAAACAACCTAGATGCCCTTCAATGGAAGAATGAATGAAGAAAGTATGAAATATATACATATTAGAGTACTACTCAGCAGTAAAAAACAATGACTTCTTGAATTTTGCATACAAATGGACGGAAATAGAAAACACTATCCTGAGTGAGGTAAGCCAGACCCAAAAAGAGGAACATGGGATGCACTCACTCATATTTGGTTTCTAGCCATAAATAAAGGACATTGAGCCTATAATTTGTGATTCTAGAGAATAAGAAGGTGAACCCAAGGAAAAACATATAGGCATCCTCCTGAACATTAAACTTCATCAGGCGATGAAAGGAGACAGAGACCCACATTGGAGCACCAGACTGAAATCTCAGGGTCCAAATCAGGAGCAGAAGGAGAGAGAGCACGAGCAAGAAACTCAGGTCCGAGAGGGGTGCACCCACACACTGAGACAATGGGGCTGTTCTATCGGGAACTCACCAAGGCCGGCTGGCCTGGGTCTGAAAAAGCATGGGATAAAACCGGACTCGCTGAACATAGCAGACAATGAGGACTACTGAGAACTCAAGAACAATGGCAATGGGTTTTTGATCCTACTGCACGTACTGGCTTTGTGGGAGCCTAGCAAGTTTGGATGCTCACATTACTAGACCGGGATGGAGGTGGGTGGTCCTTGGACTTCTCACAGGGCAGGGAACCCTGATTGCTCTTTGGGCTGACGAGGGAGGTGGACTTGATTGGGGGAGAGGGAGGGAAATGGGAGATGGTGGTGGGGAGGAGGCAGAAATCTTTAATATATAAATAAATTTAAAACAAACAAACAAACAAAAAACCAGTCAAAGCACAGAGGTTCCTGAAGAAATTTGACCTTGCACTGAAAATGGGTGTTTATTCCACACCCACAGGCTAACCAAGCCCAAGCTCTCCTAACTCTAACTCTGATGTGATCTCAAATGAACATGAGCTATAGTTTCCAAGAACATATTTCTTTCCATGATTATATATGACATAATATAGTAGTATTATATCTGGATCAGCATCAGTTTTATGACAACCTGATATTTTTTTCCATTAAACTAAAATTCAGACAAATGTGCGGATTCAGAATTTATCACAGCTTGTCATAGAAGTGGAATAAACTATCACTTCTTGGTCATCCAGTTTAACAGTAAATCAAATTTGCTATGATTTCACCCTTCCTTGCTCAATTTTATTAGAATTATCCACGAACTGAAACAAACCACCTGAGCAGTATAATGCTAGGCAGTTCTCCGAAGCCTAAGCCAATACACTTGGTATCTAAGGTATCTAGTTATCCTTAGTACTTAATTTTCAGGCAATGAGGTAAGAGTTGACTGGGATGACCAAAGAGGACCAGAAAGCATTTACCACACTTCAGTGATTTATAATAAAAAGACTGAGAGAAATTGACTGTTTTCCTTAGTAGATAGCAATTTTTTAAATGTGATGCTTCACATTGAGCTTTAGAACCAAAACAATGCTTTGTGTTTTTACAACTTCTTATTCAACCATGAAGACAAATCTTAATTATGTGATGTCCACAGGCCTTCAAAGATTTCGGGAGCCAAATGGGCTGTTGAAAGGTTATGTTATTGCTTTACATTAAAGTTGCAATTTTCTTTTCGCTTCAAGTGAGAACTTACTTAAGCAATGTGAACATTCTGGAAGGTGACATCCACAAAAAAGGTACTTGTAGATTTGGGTAGTAAGCGATGAATTAATAATCTTTCCTTGGGAAGTCAGGTTCTAGGACCTTGAAGACAAAGCCAAACACACCATTAGTTTTCTGTGAAATGTCTCCAGGAGACTTCAAACGCATCTCTAAGGAAGCAGTTAAAAGGTTTAAATTAGGTTCTCTAAAATTCTTTCTTGACTAAAACCTTAGGAACTGACGTCTCCCTACATTTCAGTATTCTAAGCTGTAGTTACTGGTTTCCACCTCTGCAGCAGCCTGCCTCTGCCACCATGGCAGTTATTTTATTGCAAAAGCAGTGCTGGGGTTGTCAGTATAGACCCATACTGCTGAACTGATTCATTTTTCCTGGTTTCTTCTGTGTGTGTGTGTGTGTGTGTGTGTGTGTGTGTGTGTGTGTGTGTGTGTGATATGTATATGTGTGCATGAGCAGACATACTTCTATGTCCACATATGAAGGACAGAGATTGAATTAAAGTATCATCTTTCATCTTCCTCCTCTTATTTTTTGCTGTAGGGTCTCTTTATCGAACCTAATGCTAGAAGTCTCTGCCTATCTCCACCTTTGATGGAATCTCAAGCTGGCACTATTGAATTCAACTTTTATGAGGAACATGGGATTCAAAATCAAGTACTCTATCCAATGAGCCATCTCACTAACCCCATAGCCAAACACTTTACTAAAAATATTTATTTTATGAGTTTGTGTGTATCTGGATTTCAGATGCCACATATGTGCCGGTACCAGCAGAGGCCAAAAAGAATATAAAATGTTGAGCTGGAGTTATATACAGTCATAAGTCACATAAAAGAGGTTATGGGAGCTGAATGTGGGTTTCCCAAGAATTAAATGATTAAGTAAGTAAGTAATTGAACCATCTTTTCAGCCCTACTGCCTATAGCTGTTTTTAGTTAGTGTTATCTCACTTTTAGCAGAATTGTAATGCAATTAGTTCCACAAAGATAAGTGCTTCAGCATCCTAGAGATAGACTAAGCATTCACTGTGGTTTACTTCTCTTATCTTACTTCAGGCTTTCTTTAATTGAGAATCTGAAGGGAAATTCAGTAAGAGTTCCATAAAATACAAGTTTTTACATGATGAAGTAAATATAATTAATATGCATATTTATCAGGATTGTTTTCTTTCATTTAACAAATTAAAATTGTGTAGTATATAATTATTTTCATTCAACAAAGGTCACTTAACAAACCACTTTGTTGTTGGATATTTTTTTGGTGTTTTCTGTTTTGTTTGTTTCTATGTTTGTTTGTTTTGTTCTGAAGGATCAAAACATGTGAGAGAAAGTTGGATTTAAAAAATCATCATTAGATTTAACTGGTCAGATCACAGAAGGAGATGGAAATTGCCACTATACACAGTTCCACGCCCTGACCAACTCTCATTATGAAATTGATCAAAACATTTTACCAATAACTATACATTTCAGGATATTTCATTTAACAGTTGTCATCTTTTTCATATATGACATACTAAAGATCATGTTCAAACTATGTGTTTTTACTTATCTGTCATTCGTCCTTTCTAAATATCTGTGTAGAATGTGTCCAGGGCTAGCACCCTCATAGAACTACCAGAGGAATCTGCTGATTTGTAAAATGGAATGTGTCAACAAGCAGGGGATCACCTCTCAGGATGGAAAAGGAAAAAGAGGAACATTGATGAGCATTTGTTGGGGATCAGGCCTATGGTGAATCTCTAACAAGGTATCATCTGTAGCTTTGCAAAGGATCATGATATAATAATTGGGGATTGAGCCTATGTGGTTAAACTTATATTGAAACCTGATAAAGGTTCCTGCAATGACAGTGCAGTCTTCTTACTACTATTGAGCTTTCTTTCACTGTACTAATTGCATGCAACAGATAACCCACATAAGAAGATGAAAGCATAGTTGTGAAGATTTCAGTCCAGAGTTGGTTGACCTAATTCTCTTGAGCTTACGGCAACACTGTACAACACAACTGGATCACACCACAGAGCAGAGCCACTCATTTTGTGTCTGCTATACAAAGAGAGGAACAGGAAATGTTAGGTCTCACAGTCTTATTCAAACCCACCCTGCATTATCAGAAACACTTCCATCAGGCTCCCCTTCTTGTCATTTTGGTTTTGAGCCTCACCGTTAATGACTTAGTTACTCTTTTCAATTTTCGGACACCTCACACCCGCAACAACTGAAGACCAGCCCTTTAATACATAGGCTTTGACCATCATTCCAGAGTCAATAACAGAAACAGGCAGAATTGTTACCACAGGAAAGCTATATTGTTGATCAACAGGCTGTACATGGGAAACAGTTAAAATCTCAAATCTCTGTAGTTCCAATAATTCTTTCCCACTAATATACAATCTACCTCCCATCTGTGGGAACTTCTAGGTCAGTAGCAGCTGAAGTCACGAACCATGTAGCTCTTCACAGGCATTCATTTTATGATTTTTTGTTTTATTGTAATATCATTTGCTAGATAATTAGACATAGAATCAGTGGCAAACAGAATTTAACCATTGCCTCCCCTGTCACTGCTACACAGCTGGGCTTGGATACAGCCCAAGTTCTTTCTCTATTATAGGACATTTTATCAGTTCAGGATATTGTGTTAATTTAAATGCTTCTCTTCTGAATGTTCAAATTTCATAATCCCTTGGCTGATAGATGTTGCATAGTTGGAATGTTCTGCTGGAGTACAGCTCTAGCAGGGTTCTGAGTCAAGAGGCAGATGAGAAATTGGCAAAAATGAAGAGTCTGACTACTGATTGTCTTTCAGATGGCATCAGATAACTCAAGCTGCTCTCATTTATACACGTTCTAATGTATTCAAGCATGAGCAGGTGTGATACATCTTCCTTAATCATTTCCCATGAATCATTAACATTTAACCATTTTGGCTTCTTTTGCTATTCTCTTAACATCATTGACCTTTACCCCATATCATTAAATTTTATACCGAATGCCAAAAAATAATATCTAATCATCTTTACCTATGGATGAGGGTGTGAAAAAAGAATGGGGTACTGAATGCTTTCTCTAGCTTGCCTAATAATGGTGAAGTAAATCTGAGGTTTTTCATAGTTGACAAAGTCACAGAGAGCTGAACTTCAAAAGAATATGAAGATATCCTGTCAACATGGTTAGACATGACTAGCATTAAAAAAAGAAATCTAAATTAACCGGGAAAAGAAAGATAAGGAAAAACTTATGTTAAGAAAACCTTCCTTTCCCCCCTAAACCAGAATTGTTTTCTTAAAAGATGTCTATTTATTTTTAAAACTGTGTACCCGTGAGTTAATGTACACTGAGTCCATGCCTAAAGAGGGCAGGTGAGGCTTCTTGATCTCTTGGAACTGAAGTTGGAAGTAGTTGTGAGCTGCCATGTAGATGATAGGAACAAACTCTGGATTTTCTGAAAGAGCCATAATGGCTCTTATATAGCAGAGCCATCCCTGTGGCACACAGTTTGGTTCGTTGGTGGTGATGATTAGCCTGTATTGCTGAACAGGTTTTGCAAATTTCTTAGTATTTAATGCTATAGATTTGACGATTTGCCTAGAATAGAAATCCTTTCTGTTAAGGTTCAGGAGTTAAGTAACAGCAAATTACATCCAAAGGAAGTACTTAACTAAATCTGACTCTATAATTTAATATGCAAATCAGGATACTTCTCAAAGCAATAAATGACCCTGCTTGTTATTTGACTGTGATAATCAGCCCACACAGGAAAGTAATGAGAACCCAGAATAGGTAGTCCTTCTGTGCCCAGAGTTTTAATCTTGGGAAGATTAACAGCTGTAGGAACTACTATTAAGTGCCATACTCTGCAAACAGTAGAGGGTCCAGGCCCAGGGTTCCATATTCCAGGTGTTACAGATGAAACAACATTCAATCCCAATCTTCTGTCTAAAACTTTTAAAAGTCTTTATATCAGTCATATTACTATTTTTATAACAACTGTAAAGCCCATGTTGTATTAACTTTACAGATGAGCAAAATGGAAATGAATAAGTCACCCAGAACCCCTGTACTCTTCTTACAGCTTGCTGGTAATAGGATTTGCTAAAATATGTGAAACCTTTTGCTCTGGTTCATGATCTTGGTAATCACACAGTAGC
This sequence comes from Chionomys nivalis, assembly GCF_950005125.1. NCBI lineage: Eukaryota > Metazoa > Chordata > Mammalia > Rodentia > Cricetidae > Chionomys > Chionomys nivalis. The sequence continues at coordinate 8,755,769 of NC_080091.1, forward strand.
TTCCCCTTCAATACGATTTCTATTCATGTCCTTACTCAGGAGATAGGAGCATCTGAAGATTCAGCATATCTCCTAAGAATGTATTCCTTTTTGATTGCATGAAAATTACACGGGGACTGGGATCATTCACAGGAAGTTTCCAATGACAGATTGTGTAAACCCGAACTTCACCACTGGAGAGTTTTATTTTGAATTGCAAAATGAATTAGTCTTAGAATGTCATTAATAAGTTTATTATTCATGCTTCAAGTGCTCCCACTCACTGAAAATTCAAAATTCCATCCCCAACAAAATCACACAGTGGATAAATTTGACCTATTAATCAACGTAACGCAGAGATCTAAGCACTCACCTCTAAAACAGCCTTTGAAAAGGAAAATTAGATCAATTTCAGTTTTTAAATTTCATCAGGAGTGAAGCAAAATGTGTGTTTACCTTTCTTGAACTCATGATAATTTTTAAATTAAGTTTGAAATATTTATATGCTCTGCATTAAAATTGAGACCTGAGTATGCAAATCATCCAGGGAAGAAGAGAATGCCTAGTGAAGAGAGATAATCTGGAGGAAAGGCAGCTGGTGAATGCATTAACTTTAAATATTTATCAGGACTATAGTGCTATCGTAGGGTTTTAGGTACTCCATTCTATATTAGATAAGTATCGAAAGATCAATGCTAAAATGGTGAATACTAAGAGATCATATCATGTGTCAGTTTTAGGTAAAAGTATTTCCTTTCTAATCTATAATTTAAAATTAAAAGAAACAACAAAGTTTAATGCTTTTGTTTCTTTATGTATCTAAGTAATTTTTTCTTCAATTAAGAAGAAATAGTAATTTAATAAACATGTGAGTATTTCCTTTGGTTAGAGATAGACACATAGATTAGGTAGATTGATAGACAACAGGTATATAGATAGATGCATACACACATACATGTATACACACACACACACACACATATATATATATACAGAGGGAGATGGAAAGATGACAGATAATTGTTAAATTATGGACACACACACACATATATGGAGCTAAGCAGATGACATATAAATGCTAAAAATTAATAGATAGATGCTAGTTAGTTACAAATAGCAGTTCATGATAGATGTTAGGTATAGATACATAAGTGATAGATGGACGAAAGATGAATGATGATAGATGGCAAACATATGGTCATAGAGATCATGATAATTACCTCTGTGGTAAGTGAATCAGTGTACATGTTTTCATGTGATTTCTCACTACTACACTGTGATTCACATTCGGGTCAATCCTAGGACAGCAACAAACTGCGTAAACTGAGTACTGTTGACTTTCAATGTGATTGACTGGAAAAGAGTTTATGAGCTAGCAAAGTTCATCCTTGAGTGTATCTTCAGAGAGCATTTACTAAGGGGTAAGGAATTATCATACCTGTAAGTGATACCATCTCCCAGGCTGGGGCTGGGGTCCAGGATGGAAACAAGGGGGAAAGAATGACTTTGAGAGCACACAGCCTCACTCCTCACTCTGCTCAGGTTGCTGAGTTATAAACTGTCCTGCCACATCACCTCCACCTTGCCAGATGGACCAACACCTCTGAATCTCCAAGCTAACATGAATTTTTCATGCTTTAATTTATTTAGGGCAGTTAATCTGTTATGTGTCTAATACAGAAAGTCTAACTTATCTATGGAATGGATAAACAGTTTAATAGTTAAACAGGGACAATGTTCTTGTAACAGGTAACTTAGGCTTGTTATAAACTTTAATTAATCCTATGTGTTAAAGTAAGGGATTAATCAATAAAGAACTAGCAATAAAGTAAACATTGACCAAACAAAAAATGATAAAAATTAGAAGTTCTATTAATCCATTAGGAATAAAAGAGAAAGTACAAAACAAACTATATATAAATAATGTTAATAATGGAAAACAAAAGATTTTTGAATGAGATTTTACTCATTAACTACAAAAATAAACTTCCCTGCATGTTTTTTTTTTTCCATTTTAAGAATCGTTTTCAAGGAAAGTATGTCACACAGCTCAGCCGCCTGGTGCAGGAGGGGTTCTCTCTTCTTAATAACTTGACACTAATTACCACCTTGGATTCCAATCTAACTGCATCTCAGTGTGCCATGGCACTGCCATTTATTGAGCCTCAAAGTCGGCAAAAAAACAAAAGAATAAACATTTATTTAACCCTGAATCCAGCAACATAGAGAAGCTATGCAATGCCTTGATGCATTAATTTATTTCATGAATATGCATATATTCAAGTGAAGTCTCTTTAAGAAAATTTATAGAATCACAGTCCAATATGACCTGTGTTAGGATTTTTTGGGTAAAGATTGTGGTCCTGAAGATAAAGTTTAAATTATTTTTTTCTAAACAGCCCTGTGTGTGGAGAGTATATATTCAATGGCAATAACTCTTTCAAATGTAGTGTTCTTCTGCTTCATGACCTTGTTAGGAGGAGGACGGAGAGTTTGGAGAAATAACAGTATCTAAAGTGACATGCCCTGTTCAAGATGCAAATATCTAGAGGGGAAGACAGGGCTAGACATGGGTATCAGGTCAGAACTGCCCATGTGTCAGTTTCCCACCTGCCTGAGACGATGCTCAAGGCAGGCTCGGCTTTGGAACAAGAGGTTGCTCTCTTTGCCGGCTCCTTGCAGCAGTGGTCAAGCTCCTATGGGGGAAACTATCAGTATACAGATGAGCCCCTTCCAAATCATCTGGCTAAATTTGTATCACTCAGTAATAAACATATCCATAACAATAAAACTAAGCCTGAATTTTTCCCCAATGAGGGAAATAGAGCATCTGATTTATCTGATTACTGCAGGACTCACAGAGTTCAGAAATTTTATCACTGCTTAATAGTAAAAGAAAACTGCATAAGAAGGTGCTTAGTGTATTTATGTCTTTAAAAAATAATTTGAAAGTCTCATGTAATAGTTCAGACCTGTAATCTCATCCCCAGGGAGGATTCAAGGCTGTGCTAGGCTGTATGAGTTATAGACTAAACTGAGATACAGAGTGAGATCATGTCTGATAAAATAATAACAAAAAACAACAATGAAAAACAGAAACAATTTCTATGAAAGTAATCTGTATAAAGAAATTATGAAAACCAGAATATGAAAAACATCATCCTATACATTAACATCTATATATTTATATGGATAACATTATGTATTTGTTACTCTTGTGACAATATGATGGAATGCCTGTGAGGATACCTTATGAGGTGGGTACATTTAATATGCTCATGGTTGCAAAGGGTTCAGATCACATGGCTGGGAGGCATGGCAGAATAGAGCATTTTGGTCATGCAGCCATGCACTTGGGAGAGGGGATGCACTCCACTGATGGCTGTCAGGCTTTGCTACTGTTTATTCAGTCCCAGCTCCCAGATCAAGGGCCACAGTCCTCCCACACACAGAGCGAAACTTTTGTACCTGTTAATCCTTCCTGGAACCTCTCTCAAAGAAACAACCAGAGGCATGCCTCTCTAACTTCCTAGGCAACGCTAAATCAAGTGAAGTTGATAATGTATTAATACCACACTTTTTTAAGCACTCCCCATTGTTTGACTGTTCCATGCCTTTCTTCAACTTTGGTTTGAAAAGAGTATTTTCTAGAAAATGTTTCCCGAAACCGTTATCAATAGCAGAAATGCCTACACTGAAGAGGGGGAGAACTGCTGTCTAAATAAAGCGACATGACTTAGAATTTCAAATACTCACACCTGAATGTGTATCCTCAGTTTCTTCTTTATAAGTTTTATATTTATTTAAATGACAAACTACAATTCCAAATATTGATGAGTTATAATATGATTTTTTACTAAATGTACACATTATGGAAAGTTTAAATCAGCTTAAGGATCATATCGACTGTGTCAGCCATTTGTCACTATTCAGTGTGAAAACATTTAAAAGCTCGCGTTAACTATTTTAAAATTAAAAAAAAATAATGTGCCATCATTAACTATAGTTAATGCATAGTTCAATATAACACAGAGTGTGTATTTTCTAACCAAAACCTTGTTTCCCCTGATGGATAATACTGACTTGCAATTTGATTGGATCTACAACAAATCAAGAGACAAATTGCTGAGAATTCTGCTCTCCTGCACTGCGTCAGAATCCAGCTTCTTCAGAACTACCCAGTGAAGGACTGAAGACCAGTCAATCTCCAAAATTCCTTTGGGCCTTGGGAGGCAGATGTGGGAGCAGAAAATTGCACCTAGTATAGAAAATAGACACTGTAGACAGACAATGTTCTTATGACTAAGCTTGGCCACAGATTTCTTAAGCTTTGAGAGTTGAATTGTGGGAACACTTTGGAAATGTACACTTTCAAGATATACATTGGAAAAGCTTAACAGACTATAAGCACAGCTAACTGGGTGACCTAATGGGATTCATCAAACAGGAAAGCCAAGAGCAGTATAGACAGTGAAGGCTGGAGACTCTCAGATGTTAGGTTAATGGCCTTTTACATTTCTTTCTGAAGGAGAGTTTCTCTGTGTTTTATTCATGCCTTGAGTCTTTGAATGAGCCTGAGATGGAAGATGACTAATTAAGGGAGGAGATTTAGAGGTAGTCTGTCACTCAGGCAGTGACACTGTTACTACTGAGTGTCTTTTGAGGGCTTAGAGTGAGAATCAGGAGCAAAGTATGCATCAGCATTGCTTGAAACATGTACTGTTTGGTCAAAGCCTGTGTAAATGTGGGATCAAGAAAGCCAAGGTTTCTGAAGAGATTAAACCCACTAAGGAAATACTTTGCCTCGAGATAATAGAAAAGTTGTCATGAGGGTATATTAAGAATTGAAGAAATCTTACTGTTGTTCTAGATAGGGTTCCTACTGCTGTTGCAGAGACACCATGACCATAGTAATTCATATAAGGAAAACATAATTATGTTTTATTATATATTAATTGAGGTGTCAGGTTATAGTTTTAGAGGTTTAGTCCATTATCATTATGGAAGAAGCATGGTGTGCAGGAAGACATTGTCCTAGCTACATCTTCATATGCAGGCAGCAGGAAGTTGACTCATTCTCTGAATGTGCCTTGAGCATATATGACTCAGAGCCTACCTCAACAGTGACGCTCTTCTTCCACCAAGGACACAGCCATTCCAACAAATCCACCAGACTTAATAGTGTCAATCCCTTTTGAAGCAATTTTCTTTCAAATCACCACACCTATCAAAGGTGGAAGGCCTGAAAACTACTAAGTTTATTTGAAGGACTTTCTCTGGAGAAAAGAATATACCCAAGGCACTCTGCTAAGGAAAGGGGTATTTACAAGGGGCTACTGCGGGTTTTCTTTCTGAGTTCAGAACAACCTAACAGACCAAGGCCAGTGTGGACAAGGTCCATGTCTAGACCTTGTATTAGAACTGGGTATCATCCTCTGGTGCTGGGTGGCAGGTATGGGAATAGCAGCAAATTATTGGATTTTGAAGTTCCTGACTAGATTTCAAAGGAAGGCTTGGGTGCCAAAGAAATGTGTGTCTGGGTCCAGATATACTTCCTTCTTTTCCTTTTTCGTATTTTCCGTGAATAATGTGATAATGAGCCTGCGGTAGCTGGCATCACTTCAACAGGTTGACTTCCCCCTCTGTGAGTATATAATCAATAGTAATAGATAGAATAATATAGTATGCTTTCTCTTATTGAACATTGGTGTGTAGAGGAATGAATATGTATGTCCATAGTATCTTATAAAGCAGAATTCTAACTTCCCAAAGTTCAATAAAATGTCTGACAATGCCACATTCAAATATATTTCTATGAACTTTTTATAATGTGAGATTGACACATTTAGCCGAGGCAGCTGCATTCTTCCTAGATACCTGGAAGTGCTTTTCCCTGTAGAAATAAAAGCAATTTACTTTCATCATTGTGAGTCTAAGCTACTTCCTTGGAGACTGAACTTTATCTGCAATATTTCTGAGTATGACACAGCATACTGCATTTAGAAAAGACATCATTAACCTAGAAAATGCTTATAACCCAGTCAGCTGCTAGAATTGGTAAATCTGTAACCCATCAAAGTAAAATTATAACCTGCTTATTGATCATTGACCTTTATCAAGAGATGAAAATAAAGAGTGGACAAACCTGCTGATCTGACCTCTACAGTGCGGCTCGAAACAGTCCACTTATGTAAATGAAGTCTATGTGTAAATTTTGCCACCAAGTAGAAAACCTAGCAGTGTGGTGTTCTTACATTGCATCTTATTCTTTCTAATTAACATGCTAATATCTTCTAGCAGTTTTCCTTTCTGATTTTAATACAGAGTAGCTTTATTATAGACAAAGGTTTAGCTTTTTAATGTACCTTTTAATACCTAACAACATAAATGATTCAGAAGTAAGTTTATATAAAGATAAAAACAACCAAAAACATAGTAAAATAATTACCTCCAGTATTTGCATAATTCTTCTTCTAAATACTCTGGAGAAAGTTCTAGAAATGTAGTTCTCAGCAGCAGTTCCTAGCTGTGGTTTTATTATCATTCTATTTAATTCTTCATTAGCTCCCAAATTCCAAAGATATTCTAACACACAAGCAGGATTAATTGCTCTAATAATATTCTCATTGCATTATATGTAACAAACTCATTCATATTTTAAGCCTCACATTTTAAGATGATGATGTAGAGAAATAGAATTTTCTGTGACAAAAGCTAATATATACTCTTCCCTGAATGTAGTTACCCCCTTCAGAATACTAGGTGGAAGCCTATTGATGACTCATGGATTTGGCCTTTTTTGGTGTTAATAAGCTCAAGTCTCACTCTGAATAGCACTTGGAGCTAGGCAGTTTTGAGATGGATAGTTTTATAGGATTTATGACTAGGTTAGTTAAACATTACAGATAAATCGACAGGATTTAGAATCATGTAGGAGACACATCTGTAGGTACGTGTCTTAAGGTTTTCAGAAAGGTTGGCATGGAGGCAGACATTTACCTTTAATGTAGGATTCCCCTCTGTATGTTGTGAATGTGTCTTGTTACCATTGGTTAGGTTAATAAAGAAGCTGCTTTGGGCCTCTGACAGGGCAGAATAGAGCATGGTGGGAAATCGAAGCAGAGATAAAAGAGAAAAGTAGGCGGAGTAGAGGAGATGCCATGTAGCTACTGAATGAGAAAGACATCAGCTGCTAGCCAGAATCTTACCAGTAGGCCACAACCTCATGGTGATTCACAGATTAACAGAAATGGGCTAATTTAAGATGTAAGGGTTAGTTGAAAAGATGCTTAAACTGTTAGACAAGCGTGTTGTAATTAAAACAGCTTCTGTGTGATTATTCAGGTCAGGGTGGCCAGGAACAAACGAGCAGCTCTTGCCTACCATGGCAACACATCATCCTATGGACTGGGATCCCAACATGAATCAAACATTTGAAAAGAAGCAATACAACAGAGCAGTGGCATTAAATGTGTCTGCTTCTCTGGCTGCAGACATCATGTAACCAGGAAGGTATAGCTATGATAGATGACTCCCACTCTCTTTCCCACGCTCTCATGCCAAAATAAATTTGTTTTACAATAGGAAATAAAATACAGCTTATAGCTTTCCATTACCTAATGATTGCCAGGTATTGTGCTGTGGCAAAAATAAAATTAGAAAATACAGAACCTTGCATGATGGGACTCTTCCCCTGAAAGGAGAGAAATCAAAGATTCTTTTCAACGTGTGAAGATACAACAGGAAATGGTCATCTATGAATATTTTTGACCTAGATATTGGACTCCCTGCATTTTGAACTCTTGGAAAGCATTTAATATATTAAAATCATTCTTAGTTTATGGTTTAATAAACAGAAAATTCATTTTCTGATTATATATATATGATTATAATTTAATCAGAAATTGTATTTCTGATTGAAATGAATCTTATCTCCTTATTTCATATATTAATCTGTTAATAAAATCTATCCTGATAGATAACATGTAAAGAATGAGGTTTGGTGATACTCAACCATAACCCCAGAATTTACAATAAATATTGTAATCTTATTTATGAGTACGTGAGTATGTATAAAAACATTGAGAGACTTAAACTTGTCATTTATTTCCCAGTCTTATGAAAAAGAAGTAAGACATTGAGGAGGAAGATGAGGGGGAGAAATCAGAGGTGTCCTTATATCATGGCAATATCTAACATGATAAAGTCAAATTTAATATGAACTTTCACTTTCCATAGATTTTTAAGAAAAATGCTTCTCATCTCATGTAGCAATGTATTATTAAAATAATTCTTATGTCTCCATGAATAATTTGATCACCATTTGAATTATCCAGTAATTAATTTCTTTTGAATTTTTAGTATTTTACCTAGTTCCCTTGCATAATGACAGGAAGGAGTAGACTTCCGTGAATTTTTTTTTAAAAATCACAGATTGTGTTCTATGTCTAAATATCATTATCACTAATGAGTCCCTGGATTATAGGCTGTTACTATTTGTCTATTTGAAGAGCAATGTTGTGGGAGCTGCGGGCTGCGTTCCTGCCACCCAGCTCCCAGCCGTCTGGCTAGCTTATGCCCCAAAATAACAACACACAAACTGTATTCTTTTAAACACTGCTTGGCCCATTAGCTCTAGCCTTTACTGGCTAACTCTCATATCCCAATCAACCCATCTCTAATAATCTGTGTAGCACCAGTCTTACTGGGAAAGATTCAGCATGTCTGACCTGGCGGCTTGCTTCATTGCGTCTGGCCTGGGGAGCAGCTGCATGGCATCTAAGCTCACTTTCTCTTCCTCCCAGCATTCTGTTCTGTTTACTCCATCCACCTATGTTCTAACCTATGAGGGCCAAGCAGTTTCTTTATTAATTAACCAATGACCTTCCTCCATCAGAGCAACCTTTATGATCATAGTGCAAATAAAGGAATGCTCTTGGGTTAATTGATATCTCATAAATAGTGAGGAATAAAAATTGGGAGGAGACAAAGATGATAGAGAGAAAAGTAGATGATAGATAGATATATATAGATGGTAAATAGATGATAGATGAAAAAATAGGTAGATAAATAGATAGATAGATTTGCATAGATGATAAACAAATGGTAGATAGATGATAAATACATAGGTAGATATAGATGATTGATAAACACATACATAGATATATAGATAGATGATAGATTGATAGATCAATATAGATAGATACATAGATAGACAGATAGATTGATAGATATAGATGATAGAAAGAAGGATAGATAGATGATAGATGATAGATAGATAGATAGATAGATAGATAGAGTTGATTAAACATGGAAGTCTGATCCCATGAGAATAATATGGCTTATTTAATGTTGAGCTTAAAGATTAGAGTCAAATCAAGTATGACAACTCATTCACATTGGTATACTTCTGAAAGACACATCAGGATTTCAAAGATTACACAATCTTCTGAAACTGCACCACCATCTGGAGACCTTGAGGCTCTGGACAACTCTTCACATTACATGAGAGATGGTAGCACATGGATGCTGTTTGAATCTTGGTGAGAGTTTCATGGCGGGGCTAGATGACTTTCAGAGATGTTTGATTTGCTTTTCCTGATAGATAAAGATGTTGAACAATTTCATACATTTTTGAAAGCTTGTATTTTATCTTTTCAAAATTGCCTTTTCAGTTTGTTCATGCATTTTTCTTGAATATTTGGTGTTTTGTTTGTTTCATGTTTTTTATAGATTCTAGGATATTTACCAACTGTCAGATTCTCTCCAATTCTTTAGCCTGATTCATTGTTCTATTTTTTCCTTTGCTGTTCAGAATATTTTTAATTTCACACAGTTCCATTGTGATTTCAGTTTCCTGATCTACAGAATTTTTAAAAATAATTGGAAAGAATATAACTCACTGAAAAGAAAAAAAAATCTTTCTAAGTAGTTGCATTTGTTCTGTACATTTTATTCTCACCATCTGACATGCCATTTTATCTACACGTAAAATGGGCGTAGAGATACTACCTGCTGCACAGGGTTGCAGAGTGAGGGTTAGAAGGAAGGCATGGGTGCAATCAGTGTGCTTTGCTGGACACTCTTCTAGTATATGCCATCTCAAAACAATGAAGGGACTTAGGATTTCCATCAAACAGATATTCCAAGGTAAGCACAAAATGGTGAAAAATCTTCCATTTTACTTTGCATGACTTTAAAATGCTAACATCTGAAGGAAAATGTCACACTCAAAATTAAAACTCTTTCAGACCCTAGTCTTGAAAACTGCTTTGCTTGTTTCCATATATCATTTGAGGATGCAAAAGTCAGAATGAAAGATGAAAATCTGAACCAAGAAAATCAAGATAGAAAGCACGAAAAAGATTTTATGTGAAACACCCTCTTTCCACAGGAACTCTTTACCTCTTGATTCTCTTTCCCAATCTCTAAAATCCCTTAAAAAGAGCAAAGCCCAAGAGAAAAAAAAAAAAAACATTCAAACAGGTGAAGGAAACAGCTCAACACCTGAAAATTGAAGTAGAAACAGTAAAGCAAACACAAACCAAAGCCAATCTGGAAATGGGAAATCTGGGTAAGTAAACAGGAACTACAGATGCAGGGATTTGCTGATTTCTTCTTCTTCTTCTTCTTCTTCTTCTTCTTCTTCTTCTTCTTCTTCTTCTTCTTCTTCTTCTTCTTCTTCTTCTTTTTTTTTCTTTTTGTCTTTCCCTTGATTTCTTTAAGGGAATTTTTCACATCCTCTTTAAGAACTTCTTTCATCTTTATAAAGTTATTCTTAAGTCAATTTTCTTGTGTTTTAGCTAGATTGGAATCTTCAGGTCTTGCTGCTGTAGGATCACTCAGTTCTGGCATTATCATATTGCTCTTTGGGTTATTGGATATATTCTCATGCCAACTTTTACTGATATTCCAACTGGTGTGGCTTTGACTTATGCTTCCTGTGCTTGTTCCTTCAACTCTCTTGACTTACACCTGTACCTATGTAGTCTGCTGTTTCTTCAACTGGTGTAGTTTGTGCCTGTGCCTATGTAGTCTGCAGTGATGGTGTGGGAAAGCTGGCCACACAGAGGATATTTGGGTGCATGGAGGTGAGTGGTGCATGGGTTTTACATGGAAAGAGTTCAGTGGGTGGCGAGGACTGGAGCCCAGCCTGGAGGCAGGTTTCTCACCTGCTGGTAGGCTGGTTCATATTTTTTAATATAATCTTTTTTTATGATACATAAAAAATGAATGATAAACCTGACTGTGAGATCTTGTAATTCCGTTCCCCTTAATATTTTAATTATTTTTAAAATAATGTTACTTCACATTATAATTTATACAGTGCATCTTAAAGCATAATTTATTGGATAATATTGGAATTGTGAAACTATCTAGATTTGAAAGCCTGAAATCAAAGACTATTTATCCCTTATGTTTTCATGGACAAGTGAATATCAAATTCAATTCTCTTCATCTGTAGGATACAGACAAACCATCTGCACAAAGAACATAATTCAGAAGTCAATGGCCTATAAAAAGTAATGGAAAAAGCAGTTATTAAATTGGATTTATTTTGCATTGCTGGGGGCTCTGTTCTGTTCTTTTCTCTCATTCGGGCAGAGTCCAAGCCCTCACTTTCCACCTCACGTTTATTTGCTACTCAGATAACATTTGCTCTCGCTGCATCTTAGTATGTTAATGCAACCTTTACTAGGAAATTTGTGTCTACTTTTCTCATTTAAGTACCATGTTTAAAATTTTGAAGTCCCACACAGACAGATCATGTGAAACAAAAGGGGAAGACCAATGTCACTAGCGATAAAAATGTCTGCTGGAATAGTTGAAAGTGTGATTAGAGATCATGGAAAATCTATTGTGTTAGTTACTAAAGACGAGATTCATATTTACATTCTGAAGGATATCCTATGATGTTTTAGAAAACGGAAATCAAATCATTGTGGAACTTGCATTTTACTATTATCTTCTAACTTTTTTCCTCATTTTTCTTCATTCCTTATTGTAGCATTTATCATGCCAAGTTCTCATGTGAGCCCCCAGAGTTTAAATTTCTGTCTCATAACTCTGTGGCATACACACACACACACACACATACATACATGCATGCACACACAAACAAACACACAAGCACACACATATATAGTTTTTTAGTGACATGAATCCAAACTCATGCCATATCAAAATGATAATTTTATATAAAGGTAAATATATATAAAAATGAGATAGAAACATTTAAAAACATGGCACATAACAAATACATAAGTATCAGTACAATATTATTTGCTTGATCCTGCAATGGACACTTTCTACACAATTGATTTGTTATTGTATTCATTGATCTTACACCGACACAAAGTCAGTTAGGAAAATTATTCTGAATGAGGAAGAAATTGAACTATTTTATACCACGAGTCAGTCATTCTCTCAACATTGTTTTATACTACAACAGCTTCCAAACCAAATAGCAGATTAAGTTGAAAAAGTGTAATCAGTTTTACTAAATTATTGATTGTCCAAGTATTTTTTCTTTCAAGTTACATTTGTTTTTCTGTTTCATTGTTTGTATAATTGCAATGGACAGTGGAATTCCTAAAAGATGTGAGAGACCCTTTCATGATGCTTATGACCCATTGCTTTTGTCATATGATGATACCACAGTTCATAGTTGAGTCTTTCATAGACTCATAACTACAATTCACTGGAAGACATCCTTGAGTTTCTAAGCTGTGTTGGTTAATGGAAGACTTTTTGGCTCATGACTAATTATTTCTTATACATGAAATGTTGCCTTCTGTTTTTTTCTAATTTAATGTTTATGTTATTTTGTTAATCAGAAGACTTTTCCTGTCTTAACTTGATATGCCATGCTTTGCTTATTCCCATGTGAGACAGTACTTTTCTGGATGGAGAGAGAAGAGAAGTGAATGGGGGGTGTTGAGAAGAGAGTTGGGGGGGAGGGAAAAGGAGAGGAGGAGAGAGGGGAAACTATGGTTAGTATGTAAAATGAATAAATTTTAAAACATAATAAAAAATGATAAAGCATAAAACTTCTAGCTGTATCTGGAAAGACTTTCAGGAGAATATACACATACACAGATATGGAAAATAGTTTATATGGAGGAATGAAGTATTCTAGGCTAAAATAACATTTGCACAAGAGCCAGAAGCAAAGACAGGGAACAAGGCTTTGGAGACCAACGCGAAAGTCTAATACAGTGAGATAACCCTGGGCATGGGAACGAAAGCAGAGTTGAGACTAGGAGAGGAGATGGGGATGAAATGTTCAAGGCTTTAACTAACAGGATAAGGATTTTGAAACTGACATTTTGCCTAGAGCCAACTCTAGGCTTGCTTTTCTCAAGTGCAGTGGAGGCACTGGAAATAGTGAAATAGTCTAATATGTCTGGGGCACTTTCTTCATGTTCAGCTGAGAGGAGACATTTGACATGTTTCAGACTAATGACAAAAATGCCAGCAAGAAAATATATAGTACTGCTAACTTCAATTCTTTTCTTTAAATTGTTTATCAAGATTTATTTTTATCATAAGTAATTTGTCTGTATGTGTGTCTGTATGGGGGGGTGTGTGTGCACGTGAGACTGTGCAGGACTCAAGGGAGGAGAGAGGAGTCAGATCCCCTGGAGCTGGAGTTACAGGCAATCATGGTCCAGCTAGCATGGTAATGGGAACCAAACTCAACTCCTTTGCTTACATAGTGGTACCTATAGATGAGACAGCGATCTATCCAGCCCCAAAGTTCAATTTTCTACTGAAGTTTTAAAGGAATATGATGATCAGATAAAGAATGTTCCATGCTTATTACTGACTGGGGGTGTATAACACAATTCTAAAATTTATCTTCTGAATTAAAACAATTCATCTATCTATTTATAAAATTAATTAATTACTTCTGTCAGTCAGTGTCTCCTAGTGATTAGCTGAATCATCATCAATAATTAAGAATTATGCTGACTACTGACATACAGAGCAAATGCTAAGTTGTTCCCATATGTCACATGTAACAGTGGCCTGAATAAAGAGTCTTATACAGAATACATGAGCACAGAGGTGAAACTGCTTACTTTAACTTTCCTTTATACCCTGTGACTGAAGAAACAGTCCTGAAGAAGAATGCACCAGAATTTGAAGGGAATCCTGTCAGTTTCAAAAATATCTTTACCTTTCTGTCTTCATTAACAAGCAACTACACCCTCAGCTTTTCCATGTCCTGGCTCCATGGAAGTCACAGGGGCTGCTCACAGTAACGAGAATTAGTTTTCATGTAGGTATAGAGAAGTGGTTTACTGTAGATGTGCCTACTTAGGTGCTGCTAACCTCTGAGAACAGAAACAATCCTATGTATGCTCATGCCTCTGTACTTAGAATTGTCAAGAGTTGAAGGAATAGATTCAGGTCCCTCTGTTGACATTAAAAGGATAAAAGGAGGATTGCATTTTTACCTCTGTATAAATGAATGAAATTATCTCCAATTCTTTCTTTAACCACTTGGCATGCTGTCAATCTTCATGCTATTCATGGTGCCAAATATCAAACCAAAGGAAAAGTATCCAGGAGACAAGGAGTAAGAATGGCATTAGCATTGAAATGCATGTATTTTAACCACATGCATTTCAGTGAATAGTTCTTGTGTTACTTAAACATGCAATTCCTAATCCGTTTTCTTACGGTTGCTTAAAAATAATGAGTCAAGATTTAAATTAAAAACCACAGGATGTTATAACTAGCAAAGTAACTTAAATCTTGCCTTCCTGAATGCTCCTTTATGAAAATAATACACGAAGCTTAGCACATGTCTAAAGATTGCAAAACCTGTTTTTTGGGGAACCACACAATATCTATGTTCAATTTTAATATTAGATCCTCTTGATATGGAGTACCTTGCCGAAAACCCAGGTTCATTGTGGGTGCTGGAAACTGAACCTGGGTTTTCTACAGGAGCAACAAGTGATGCTATCCACTGAGTCATCTTCCATCTGCAGAAGGAATTTACATTTGTAAATGTGACAGATTCGCAACCTACTGATATCTAGAACCTATGCATAATAAGAAATATAAGCACTGTGGAAAATAGCATCCTAAGCTAAACTCTTCATGCTTGAGACAGAGCATGACTATCATATCTTATTGCAAGTTGTGAGATTGTGAAATCATGAAGATATAAAAATTTAACTTTACTTAAGGTCAAGGCAATTAGCAAACTGAGATGTCTTGTGTTCTTATTACCCCATCTAGACATTGTTTCTAAGTAACATAATTCAGGTTGAGTTCTGATTTTCATACTATGTGGAATTTTCTAAAATAAAATTCCTTGTTAATATTATTTGGATTCTGCATAATTCTATAAAGACAAAGCATAAACAAAAACAAACAAAAAGCCGCACAAGAACAAACTGAATCTCCTAGTAATTCTCAATACAAGTGTTCTTACTAAATGTCACGAATGAAAGTCACTCTGAGAATCTGCTTGGCAAACAGAGTTCAAAATTAGTGTTTTGTAAGTACAGCTTTGGTCTTCTGGGCTGTTGGGTATCTGGGCATTCCCTCAGAGTCACACCTACCTTAATGGAGATGGTGACATGACCACTGTGTCCTTCTGGGGCCTTGGTCACTTTCTGATTATCTAATGAAAATACATTGACTATGTGTTTGTTTACTTCTACTGACTCTAAAGCTTTCACGGTCACATAACTATGGAGTGTTTAATAATTTCACTTCTTTCTTCTATCTTTATCCCTTCCTTCCCTCCTTCCCTTTCTTTTTCCTTCCTTCTTCACTTCCTTCTTTCCTCTCTCTCTTTCTCTTTCCTCACCAGAGCCTCTGATACTCTTGGGAAATCAGGGTCTTTTTGAAGTTCTTGGACAAGCAAGTGTTTTCCTTAGTTACAGTCATGCCTTCTTTTATGCACACATTATGGGAGTTATAGAGGAACTATGTAGATCAGGTTTTGCTTTCTCCTTTCCCAGACAGTGAACAAGGGATTTTCTTCAAACCTAGCCCTAATATCCCAAGATATTTTGGTTTGACACTTTCCCAGAGTCAAAGTACTTTTTATCTAAACTTCTCTTTTTAATAGCAAAAAAAAAGAAATCTCTGTACAGGAGTACACACCACAAACAGGCAGGTGTAACTGTCAGTATGATATGCAGTTTGGTTCCCCCTGGATAACTACAAACTTGATGATGGTATTGAGACAACATCATATTTCAGCCCACAATCATATGCTATATGCCCAACTCAGTGTTTATGATACGATTTGTAAACACTACAGTTAGGATTGCTCATACAGGGAGCTCAGAATATAAACTCAGACTCAAACTAAAGGACATGGGAAGGGATGATGATCATGTGAGCATTTGCCTCAGGAGATGTTTTACTCATGTAAATAAAGTTAATGTAATATAACAGATATCCTCTGCATAGGATATTCCAGTCTCTATGGGAAATCCTATCTGTCATCTGCTGCAAGTCAACAATAACATCATAAAGAAAAAGGGGGTAAGTGGAACCAGAAAAACAGATAAATTGTTGAGTGAGAGGGCATGGTACAGGAAGGAATATGGGGAGGGATAACTAATACTAAAGGTATTTAAATCAGATGTAAAAGGTCTTTAAATAAGAGTTACCTATAAAAAAGGGACAATGTTCCAACTATATAATGTGTGTTACAAAATAAAGATTCTGGTATCAAGAACGGGTTACCTTCATTTAGTTGTTGGTCAATAGGGCCCTAAAGACCGCCCCATACACACACACACACACACACACACACACAC